>NC_090926.1:905100841-905404190 GCF_040938575.1 Ambystoma mexicanum
ACTGGGCCAACTCCTACAGTAATTTAGGACTGCCAAGCTGGGAGGCCCGATACGGCCTGATCCAGGATAGATTGTGTGAAAGGTGAATGTAGAACAAGTGTGTGGGACAGGCTGCTATTTATTTATTGACACATTCTAGGGTACGGGTCTGCAATCTGCAGACCTCCAGATGTTTTGGACTATAACTTCCATGATTCCTCACAATTGACTGCACTGGCAGTGTTGATGGGAGTTATAGACCAAAACAACTGGGGACCCAAATGGCTGCAGATCCCTGATCTAGTATACCTGAAAGTGGATTTCGGGTGATAATGGCGCTGTATCAAAGACCAAACAAAATTGCATGCCGGGCACGAGATGTGCTCAGGATTGTGTGTTAGGATATGATGAGATAATGTAATTTTGTTTTTGCATCATTTGTTTGATTGATTTATTTGATGTCCTACTTAAGACATATAACAATTTGCTAACTGTCATATCATGTTCAGGTAATCGGAGTGACCTGACAAAGGATATATTCCCGAAAAGTTTCCTGCAACAGAAATGTTTTGGATTTTTTTTTAACTGTAATGCTCCGGGGACATAAAAAGCTTTTATATGTGAAGTATTTCTTTTTTTTTCTCAATAATGTGGATGAAAAATGAACACTAATTTATGAAACAGCAATTGGCTTGCACACATTTCCTTGAAACATATGAGCCACAAGCATTTCCACGTTGAACACACAGGTGCCAGAACTGAGTTGGCAGTTTGTCAACAATGTGCTTTACAGTTGTACACTGCCGCCCTGCACTATGCTGCAGCTGAGAGTTGACCGCCAGTGCTTTGCAGGCCCACACCTAAAAACATCCTTTAATGACGAACAGGTGTCTGTTTAGATTGTTTTAATTATTCTGTTTGTGTTCCTCCTATGTGTCTTTTTTATTGATATGTTTTTGCACTATTTCGTTGGGACCTGGCCCTTTTTTCTGTTATCTATGTTGGAAATTCTTCACTGACTCAGTGGGCTTTTTAGGAGCGTGATGCTTGAAAGGGAAAGATAAGTGCTGGCCCTCTCTGCCTTGCAGTACTGGCTTCCTTCTTAGTCGTGACAATAGGATACTATTAACAATGTTGCAGTCCTGCTGAGTAGGTCTGGCTCCCTTCTTTGAAAATGCTGAAGCATAGCTTCTGCAAGCCTGACAGTTAAAGAATGGAAAATAATTCCTTCTAAATTTGGACCACCTAGCAGAGGCGTTGTGTTCTTTCTCTTCTCTCTGCTGTAAAATATCTGCATCTTATATTGCCCATTTTATCATTTTTTAAATGATTTTTACAGTTTTTGTAATTGTATGTCGACGTATGTAGCGGCAGTGTAACTACGCTTACATGTAAAAATGTGGTGGTAATTCAGTTGCCACCACTTTTTTGCCAGTAAAGTAATTACCACTGTTTTTATCTCACCGCCAAACTACGAGTTTTGCCTTGAAGTGGAGTATTTACCTCCAGAATAATACTGGAGGTAAATCCTCCACTTAATGGCAAAAATCAGCAGATTTACTTAGGCAGAATTACTGCTCGTGGTAAATCCACCAAAATGTATTCAAGCAAATGTTGAATTTGAAAACTTCATTTCTTTTCTATACATTGTGAGAAACCAGAGGTTATTCTCACTCCTAGACCCCTTGTATCCCCTGCGCAGGTGGTCAGGGAAAGGTCATCTCTATTGGATCCCAACCCTAGGGGGGAGAAGCGAAAGAGGATCACCTGGGTGGAGGGTCTTTGGGGACTGGGAGTGGGGTGCCCTTGGGTGAGACATGCTATTCCCCTTTCCCTAGTAACAACCAACCAAACTCTTCCCCAACCTTTATGAGCTTTTGTAAACCAGCTCCCATTCTTTCTCCACAATTGACAGCAGTGTGACGAAGAAGAGGTTATAAGAGCAGTGAAGACTATGCTCTTTTACCACTCTATTACTGGGACGAGGAAGATGCCTGCTAGGAGCGATGAAGGTCGGGCATGTCGCTGTAATTGTGGTCAGGCAAGGTTGAGTAATCCTTCTTACCTGCAGATTGTCTGCCGGTGTATAAATGGAGTCCTACCCAGTGGCAGAAGAGATAGAGGGGAACGACATTAGAAGGACCAGGAGGCTGGTGCCTGCATCAGATAACCTTATGGCGTGGCGAGAGAGCTGGGACTCCCTGGAGCAGACTGGGACCTGTGAAGGGAGCCATGCTGGAAGGCTGCCCATTCACTTGTTACTCAACATGCTTGTTCCTCTGTGGTGGAGGACCACGCAGGATTGTTTGACGGGGGGAACTGGAGCCCCGACACTAAAGGAAGAAGGCTGTGTGATCCACACTGCAACACACACCTTTAAAGTGCCCAGTGAATTTCTGGGGATTGAGAAAACCATTGCGTGCGTCTTTGTGTGAACTTGAGCATTTCCTGACATGAAAAACTTGTATCGGAGTGGTCACATTTTCGAAGGTCTCCGAACAATGTACTATTCAATTAAAGTGAAACAAGCACTCTGTTTGATAATTGACAAATATAAGGGGAATAACTTGCATTGGAGTGGTCACATGTGGCAAGAAACACGTTTTTGAAGGTCTCTGAGCAGTGAACCATTTAATTAAAGCAAGACGAACAACTCTAGTAAATGGAGGGAAAATTAACCTTAAGCAAGAGTACTATCATTGAATGCCGAACTGAAGTAAAACTTTGTAACCGTTACAGAACTAACACCTTTGAAACCCAAAGAGGGGAAAAGACACTTTAAATACAAGCCAACCATTATATGTTGAACTGTTGAATGAATATTACCAGCTAAATTTTAAACAAACAGTATGCTGAGATCTAGTGTGCCTTTACAGAATTATACAAACAAGAGATACTGAAGCGTGATTAGCAGTGGAATTTTCAACTTGTATGCAAGCTGCAAATTATTCAAATCAACATTAACTGAACTATGGCGACAAAGATATTTAATGTTTCATTTTGCACTGTGCCACTTGAAACACAGGGTAGGGATCCCTGAGTCCTATCATGGAACATTTCATCTCAAGGTTATTTGAACAGTGTTACTTGAAACTTGGGGAAGGAAACCCCAAATTCTGAATAGGAAAGTGTCTTTTCAAGGTTGGTTGAACTTTGTTACTTGCAACTTGGGGAAGAACACCCCAAGACTTGAATAGGACTATCCCAACTTTAAGAAAGGGAATTTTGAGACTTTTCTTTTTGGAACGGTTTTATACTTGGGGAAAGGGACTGAAAGAAAAGTTGCGAACTGGGCGAAGCTCAGGACTTTGTGTTGAACACTGTTTTTGTTTTTGGTTGTTGGCATCCCTACACAATGTATAGTTATAGTTGTGAGGGCAAGTATAGGGTTTCTCCGGCATGGGGTCTGGCATGGACTCACATGCTCATGAATATTCCCCGTCGTCAGGATGGGAATCCTTGGTAAAGAAAAAATCAGTTTCAGTTTTGTTTCTGAACTGTCTTTCTCCTAATAACCAATCACTCGTCTCTGGGTCATACTGCCCCCAGCCAATGACTGCCCTCACCTAAGCCCCTCCTCTGGCAGCCATCTTCAGATTTTTACCACACGTTCAAGTGTTGGGAGTCCTCGTGCTATAGCTCTCGAGCTTTTACTGCGTTTTGCGATTTTTCAAAGAGTTTAATCTAATTTTTTCGGTCAATCGAGCCTCAAGCTCCACCGTTTCTACTTCAGATCAACAGGGATTTGTTTCCGAATTTTCTACGCCCCTCAAGGGCGAAGTTTTCATCGAGTTCCACTTCTTGGAGGATTCCAGAAGATCTTTGAGGCCTACCCCGCGTGGACATGGCCCAGGACAAAGTGAGCACAACGCCCGGAACCAAGCTGTTCAGGAGCTGCCATGGATGCGGATGCAGAATGTCTTCAAGGAGGACGAGCATTCTAGATGCCTCTACTGCCTTCACAAAGACAAAACGCACATGGAGAAGGACTGTGCATTTTGCAAGAACATGTCGGAGCGAACCATGAAGGATCGGCGGGTCCGCCTCACCAACTGGCTGGAGGGGAAGAGCCCAGCAACAGGTGAGAAGAAGAGGAGGTCCGAGCGGTCTTCTAAGACCTTTGAGGGTGCTCTGGCGACGGGGGCCCAACAAAAGGCAAAGCACTGCGAGTCTGCGGGCACCGGGAGCGCCGAACGGTCGGGCTCCTCGGCTGCCATGCAGGGCGCACTTTCACTGACGCCATCAACCACAAGCCAACGCTCTTGCTTCGGGGCACACGAAGTCGGAGAACCCGGGTAAGCTTCGGGAGAAGTACCGGTCGATCCTGACGGAGACGGCTGAGGGGGAGCGAGGCAGCGACCCTCCCCCCCTAAAGGGAAGGCCTCAAGCACGTCCAAAGTCGTGAAGGCCTTGATTCACCCGGCTAAAACCTCTATCGAGGGAGTCTTGGAGGCCCTGGCGAAACCTGTGGAGGCTACCCCAGGGGAGGCGACCTCGGGGCCCAGAGATTCCCTGCCACTGCAGAGGGAATCCTCTTTTCAACCCATAGATAAGACCCCTGTGAGAACCCCAGTGGAAAAAGAAGGGGGGGGCGGTGGCCATCACGGACACAGATACAGCCTCTGAAGAGGAGCTGGCTGGAGTCGTGAAGATCCTGGACAAGAGGTTTGAGGAGGTCCGGTCCCACGGGAGGGATCCCGACGAGGCGGACGAAGAAAGCGACGGTGGTGCCGACGAGATTCCCGTGGAGGCGGAAGAATCCACTCCCCAACCATCGTGCCCATCGCAGCCGGTGCCTGGGCCACAGGACAACTCAGGAGCAATCTTGATGGTGATCCAGGCCTTGTGTACAGAGATAAGGACAAGGTTGCCCTTTCCCCCAGCGGACGACCCAGCGGATCCTGGACTGCCAGGAAGCCCTCCAAGCAAGTGGAGGAGAATTCATCTCCCACTACCCTTCCAGCCTGCGTGGCCCTCACAGCCTTCATCTCCTTCCCCAGATCCGAGGGATGACACTGGAACAGAGACGACAGGGCCGGATGACGACGATGGTGACGACGGGATGGGCCTTCCATCACCACCTCCTTGGGCCTCCCCGCCCGGCGAAATTGGCTCCTTCCAAGCCATGATCGCCAGGGCATCCGAGCTCTTCCAGCTCTGCCCCGAAGAACATAAGAAGGAAGGTTTCCTCTATCAACGGCGTGAGGCAAGAGGAAGACGGTCCTCTCGGTCCTGTTACTTGGCGACATCTGGGATGAGGGGCTGGTGCTCCTGAAGAACCCGTCCACGACCCCTGCCAAGAGAGACTGGTACGAGAAGAAGTACCAGGTCCCGGATTCCGCCCCCATGTGCCTTAGGCCGACCCCGGATTCGGTTGTCTCAGCGGCGACCAAGAAGAAAGCGACGGCTTCAACTTCGACCTACCCGCCGGACGGCGAAGGGAAGAAATTGGATGCCATGGGACGACGGGTCATCTCATCGGCGGTGACGACGATTAAAGCGGCCAACGCCCTCGCAATTGGGGCCCGCTACGACAGGGAGCTGTGGTTTAAGATCGCTCCTCTGCTGGACTTCATCCCGGACGACAAGAGGGGTGAGGCCATGGAGATCCTGCAGGAAGGCGAGGTGGCGTCGGACCACGCCATAATGGTGGCCACGGACATTGCTGACACCGGCTTCCGCCAAATTGGGCAACAGTGTTTGCCTTCGCCTGCGTGGTTGGCTTAAAACAACCGATTTCCGCCAGGACGTGCAAACCAGAGTTTTGGACATGCCTTTCGACGGGAACAACCTGTTTGGCAAGACAGTGGACGAGTCACTGCAGGCCATCAAGGCCGACACGGAGACGGCACAGGCCTTGGGAGTTTTGCAGCAACGACGGCCGCCCTTCCAGAACTCCGGCGGCACGCAAGGTGCCTCCAAAGGATTCGGCGGCGGCTCCTCGACGTACCGCCAGTCGGCCCGCTCCTCATCGCAGGAGGCCTACAGAGGACGCAGCAACTCAGGAGGATCTCGTCGTCGTCAAGGAGGCAAGGCCGCTACCAAGTAGGACTGAACCGGCCGTAGCGTCGGGCCCCCACCTGAGCACGCCGGTGGGAGGCTGGCTTGCGAAGTTCGTCAGTGTGTGGGAGTCCATCTCCACCGACTGATGAGTGCTGGATGCCCTGGCCCACGGGCACACTCAAGTTTCTAAAGTAGTGCCCCCGTATTCCACATGTGGCCATGAAGGAAAACCCTGTCCCTCAACTGCTGCTGGAAGTAAGGGCGATGCTGAAGAAAGGAGCCATCAAGCTCGTCTCAAAGAGGCTCCGGGGCTCCGGAGTGTACTCACGATACTTCCTTGTAAGAAAGAAGACCGGCAGCTGGCAACCCATCCTGGACCTTTGTCGTTTAAACAAGTACATCAAGTCCCAGAAGTTCCGGATCGTCACTCTCCAGCATGTGCTGGGGCAGCTGGAGGAGGGCGACTTCTATCGTTGCTGGACTTGGAGGATGCCTACTTCCACATCCCCATTCTAAAAGGACATCGAAAGTTTCTCAGATTCATAGTCCAAGGACGGCACTACCAGTTCAAGGCCTTCCCCTTCGGATTGAAGTCGGCGCCCAGGGTATTCACCAAGTGCCTAGCACCAGTGGCGGTGCGGCTGTGCCTGCAGGGGACCACATCTACCCCTACATGGATGATTGGCTCATCCGAGCAAGGACAAGAGAACTTGCCGTCGAGCACACAGCGAAGACCGTCCAACTGCTCACGGATCTGTGATTTTCCATGTACTTTGCGAAATCCCACATGGTTCCGTCGCAAGTCGCACTGTTCCTGGGAGCCAGGCTCGACACAGTGGCACGATTGGCCTCTCCGTCGGAGGAAAGGAGGAAGGCCATCCTGGGCAAGGTGCAACGGCTGTCGACCATGGACGTGGCCAGGGTGAGGTCCATCAAGTCCCTTCTCGGCATGATGTCCTCTTGCATCTACCTTGTGCACCTGTGCTGGCTGCGGATGCGTCCACTGCAAGAGTTATTCGACGCCCGTTGGATGCAAGCGGCGGGCAGCTTCGAAGACAGGATCCCGCTCAACGAGACCTTCCGCCAAGCGATCCGGTGGTGGGGCACCCGCGCGCATCTCGTGGACTTCCAGACCCCAGCACATCAGCAGACAGTGACGACGGACGCCTCCCTGGAGGGATGGGGAGCACACACCGGATATCTCCACGCAAGAGGCCTTTGGCTCCTGGAGGAGAGATCACTACACATCAACGTCCTGGAGCTCCGAGCTGTGTTCTGGGCCCTCAGCTCATTCCTTCCATTCCTCAAGGGCAAGGTGGTGAGGATCTTCACCGACAACACCACCACAATGTTCTACATCCGGAAGCAGGACGGCACCAGATCCCCAGTCCTATCCAAGGAGGCCCAGGATCTGTGGCACTGGGCCGTCACCCAAGGGATGTTTCTGGTACCCTTCCACCTGGCAGGAATAAAGAACACCATTGCCGACTCACTCAGCAGGGAGCTACGCTCGTGCCACGAGTGGGAACTGCAACAGGATCAAGTGGATCTGCTATTCCAATGATGGGGCAATCCCCAGATCGAATTATTCGTGACGGCGAGGAACACCAAGTGCCAGAGGTTCCCCAGCAGGTTTTGCCAGCAGGGGAGCATGGGCGATGCCTTCTTATTCCCCTGGGACGGCCTGTTCCTCTGCGTTCCCGCCGTTGCCGTTGCTGCTGCGACTCATCAACCAACTCAGACGGTCCCGGTGGAGGATGATCCTCGTCGCACCGGCGTGGCCGAGACAGATCTGATTCCCGGACATTCTGGACATGTCAGCGTCCCCCCCCAGCCAAACTGCCGACGGATGCGGATCTCCTCTCCAGAGAAGGAGGCGCCATCCTCCACCACGACCTGGGGTCGCTGAACTTGCAGGCCTGGCTCCTGCAGCACTAGAGTTTGGAGGGTACGATATCCCGGCAGACTGCAAGGAGGTGCTTGCAAAGGCCAAAGCGTCCTCAACTCTCAAGTGCTATGAACACAAAGGGAAGAGGTTTTCTGTCTGGTGCCGGGCACAGAAGATTAACCCTCTGCGGATTACGGCCCCTCAAGTGCTGCCGTACTGAAGCCCAAAGCCAAGTACAACTCCTGGTACGACTCACACCTCATCACCCTCAAACGCAAGTGCAGGATGGCTCAGAGGAATTGGCGTGATTCCGGTACATCCTCTGACAAACTTGACTGCCTCCTGCTCTGAAGGCTGCTCTCCCCTGTTCTCCCTAGACGAGATTTCTAGACGGGTCTGATCTATGAAAGTCTCGTCAAAACAGGTTCACCCCTGTTCCTCCAAAACCATCAAGGACCACATTGACACCCTGGCTCCTGCTCTGGCTGACTTCTGCAACCACTCCTTCGCCACTGGAGTCTGTCCTTCCCCCCTGAAGCACTCCCTTGTGCACCCTCTTCTTAAGAAACCCTCTGCCGACCCTTCCTTGCTTGGCTATTTCCCAATCTCCATCACTCCTTTCCTGGGCAAACTCCTGGAATATTCACACAGAATCTGTTGGTTGTCTCCATGACCATCAGTCTGGCTTCAGAGCTGCCAGAAGCATGGAAACTGCTCTCATGAACATCCGTGAAGACCTGCTCTCCAACCTTGATTCCAACACCCCCTGTGTCCTCATCTTACTTGATCTCTCTTCAGCCTTTGACACAGTCACCATGCCATCCTGCTCAATGGTCTCCGTGATTACTTGGGTATCCGCGATCAGGCCCTGGTTTGGCTGACTTCTTTCCTCTCCGATCGACCCTCCCATGTCTAACTTGGGTCCTTCCTCTCCTCTATCTCTATCTCCACCTGTGGTGTTCCCCAGGGGTCTAACCTCTCTCCCTGGCTGTTCAACCAATACCTGGCACTTCTTCCCCACCCCCGCTTTCTGCCCCAACATTCAGTGCTATGCGGATGACACTCAGCTCATTTCCATGCTCCCTTCAGCCACCTAATCTCCTTCTGTCATCTCTGACTCTGTTTGCTATTCAGGAGTGGTGTGCCGCCAGTGATCTCTGCCTTAATGCCAGTAAAACTGAGATTCTCCTCATCGGCTCAACCGGTCCCTCCTTTCCTGTCACTCTCTGGCCGGCCTCTCTTGGCCCTCTTCCTGCTCCCACCTGTGAGGCTAAAAACCTCAGGGTCATCTTCGACTCCACACTCTCCTTCTCTCCTCATATCTCTGACCTTTATAAGAAGTCACACTACTAGCTGCACCTCCTCAGAGGTATTCTTCCTTTCCTCTCCTTCCCCCAGAAACTCAGTTTCCAGAGCTCTGGTTCTCTCTTGGCTGGACTAATGCAACAGCCTCTTTCTAGATCTACCTGCCTCTACTTGCCATCCTCTACAACTCATCCAGAACAGGACTGCGAGACTTGACCTTGGCCTCAAGCCCGGGGATTGTATCTCTCCAGCTCTGAAATCTCTTCATTGGCTCCCAGTGGCAGCAAGGATCAAGTTCAAGACCCTCTGCATTGTCACAAGGCTTTTTGGGGCCTCAGACCGCAATACCAATAACTCTCTGTGGAAATATCTTCCTTCTTGAGGTCTTCTCTCCTCCACCGCCAACTCCTTGAGGATCTGTGGTTTCTGCAAGCAACGAGTTGGGGCAGATCTCTTTCTTCGGCTGGTGCCTCCCTCTGGAACAGCCTCCCTGCCTCTCTGAAGTTTTAGCAGAACCATATCCGGTTCTGGAAGCACCTCAAGACCTTCCTCTTTGCTATTGTCTTCTCTCTTCGTCTTTCCTGCTGATCTCCTGTCTGATACATGCACTGATCACCTGGCTCCCCACTGGACTTGGGCACAGGTCCTTGCCTGTGCACCTGCATGCCCGCACTGCCTCCTGGAACCCCTGCAATTGTGGTCTGTATCTGTAACCCTAGAGTCCCCTTTCCTGCACTTATTAGACACCTGTTCTCTGCACTTCTAACACCCACGCTTGCCACCTATTGGCTGCACTGCTTGTATTGATTCTCTGTCCTGCACTTGTCCATCCTCCCACCCTCCCTCCCCTGGCACTTCTCGCCTCCCTGCTCCTCTGTACTTGCGTGATCTCAATGTCACTAGGCCTAGTAAGATCGTTGTTTTTGCCCTCCCTCTGTTTCCCCTTCCTTGCGTTGTCGCGCTTTAGAAATGCCATATCATATACGTGAAAAATTCTTGTGTAATGTTAGACATTACATTGTGAACGAACTGTAAAGTTCACAAATAAAAAAGAGTAAATAAGTGGGAGAAAATGTTTGAGGGGTTAAGGTTAATTTATCAAAAGGTAAAGTCTGCCAACAATTGAAAGAAGTTGTGTGTGATTTACGGTTAAATTGTGATGGACTTTGTATTGGAGATTTCTTTTTTATTTTCTTGTATTTCAACTGAGTGTTGGTACCTTAATATTGGCATTTTTAAGTTGTATACTCTAAATTTTTTTACTCTTTGAGTTACTTTTTTTACCTTCTGGACATGTGTAGACCTTAACTTTTTCTGTGTGACCTATTCTTGATGAATCTACTGCAGCTCAGCTTTACAAAGGTTTAGAGTATGAACTGCACTCGTGGCTGTTTGATTTAAAGCCCACAGCCCCAATGAGCTGGGCTGATTTTTAAAGAGTAACCACTTCAGTTTATTCTATAAAGGCTTTTTTTTTAGATTGGAAATCGTAAGTATTTTAGCAAGGCAATGAAAGATGTTTTTCTGTGAAACGATTCTTTGCAGGATATATGCCGCACTTCACTTTATCACTTGGTAGATGCACTCAACAAAATTGTAGTTGCTTGCTTCTCTCCAATTTTCTCATGAACGGGATGAAGCAAGTTCAGGATGCAGCGGTTTGCATCCTACTGAGTGATTAGGGAAACTGTTTTTACAAATAGAGTACTCTGCCACTACCTTACTGGTAGTGCGGTAGGCCAAGAACTGGTCAGACACAGACCTTGCACTGACCTTCAGTTGGAAATAGTCTGTTTTCAAGACCTGTGTTATCCACAAACCTTACACCATCTTTCATCTCATGTTAAAATTCACTAATTATCTGCCAAGAAGCACAATAAAATTAACCCCCTGTGGTTACCAGCTTTCTAAAGATTTGTTTTTTACTTATGTAATATAGCACAACCATTGCATAATTCTGAACATCATTTGGTTCTATTAAGAGCTCAGGAAATGTGTTCAACACACGTCTCTCTTGCCCATCCAAGGTAATCAGCATATGCTAGAACTTATAACATGAGACCGCTCAGATGGCTTGTGCTACATAATACAGAACTACTAAGTTATAGATTCACTCAAAAATGCATCCATTTAGAATATAAAATTGCCTATAATCAGAAATAGGACTTGACCTCGTTTTCTAGAGCCAATGCTTTGAACAGGTGACATCACGTGTTAATTGTCTCGGGAGGATAGCTCAGGGGCAACGTGCTCGCCTTGGGAGCAATATGACACAGAGCACCACAGATTCGATCCCTGGGTCCGCGCCTGGAAACCTCTGGGTACTAAGTGCGTTATAAATAACCTATCATATCATATAATTCAATAGGCAAATATTTCATTGCTAGATCTTGCCCAACCTCATCTTACCGAATATAAGCATTTAGGGTAGAAAGTCATCACACACTTTGTAAAAAAATGACACGTGTATGCTTGGTCATCCAAGTCTTTTGGTAGCTTTTAATACTTATTGGCAACGCATATCCTCAATGGTGCCATCTTTTTAATTTATGCCGTTTTTTTTAAGTTTGCCTGGCAGTTGTGAAGGCATCATGAAGAAGGACATAGACAACAGATTCCAATATCAAGAGAATTTTTTTTATTAACTTAAATGTCAGGATGAAAAAAGGCCTAACTTTCCCTACACTGAGGTGGGATTTCCCTACCTAAAGTAAACTAAGGAACGTCTGAGTCAAGGAGTTCAACTGAAGCTTCTGTCTGTGCCCAAAACCTATACTTGTTCTCACAACTAATTCTACACAATGTGAGAATTAGAAAACAGTGTTTAACCCAATGTTCTGAGCTTCTTCCAGCTCGCAGCTTCTTTTCAACCCCTTTCCTCCATTGTGAAATAGTTTCATAACAAAGTCTCAAAATGATCCTACGTAGACTAAAAGGGAAATAGTTTGAATCAGGACCTGGGGTTTCCTTCCCGAAGTTCAGAATAGTTCACAGCAGAAACATTGGGGTTCCCCTCCCCGAGTTCTAAATAGTTTGCAACAGAAGCACTGCTTTTCTCTAGTACTTCAATTATACTTTGACTTGGTTTTATCCCATTCAAGGTTCAATGGATTTCTACTCCACTCTTGTTTAGTTTTAATTTCAGTTTTAGTGGTTTTAAAAATTCACAATTTCTCTTTTCTTTCCTTCCGTTGGTTGATTTGCATTCAATCTGGTATTTAGAAAAAATCCATCTACTTCATTTTGATTCATTTCGATGTTTAAATAAGCTAATGCATTTTATAAAGCTGAGCGATAAAGATTTGTTCATGTTTACACCATTGAAATGTCTATTTTGCAGATTGGAACGTTTCAGAACCGCTCCTTCTCTTTTCTCAATGTGCACGGTCCCTTTAACACTAACAGTTCAGACAGAGACATTCCAGAATGTGTTTCGCTCCTTTAAGACCCACGCGGCCACTCCGCTACAATGTATGCTTTCACAATCATTGGGATCTTCACAGCGCTCACGGTCCATTTTACACCGAGTTTCCTTGTCTCTGAAACTCACTGGCTTCCTCTGCAGGCTCCCCGCATGTCGCGCTGGGCTTGCTTCAACTTGATTGCCTGCAGGTTCCCTCTTCTGACAAAGAGACGCTGCTGCACTCTTGCAGCGCCACAGGAGAACGGGCACTCTGCCTCTTTGTTAGAAGGCCGGCCCTTCAGCATGCTGCTTTCTCTTTTCTTGCAGTTGCGTCAGAGAACACCTGTTCACATGCCATCCCAGTTCGGACTGCCAACTTCTGCTGTCCCTGGTATTCTGAATCTTGTCACGCGGCAGCTCTGCATCCAACAGCTCCTAGCACTGTCTCGCCTTTCTCTCCCTCTCTGTGCTCTTTTGGCTTCCCACCTTTTATACACCTGTGGTTTGTGAATGAGCTGCAGGTGCGAGAGGTGCGAGACCTCTCTTTCAATTGCTTGACCTTAGTTAGGTTTATTAGTGAGGCATAAAGTGATTGGAAAAATGCAGGCATATTGCAAACCTTTGGCAAAAAAATCTGTTAGTCTTTAGGTGTCGCTGTCGCAAGCATGCAGCCCCAAATATTGTGTCTTCCCAATATCCAGTGTAAATTAATCAGCTTATGGAGCAAGGCTACTACGCCAGCTAGGGATGAATTATATATTTAATTTCTTGTTAGTTTTGTGGCATATTCCCTGGCTAGAAAACCTTGAAGTAGGTAGTTTGGTAAATGAACTGTTTATTGATTGGCGTTCTTTCAAGGATATGAATTTGGAACAAAAGTAATTGGCTATTTGGCCATGAATCATATATACTTTAATGGTTTCTGTTTGTCCAGTTCGATTCCATATATCATATACACATTTGCTGATGCATTTTGTCCAGTGTCCAAACTTGATGCAAATTAAACGGTTCTTCTTTGGAACTTGATGCAAAGAAAAAAGAGAGATTCCTCCAAAGAAAAAAGAAAAAATGTCTCTACACTTGTTTCACCATTTGAATTAAGTGGCTCATCAGGGGGGATTGGAAACAAATGTTATATGTCAATGATTCTCGAATTCTAGCGACTTCATAACTTATCAGAGTACATACATCATTGTTGTATCTAAAATAAAATCAGAAGGAGAACACATTAAGTAATAGTAAATAATAGTTGGTTTCAATGGAAGAAAGGTTCCATGTTTCATTATGTTCAAAGAGATGCCAACTCACCCTATGTTGCTCTTGGTGTAAAAGTAGTTGGAAAGTGGGAGACCTCTGTGTAGGATGGATAGCCATGTGTGGAAAACATCTGAGTGTCAGATGATATCACAGTTTGAATGTTAGGCTATGTGGGAGATGCAGAATCAGGGCTTGAGGGATAAAATGTGAAGGCAATGTAAGCCCATAGAGAATGAGGTAATGGATACATCTTTAAGTGTTACCAACAATGTTGCTAGACTGAATATGATAAGTCAGTCTCTCTTTCTGGATCTTAATTGGATTCAGTGTTTCTAAATGGCCACCTAAGTAAATAGATACGTGTGACATCATCGCAACTCTACGTGCCGCTACCATTTTCGACTGTTTCTGAAAACAGGCATGCAGTCGCTATTATCCTCTAATGGCCAGTGACAATAAGATTTAAAAGTGCCTACACGATAAGTTTAATATAGTGTTGGTAAAATATTGTGTTTACTGGAGTCAGATGCAATAAAGGTTAAATGTTGACAGGAGGTGCTAGTTATGCACTTCTTATTGGAAGGTTGCTGCATAACAGAAGGTAACCAAAGGTTTGTTAAGTATATTGTGGGCAATAGTGAGATTGTGCATGTGAGCACTTAAATCTTCTAATGAAGCCTAGACAAAAACCTTTCCCAGCAATAATAGTTAGAAACCAAGTTATCACCTCTGAGGCATAGTAAATATCAAAGTCAAATGGACTAGAAGAGTCTGCGGCGAGCCAGGACAGCCAAAGTCAATTGGAGCACAGTCTATGGAGCTGAAGCACTTCTTAGATAGCAAAGTCTTGCATAATGTTAGAGAGTTTGTGAAGAAAAATCACTGTAGGGTCACAAGCTGTACACTTGTGAAGGGTAGAGCTGAAATCAACTGTAGCAAAGTAGCTACTGCAAGTCTCAGCTGAGAAGAGCAAAGCTAAAGACGCTGAGCTAAGTACCCCAAGTCAGAATAGTACCTTTTGGTTAGAAGAAGAGTGGTCCAGCTGGCTTCTGGCTGGTTGCAGTGATGCAGATCCTGGGTTCCTGCAGCAGCAATTCAGAGGTCGGTGGCAGCTACAGGCTGTTTTCAGATCAGCTGCACGTTGCGGTTTCAGCACTCGGTAAACGGCACCACCGCAGATCTTGGACACTGGTTGGACTTCCTCCACTCCTTGAGTCCCGCACTCTGGCGAGGGGACTCGCGCTCTGGTCGTCCTGCTTCTGGAGGGGTTTGGGGAGACCCCTGGAGCTTTTGGCCAGATTGCAGACTTTGCACTAGACTACAGATTTCTCGACCCCTGGCACTCGGTACCTGCAGCAGCAAAGAGGTACAGCCAGTTGAGGAAGATGGTCCAGTGGAGTTAGTCTCGGGGTTAGTTGGTCCCACTAAGCCAAAGGAAAAAAGTTGTACTTTCCGGAGCTTCTCTTGTCGATCAGCAAAAGGAGTTTCAGCACAGCAGCAGGGCTTCACCGGGCAAATCAAAGGTCCAGGAGGATGCAGCAAGCTTCGTTCACGGTTTCTTCGTCGGGTTGTTCTTCCCAGTGGTCGACTCCGTCTTCAGTCCCAAAACCCTCGCCTTTTAAGCCTGTTTCTCCCATTCATGCACAGCCCAGCTGTCAATCAAACAGCCGGGTGGCTGTCCTAAAAGGACAGTCAGCCAGCCAATCAGGACTGGGTGCATTCAGGCATTCCTAAAGACAAAGGACAGGGGAGTTTCAGGAACCTCCCTTACTTTCTGCCCATCCATACACACCTGGAGCCAGAGGTGGGTTTCAGCACTGAAGCCCGCCAAAGGCAAAATGTACAAAAGGCTCAAACCTGTCTTGGCGCTCAGAGTAAAACCCAAGAAAGACCTCACAAACAGAACATGGCGAAAAAAGAAGACCTGGGCCATTTTGACAAAATGGTCACCCATGGGTGCTATACGGCAGCTGAGGATCCAGCATGCGGTACAAAAGCACAATGGTAGGAAAATTAAACCACTGCCATCAGCCATTTAAAGTAGTGAGGGTAACATAAAAAATGTTACATGTGTAGGTAGGAAAAGGGGCTACTAAGTAACCCCCTAGCGCTCCACATAATATGGTGTGTGCTGGACCTACAAAGAGAAAAGGTAAGTAAAGTCAATTTCACTTTACTATTCTTGGGAACAGTAGTTCACACAAGAAAAGGTATTTAAATCTTATGAGAAATCTAAAGGATTTCCCTGTGACACTGCACTGAAGGTGCGGTGTGTCGCCATACAAAATTAGATGCCTATGGAGTTTGTCATACTCCAAAAATAAATGAAACACATACTCCAAATCAGGTCAAAACACATGAGAGAGTGAGAAAAAGGGCTCACTCACTCCAGGGTTAAAATTAAAAATCCTAAAGTCAAGCAAAAGAGCTGGGGGTCTCTATGTTTGCAGGGTATTAGCACAGCAATGAGAATTCTCCCTAACAATCTCCATCCCATATTTGTATTTTGTATTTATTTTTGTTTATATAGCGCTTTACACCAAAGCGCTGCACACTTTAACAACAGGATACATATGACAATAACATTATAACAGTAACAGTAGAAGGAATTTACAATTGAGAATCAGACCAACAAAACAATAAGTAGAGCAATTAACTGGGGGGGAGAAGGAGAGTAGTACAGTAGAACTGAGAGGGAGGGGAGGGAAAGAGGGGGAGGAGGGAAACAGATGGGGTGAAGGGTGAGAATGGTGGGGAGGGGAAGGAGATGATCAAGGAGATAAGGCAAGGAGAGAGGGGAGCAGGAAGGGGGGAGGGATTTCATGGCGGGGAATGGAGAAGGAGAGATTTGAGGGAAGTTCGGAATGAGGAAAAGGTGGAAATAGAGCGGAGTTCCAGTGTAGGGGGGCTAGGAGATGGAAGGAGCGGAAACGGGATGTGGCATAAAGGGAAGGAGGAACAGTGAGAAGGAAGTGATCGGCAGAGCGAAGGGAGCGGGAGGGAGTGTAGAACGAGAGGAGGGAGGAGAGATGAGGGGGAACAAGACCGTGGAGAGATTTAAAGACTAGGCAGAGAAATTGAAATTTAAGATGGGAGTGAAAGGGAAGCCAGCAAAGGGAGGAAAGGGAAGCAGAGATGGAGTCACGGGGGGAGAGGAGACAGAGGGTGCGGACAGCAGAGTGGTAGATAGATTTAAGGGGGGCGAGATGAGAAGTAGGAAGTCCAAAGAGTAAGGAGGAGCAGTAGAGGAGGCGAGGGAAGATAAGGGAGGAGATTAAGAGTTTGGTAGCATGGAAAGTGAGAGAGGGGTGGACTTTGCGAATATTAAAGAGGTGGAAGCGACGGGCACGAGAAGTGAGAGAGATGTGATGGGAAAAGGAGAGAGAGGAGTCAAAGTGAAAACCTAGGATGCGAGTGTGGTCAGATATGGGGAGATTAGAAGGGGGCAAATGAATGAGAGGAGGAGGAGAGGGAGGGGGAAGAGAGTTGGAGGGGAAGAAAACTACTTCAGTTTTATCAGTGTTAAGGGAAAGGAAGCAGGAAGACATCCAATTTTTTATAGAGGTAAGGCAGGAGGAGAGTTTTAAGTGGAGGTCAGTAGAGAAGGAAGAGAAGGAGAGGAAGAGTTGAGTTAATCTGCGTAGAAATGGTGAGAAATGCCAAATGAGGAGATAACTGGGGCAAGGAGGGAGGTATAGAGTGAGAAAAGGAAAGGGCCAAGAACCAAACCTTGGGGTACTCCGTATTCCAGAGGCTGGGTAGGAGAAGAGCGGCCTCCCCAGGAAACAGTAAAAGAGCGGGAGGAGAGGTAAGAGGAAAGCCAGTTAAGAACAGAGCCTTTGAATCCAAAGGAAGAAAGAGTGTTGAGAAGAAGGGGGTGATCGACAGTGTCGAAGGCAGCAGAGCGGTCAAGAAGAATAAGGACAGAGGATTGCTTAGAGTGTCAAGCTGAGAGGAGGCAGTTAAGGATGTAAATGAGGGCAGTTTCAGGAGAGTGTTTAGGACGGAAGCCAGATTGAGAGGCAGGAAGGAGAGAGAGAGATTAGTGACCAAGGTTGAGAGTTGCGAGTAGGCGAGGCGCTCGAGAAGTTTAGAGAGGAATGGGAGACGTGAGATAGGACAGAAGTTGGAGGTGAGCAGGGGTCAGCAGAGGGTTTCTTCAGAATAGGAATGATAGTGCCATGTTTGAAAGCAGAGGGGAAGATACAAGAGGTAAAGAAAGCAGGTGTTGAAGAATGAAGTTAAGTAGGGAATAAGAAGAGGGTAGATCTTTAGGTATAAGGAAGGAAGGTAAAGGGTCAGTAGGAGCAGATGAGGGGTGGGCTTTGGAGAGGAGGGTGGACACGTCAGAAGGGGAGACAGGGGAGAAGTCAGTCATGCAGGTAGAGGGCGAGAAGGGGGAGGGGAGGAGTAAGAGGAGCAATTGATTTTTTGCCAAAGGGCAAGGATCTTGGAAGAGAAGAAGTTTGCAAATTCGGCGGGAGAAAGGGTGGAAGAGGTTGAGAGATTGGGGGTGGGAGGAGAGAGAAGACGAGAGAGAGTTTGGAAGATGCAGCGAGGGTGGGAGGCTTGGGATTGGAGAAGGTTAGAGTAGTAGGAGCGTTTTGCTGAGGAGAGTCATAAAGAGAGTGGTAAGAGAAATATGAGGTTTGGTTGGAAAGCGAAGGAGATTTGAGCCCGAGTCTCTCAAGACGTAGGAGAAGACGCCGCATTGAGAGAAGTTGAGGAGAGAGCCAAGGTTGAGAAGGTTTCCGGGTTGGACGGAAGAAGGAAAGGGGGTGAAGTAGATCAAGAGAGAAGGAGATAGAAGAGGAGAGAGTAGAAAGTGCATCATTGGCCGATAGTGAGGAAAAATCTTGGAGAGAGGGGAGAGAAGAAGGGCAAGTGTCGAGAAAAAGTGAGGGATCAAAGTTGCAAAGGTCGCGTCGTGAAAAGATGGAAGGGGAAGGCTTAGGAAAAGAAGGGCTGGGAAGGGGAGTAAGAGAGAAGGGGAGTAAAGCATGATCGGAGAGATAGATTGGAAGTGTGGAGACAGTGGAAGAGGGGTAGGAAGAGTTGAAGATAAGGTCAAGAGTGGAGCCAGAGGAGTGAGTAGGAGAGGAAGGAAGAGGGGAAAGGAGGTAGGAGTCAAGGATGGAAAAAAGGGGAGAGGAGTGAGGGGGAGAAGGGAGGTGAAGATTAAAGTCGCCAGGTACAGTAAGAGGAGAGGGAGAGATGAGAGAAAGGAGTTGATCAAGGTCGTCTTAGAAGGAAGAAAGAGGGTCAGGGGGTCGATAAATGATTACAAAGGAGATGGGGTGAGGAGAGGAAAAGGATCTGTAAAGAATTTTAAGGAAGGGAAAGAAGGAAGAGATGGAGGGGAGGACGAGGGAAGATATTTAGGATGGAAGAGGAGGCTAATACCTCTGCCACGGCCAGAAGGGTGCGAGATATGAGAAAAGGAGGAGGAAGAGGTGGAGAGGGAAGCAGGGACAGTGGTGTTGTGAGGAGGGATCCAGGTTTCAGTTAGGAAATGAAGGTTGAGACGAAAGAACATGTCTAAGACTGCTGCGGTCTTATTGCAGAGGGATCTGGCGTTCCAGAGAGCAATGGTCATGAGGCTGGAGGTTTGAACAAAGGGGGGGGTAGAGAAGATTAGGGCAGAGAGAGAGGTTATGTGAAGAACGGGTAGAGTGGAGTACGGGATTAGGGAAGGGAATGGACATGAGGAGGAAGGAGAGGGTGAGTAGGAGAGGAAGGGGAAGGCGGGGTGAGGGAAGGAGGTGAGTTGCGGGTTGATGAAGGCGGAGAGAAAGGGATATGGCAGAGCGCATAACAGAGGGAAAAAAGAGAGGAGTGGTGATAGAGTAAAGTGGTAGGGGAGGCTGAGCACGGGACCTGGATGGAGGAACTGGTCAATGGACCCCGGCCTGTGGAGGAGGGGGTGGGGAAGAGTCTAGAAGACCGGTTGGCCAGCTGAAGGATAGGCCTGGTAGTAACGGGGATCAGGGATCCAGATGGGGACGGGTCAATGGAAGTCCCGGTCGGAGGAGGAGGGCGGGCGAAGACAGTAGAACAGAGATCCTGTTGATGAGGAGGACTGGGAGGAACAGAGGATCAGAGGAGGAGGGGGGGACAATGATATTGTAGACTGATGGCAGGCTGTAGAGGAGATCTGCTGGTTGCAGGGATCAGGGATCCTGGAGGCGGATTTCCCGATGGATGCCCCCGTCCGAGGAGTGCTAGTGGACACAGAAGACCAGTGTGCAGAAGTAGCTCAGGGGGCAGGGCTGGGTACAGCCGATGGGGGGGGTCCAGAGATACTGTTGATGAGGAGGACTGTAAGGAACAGAGGGGGAGGATAGATGATCAGTGGAGGAGGGGGGGACAGTGATTTTGTGGACTGATGGCAGGCTGTAGAGGAGATCTGGTGGTTGCAGGGACCAGGGATCCTGGAGGCGGATTTGCTGATGGATGCCCCGGTCCGAGGAGTGCTAGTGGACACACAATACCAGAGTGCAGAGGTAGCACAGGGGGCAGGGCTGGGTACAGCCGATGGGGGCCCAAAGTGGTAAGGGTGTCCTGGCTAGTGGACACAGAAGGCCAGAGTACAGAGGCAGCACAGAGGGGGGACAGGGCTGGATACAGCAGACGGGGGGGGCCCAAAGTGGAATGGGTGTCCTGGCCCGTGATGTTAAGAAGGGCAGGCGAAGTGCAGGAGGGACTAGTGGAGGAGTCCAGGGGGCCTAGCTGGGCTCAGATGACGTGGAGCCCGCCGGTGCTAGAGGTAGTCGGCGGAGCATCTGGGGGGGGCAGGGCTGGGTACAGCAGACGGGGGCCCAAAGTGGAATGGGTGTCCTGGCCCGTGATGTTAAGGAGGGCAGGCGAAGTGCAGGAGGGACCTAGTGGAGGAGTCTAGGGGGCCTAGCTGGGCTCAGATGAAGTGGAGCCCTCCGGGGCTACAGGTAGTCGGTGGAGCAGCTGAAAAGGCCAGGCAGGATGAGGGAGGAAGAAGCGATCCCTCCCACCGCAAAAAAGTCAAAGACTTGGTCCGTGGTGGTGGGCGGGTAGAAAATGCAGTGGATACTGAGGCCTCAAGTAGGTGGTTGTTCAGCTGCGGGACCGGACAAGGAAGGAAGGGAGAAACGACCCCTCCCGCCGCAGAGTACCTGCACACTAGATCCACAGCGGAGGGCAGGCAACCCCAGGTTGACACAGGGGACTGGGATCCCCGCCGAGGCAGGCTGGAAGCCCCTCTCAGCAAGGAGCAGAGGTGGGCGGAGGCTCAGACGAAGAGACCAGGCGGGTCGGGGAGCGAGATGCAACAGCTCCCGCCGTCGTTCACAGGCAGCACCCGGCCGAGGAGGAGGGAGGGCCGCCACCCTAGTAGACTTCGGGGGGTGAGGAACACCAAGGCCGCTCAGGAGGGCTGATCTGGGAACCGGAGATGCGGTGCCAGCAATGGAGAGCAGGTGGTCAGTGGGCGCCAGACCAGGTCGGCTGGGTCAGGGAGCGGGCCTCAATGGCACCCGCAACAGAACGCTGGAAGCCAGGCCCGTTGAGGAGGGCGGGCTGGCTGGCACAGTCGGCCGGGGTCCACACACACAGCAGAGCGGGGAGACTCCCGCAGCAGAGACACACAGAGCGGAGTCCACACCCGCAGCAGAACGCTGGAAGCCCAGGCCCGATGAAGAGGGCGGGCTGGCTGGAACAGACGACCGGAGACCACACCCGCAAAAGAGCGGGAGATTTCGCGGGTAGAGACACTCAAGTCCGCTCCGGCGGGCCGATCCGGAGCTGCAGAGGTGGCCCAAAGCACACAGGAAGCCCAGGCCCAATGAGGAGTGTGGGCTGGCAGGCACAGAAGAACGAAGCCCCTCCAGGCAGCAGAGTGGGATGACTCTGAGAAGAGAGAAAGTCACAGGCCGCCCCAGTGGCCTGGTCCAGGAGCCACAGAGGTGGGGTCCGCAGTAGGGTGCAGGCAGGCAGCGGAGATCAGTAGGTGCAGCGGAGCAGGTCCCAACGGCACCCGCCGCAGCACACTGGAAGCTTGGCCCGGTGAGGAGGGCGGGCTGGCTTAGATGATCGGAGACCTCGCCTACTGCAGAGCGGGAAGAGGCCGCACCAGGAGCTGAGCCAGAAGATATTGAAGGAAAGTCCGATTTAGGATGAGGTTGGTATCGGAGAAGCCCCCAGGCTCTATGATCAAGAAACAGAGGTAAGTTTGAGTAGAAATTGCTTTAGTTATTGAATTATTTAGCAAGATTTTGCCTGAAATGAGGAGACGCTGGTTCAGGCGACCAAGCTTCTGCGCCCCCTGCTGGTAAATTGAGTAAAATGTCATTGATAAAGCGACTTCAATAAATTATATTGTTGGTGTCAGTGAAGGCTGGATGTGTCCAAGCATGCTTGATTTCATTTGTGCCCATAAAGAGGTTAGCGTATGAATATTTGTATATATTGATGTAACAATCAATGTTAAAATCTGTAGCTGTTAAGCCAGGTAATGGAGTCCAATTGTTGAATTACATGAGTGGTGTCTTTAATATATGATGCCAGACTTGAGGTTAACGGTTGTAAATGGACATCAATGAAGGCTGATAGTCTCTCTGATAGTCTCTCTGATCCTATTCCGTTGATGATAGGTATGCATGGTGGGAATCGAGTGAATTGTTTGTGGATTTTGGATATGAAATAAATGGTTGGCATTGAATATTCATAAAGTTGTACTTGTATTAGTGAGACATGCCTTGTCTTTGAAGTAGTATTCCCCTGAGGCTCTCTTCCTCGTCTCAGTACCACAGTGGTGTAGTTGCATGTTGATGTGTATGACTCTTAATCTTCTCTTCCTCATCCCAATACTAGAATGGCATGACTGAGACAAAATAAGGAAAGCAGGTTTAGAATAACTCATAAAGGTGGAAGGATTGCATGGGTTGTCATTAGAAAAAGGGGATACCATGTCTTGCCTAAGGGCCCCCACTCCCAGTCCCCAAGGACCCTCTACCCAGGTGATCCACCCTCACTTGTCCCCCCCCAGGGTCAGGATCCAAAAGAGATGGCCTTTCCCTGGCCACATGCGCAGACAACCCAAAGGAAATACGAGTGAGAATATCCTCAACAAGCAAAACAAACCTTTCTTTGCAGGGTGAATTTGTTTACATACCAGGTTATCACTTTTCCCCGCCCAAATTATTTTTACAGCTACCAGTGGTTGGAATTGCTTACTCTTTGATTGTGATTTTCATATCCCAGTAGTAATTTCACAGCTACATAACTTCACTTATTCTTTCCAGCTATATTCTCCTGTATCGAGCAATATTCCTTGTGGTAAAACAGTTTAGCTAGACACTTGTTGCTGAACACTGTGGTGAAGACACATTAGTTATCCCTTCATGGAGGCTGGGCAGGGCTCTAGATACACCCCCCCGTTACTTGATGCTATCTGGAATCGATACTTCATAGATTCCCAGCGGTCCCTCTTAGCCTCCCAACTCTCATAGTGGACTGTGACAGAAGTAGTCAGTGATTACATTACCCGTAAGTACACTAATAAATTGTGAGCTACCTGAGACATCCATGTCCCAAGGGTAGGTTGGTGATTTATTTCATGAACCTTTGGGTTTTCCTAGTCATGAAATAAATACAACTGAGGATCTCAAAGATGGCCTGCTTCAAGTAGGAGAATGTCAGAGACTCTGCATGGTCTCAATGGAAATGCTGGAGGTTCCTGCACAGGCGCTATGCTTCTACACAGTAGCGGTCTAGTTCTTCTTGGACGTCCTAACATCACTTCCTGGATATGGTAGGACACTCTTCTGCGTTTCTTCAAGAAGGGGTGAGTGTTTGCCTTCATTGTGTCTCAACGTTAGACTCCCGCTGCAAAGCTTGTATAACGTTCCTCTGGTCATTGATCCTGAATTTTTCATCGTTCTTCCTCCTGCCTCTCGCCTGGCTGACATTCTTGTTCTTGGTCCTCTGTCTCTGTACTTCGTTCTTCCAAACCCTGGTTCCTCCCTTCACTGCTAAGCAAATTCACTCTACTGCCTGCATCCTGTTCGAATTACCAGAAGTTTTTCTGGATTTCTTCTCTCCAGTTCCTTGTGATTCGGCATGATCCTCTCAGCACTCCTTTCGACTGGACTGTCGTGATCTGCATAATCCTTCGACTTCAGACCATTGAGTGTTTTTCTGGATTGCGCCTTTTCCCTCAAGGGTGCTGAGAGCTGTCTTTTCCTACCCAGTTGCTGGAATCTATGTGGTGATTGGGTAGGAAGGACTGATTACACGGTACGCCATTATCCCCAGATACCGCAGAGGAATGGCGGTAAATGGTTGTCTTGTAATGTCATACTCTCCGTTCCCAACCACCCTCTCCACCTCCAGTAATTTACTATGCCACACTGAGCCGTTATAATTAGCAGAAGAGAATAAACACTGCCATCACTACTGGCAAACGCTTTTCGGCTGGCAAAGGGAATTCATCCAGTGCTTTATCGCGATGGAGAAATAAGGCTGGATTATGCTTGCTAGAAAGACACCAGACCACTGTGGAGCGATTAGTGAGACCAAAACTAACCATGCACAAATGCGAGCAGGACCAGCAGCTTTCGCTGCCACCACGCAACTCTGAATTAATTACCAACAAGGAGGCAGCAATCGGGCACAGCACGAATCTGTAAGTGTAACAGGGGAGGGACTTGGTTAGAGACATTAGTATATCCCTTTTTCTCAAAACAAGAGTTTATGGAGTGTTTAAAAACAACATCAGGTTCCAACATTTTACAAAAATCTCAAAAAATGTTGGTGTGCATAACACAAAATCATTGAACCCATAAGATTAACCCACTGTCTCTACCAGGCACCTAAAAGCAAAGTATTTCCTCATCGGCCTCCAATTCCCTGAATCTCAGTTACCAACCTTTAACCATATTGCAGCTATAGTCTGATAAATATGGTATCAAAACCAATATTCAGATGCCAAATAGCGGCCTTTATTCCCCTTTGACAGAAAAGTTCTCCAAAACTGCTAAACCTTTGAAAAATCAGAAAAAGAACCCAGTAGTTCAGTCGTTAGCCTTTCTATTGTAATCATCCATACCCTATTCAACCAGCAACTAACGTATTCTAAGGTTTCATTACCCTACGACTCTTCCGCCCACTCACATAATCAAAATAGATATCTTAGCAGACAACCCCATTCACCTAATAATTGTTGTCACTGATGGCACAAGAATTATTCCAAGTCTCATATGGTTCCAGGGTGCATCTCCCTCTCGTCTTGAAATGCACCTCTTTCCTAAACCAGGCATGCCAGCTCCCAGGTTAGTACATACGGACGGTTGTCCCCTAATGTCTAAAATCTCTCTTCCTCTTAATGTGAGCACCTAAAGGCAGAATTACCTTCTCTAACTAGACTCTCTCAGGGACCACCTAAAACTGTCCCTACAATAACCATTGGTTAGTTATATATAGGGGGTGGGGAATAGTGCCATACAGAGACATCCTGTTTGATTCATTCATTCTATCGGTCTCATTTCTGCTCTCTCTTTAGAATGGATTGTGTCCTCCCACGAATTCCTCCTCTTTGATAATTATCTTCCAGCTTTGGTTGCTTAGGAAAAAAGAATTTCTCCATAGAGGGTGCTGTGTGGTAGCATTGATGACTCAACGTCCCTCGAAGGCCTTCGTCAGATGGTCGACATCTTCCGCAGTATATGTAGCACGCGCAGCACCCATTGGCTTCAGATCTGTTTTACCGATGCAGCTTTTACTTCGAGAGAAATGTTGGCGCGCTTTGGTTCATTAAAAAAAAGTCATGTCTTCACCGTCTACTCCATCAATGCCCAAGACTGGTTTTAAGAAGTATCAGGATTGCAGGTTGAAGATGTCCATCACTGATACCCACAATGCTTGTCTGTGGTGCCTCGGCATGGAGCATCGTACGAAGGTGTGCAAATCCTGTCAGGCGATGACTGACAAGGCTCTGAGAGAGCGCAAAGGTAAATTGGGGTGGGTAGAATTCCAAAATCCCCTTCTGTCCCGAAAAAATGTACTTCGGATTAGTCTAGAGATTCTCCTTGTCTAAAAAGATCGAAGAAATCTCGATCGAGAAGTTGTTTGCGTCATTTTTCATCTTCTTCCAGGAAGTCGAAAAAACATCATACGTCTGCTTCTTCCTCAAGTGACTCCTCACCCGAGAGAATAACATGTCCAAGTAAATCCGACTCCCCAGCAAAATGGGAAGAGTTTCGGAGAGATATGATGAAATTCTTCGTAGGAGAAGCGCTGACTCCGTCGAAAGAACGGAAGAATAACATTGTACCGGTAGCTCTGCATAAAGACAACCTGGGGAAGTCTAAGGCTAAACCTGTGCACCCTCGAGTCCGGGACACAAGCCTGATGAACATCGAGAGCCTTCGAAGCCTTGAAAGAGTGAAAAGATGTTGAGGACCCCAACAAGTTGAGAGCCCAGCCCTTCGAGGGGTTTGTCAAAGACATCTTCGACTAAAACAAAATCAGTTCCATCCATCCCCGTGACATCAGATCCTTCGACACCCATATCAAAGCCATCAACGCCTAATTTGAAGACTTCAAAGCCATTGTCCTCGAGGCCTACTCCGAAGACTTTTTCGGATCTATTGAAGGCAACACAAGAGAGATCTTATAAGCATCTACCACAAAATCATTTCTTCAATTCTCTTTCTTCAATCTATGAAGGGCATGACCCATTTGATGATGATCAAACACTGTTTGGTCTTCAGTATGGCACTGCAAATGAGCCAGATTAGTTTATTTCAGATGAATCTAGGTTTAAAGATCTGTATGACAAACTGCAAACAGCCAGTGGAGTAGATACATCTCCTGAGCTGGAATTTGGAAAGCCAGATCCTACAGATCATGCTGATAGCTCATATAGGCAATTGGGTAGTGGAATATTTGGGATGGAGTAGACCTGCTTCTCCTTTTCAACAGGATGACTTAGCAGACATATTAGACCAAGGTCCACAGAGGTATCCCATTTTGCCTCATATTGCTTTTCAAAAAAGGGTTACAACAAATTGGGAAACCCCAGATTATATTTCTGCTGTTAATAAGAACTTTTCCAAGAAAAAAAAACCATCAAGCAGTGACCCAGATTACTTAACCAAGCACCCGACTCCAGAACGTTTGGTGATCCAAGCAGTCACGTCCGCAAAACAATCTGCTTACCTTACCATTCCTACAGACAGCCATGATACACAGGTGGATGCTTGGACGCAAAAAGTACTTACTGCCGGTAGCATGGCCTTGAAATCGGCAAATGCCACTTGTGACTTATCTAAGTTTTCGTTCATTCTGTTGGATTGTGCAGCAGTGGCGGCTGACCACATCCCCGATGGGGAAGAGAGAGACGGCTTCCTGGCTATCATCAAGGATGGTATGGAGGCAATGTGCGAGTGCCTTCAGTCGGGTTTGGTTACTGCAGATAGTATTAGCAAATGCATGGCGACTAGCCCCGTGCTACTCAGATTTGAGTGCCTGAGGAAGTCTGGGTTTGCACCAGACGTGCCATCTAGATTACTCAATATGCCTTTTGATGGCTCCAAACTGCTTGGTAGCAAGGCTGATGAAAGTCTGGAAAGGCTACAGACCTCAAAAGCGGCAGCTAATTCTCTTAGCGCTGCTATTCGACAGCCTCAACATTCCTACTCCGGTACGTCATCTTGGAGGGCTAAGTCCTTTTGTTTCTACTCCTAAATTGGAAGAGGGAGAGGACAAGCCAGTCATAGAGGACAAAGAACATTCCCTCATGGTGGACGAGGAAGAGGTGCTAAATCAGCCCAAGCAGTGGCAGCTTTGCCCTCAGCCGCTGATTCAGCAGCCTCAAAACCTCTCTGAGGCCTTAATCCATAAAACCCCAGTGGGAGGCAGGTTCTCACAGCAGTTGAAAGAGTGGCGAGACATTACTTCAGATGCTTGGGCACTGAAAACGGTAGCCGAGGGTTTCTGCCTTCCGTTTCTAAAAAGTCCCCAGGATCATCCACCGGAGAACAGCCCATTGAAATTCCCAGCTCCGCTCCTTATGCAGGACATTTTTGTCCTGCTAGAGAAATGTGCAGTAGAACTAATACCTGCAGCAGGGAGGAACAAGGGTTGGTACTGCCCGTATTTTTGAAACACCAAAAAGGACAGAGGTTTGAGACCCATCTTGGACTTAAACCTGAAAAAGTTTCTCAGGAAAGACAAATTCAAGATGGTTACCCTTTCTCAGATCCTTCCGGCCCTCCGACCTTGACTGGATGCTATCATTGGACCTTCAGGATGTTTACTTTCGTGTGCCTATCCATCACAAGCACAGAAAGTACCTCAGGTTCGCAGTTGTCAGTTCTCACTTTCAGTTTTGAGTTTTGCCATTTGGGCTGACCTCCGCCCCAAGGGTTTTCACCAAGTTGATGGAGAGGTGGGATTCACATACAACTACCTGGAAGATTGGCTGATCAGGGCTCGTTCTCCCAAATAGACCTTGGAACAACTCAGCGTGACTTGCCACTTTCTCCACAAACTGGGCTTCTACCTCGATTACAAGAAGTCAAACATGATACCATCTCAAAGACTCCAATTTATCGGAGCAGTCCTGGATGCCTCCTCGGGAAAAGCCTCCCCATCCGAGTTGAGGGCTCACCACATTCTGCAGGTGGTCACCAAATTTCAGAGTGCCCAGAGTCTTCCGGCCTTCGATTTTTTTGAGGTTGCTCGGTCTCATGGCATCCTGCATTTTTCTGGTGCCAGAGGCTCTCCAGAGTCGCACATCACCTTCTGTGGTGGGTCTGCGAGGACAACATTCTGAAGAGAGAA
This sequence comes from Ambystoma mexicanum, assembly GCF_040938575.1. Taxonomy (NCBI): domain Eukaryota; kingdom Metazoa; phylum Chordata; class Amphibia; order Caudata; family Ambystomatidae; genus Ambystoma; species Ambystoma mexicanum. The sequence continues at coordinate 905,129,494 of NC_090926.1, forward strand.
CCTTTTTGGCAACCATGGCCCGAGATGACAGTAGTTACGGACGCCTCACTCACTGGGTAGGGGACCCACATCAACAATTTGACAATCGGCTGTCGTTGGTCTCCATCGTGGTCCAAACTACATATCAATCTTTTGCAGCTGAGGGCAATCAGACTAGCGCTCAAGGCCCTTCTACCCTCTGAACAGGGAAAGAATATCCTGATAATGACGGACAACAAAGTGGCTGTGTACTACCTCAGGGTCACTACCACTGTGCAGAGAGGTAATGCAGCTCTGCTACTGGGCAATTCAAGAAGGAACCTCCTTATTGGAACTTCACCTAGCCGGAGAGGAGAACACGATGGCAAACGTTCTGAGCAGGCAGAGCACAGTCTCTCGCAAGTGGAAATTAGCTCAGGAAGTCTTTCAAGAGATCTTCACCCTTGGGGGAACCTCTTAAGTGGGTCTGTTTGCAATCAGTGTCAACCGGAAGTGTGAGCTATTCTACTCCAGTTAATTTCTCCCACAAGGAGCTCTAGGTGACGAGTTTGTGGTGCACTGGGAGTTTCCACTCCTGTACGCGTTTCCTCTAGTCCCCATCATTTCTCACGTGATCAGGAGGTTGAGAAAGTTAGGGAAATCCATGATCCTAATTTCCCCGCATTGGGCCAGGAGGACGTGGTACCCGGACCTTCTGGACATGTCCATCTGACCTCCGATACTTCTTCCACAAAGAGAGGACCTTCTCTCATGAGAGGAGGGTCAGGTTCTCCATCCAGAGGTGAAAGCACTCATCCTTCACACATGCTTTCTGAGAGACTGAGGTACAAGCATTGGGACCTCCCGGAAGACGAAATGGAGATTTTGCTTTCGGCCACAACAAAATCCTTATACCGCTTTCGTTGGAACAAGTTCAGCAACTGATGTAGGGATAAAAATGTGGATCCATTTCAGTTCGATACACCCACAGTGTTATCTTTTCTACTTCACTTAGCAAATCTGGGGCTCCAGGTCACAACAATAAAAGGTTACCTAGCAGCGCTTTTGATTTTGAAGTGCTCATCAGAGGAAACCTCATACTTTAAAATCCCTTTAATCATTCAGTTTCTTAAAGGACTCATGTAACAAAGTCCGGATTCCAAAGGTAAGTTTCAGGAGCTTTTGCCCTTGTCCAGTACTCCATAGGTAACATGGTGTTGGTAGGGGACACAGATGACACAACATTATTTGGGAAACACTGGGCTCACACCCATCTTCTCTGCTCACAGCTTTCTCTCTGACCAACCGTCACCCAGCAGAACACTTCCACCCCAATATATATATATATATATATATATATATATATATATATATATCTCTCTCTCTCTCTCTCTCTCTCTCTCTCTCTCTCTCTCTCTCTCTCTCACACACACACACACACTCACTCTCACACTCACACTCACACACCCCCCCACCCCCACCCCCACCATTCTCAGACCACGTACAAAATGCCAACACAACTCACCAAGTCCCTCGGTTCTCACCCTCGAGGCCTAAAAACAATAAACAGTGCACTTAGGCCTGTTCTGAGCTGCCCCTCAGAACCTAGGGCTGCCACACTATTGTTAGATAACACTAACACAACTACCTAACTAAACTTACCCTCCTTCGCACAAAACACCTTCCACTCCGGTCTGCCCCCCGGAGTATCAGAGCTGCCCCTTTCAGCACATACCAACCGCTCCCTAAACGGAGCAACAACAAATGCCCAACATTAAACGAGGGACCCCCACAGCACAGCCCTGACTGCAGTACAAGGAAGAACCACTCCCACAATACTGCTCCACTACCACAAAACCATTGGCCATTTCCACTTTCTAACGTTACACCAATTCTAAACACACCAGTAAGACAACCTGAATGACCAAACTCGAAATCAGGAGGTAAACTGGCAACCATAGATCCAACATAGTAACCTACACTAGATGAAACCGGGTACTATGCTAACACTGGCAAAGTTAAAAAGCCCAACCCATAGTGACCAGCCTCAGCCCTTAGACCAAGCACTACGGACAATATGAAAATTAAACACATCTCAGGCATAGTGACCAGACTGGAATTAAAGCAAACACTATGAAACACACCGCAGCCAAAACAACTGCCCTGAGAACAACACCAATAGTGACCTACCCTGATAACATATCAGGCACTAATGACCCTAACCACCACACCATAACCACCACATCAACTCCAACCACACACTCAGGAATAATGCACAACTGAAACTAAAAACACCATAGCGACCTACCCTGGGACCAAACAAGGAACTATGGAACCACAGATGAACACTGCCCTGAGAAACACTACAAAACAGAGTGGCCTACCACGGCACTAGACCAGACACTACAAAAACAGAACACAGAATGAGAACACACCCCGAGCACTCTACACACACACATGGGCAATAAATCCAACCCATGACCATAAACACAGTGACCTACCCCAGTATCAAAACCGGGCACCATGGAAAAAACAACTCCTACAGTCAAATAGCTCAACGCACACTCTCACACACAGACATGGCGAACTGCTCCGACACAAATACCAGGCTCTAAGAACCCAATGCAGTACTAGAACATGCAACCACACGTGCACCAAATCACACCCCGAACACTGATAACACTAAGCATGCACAATATGACCTTCTGATAACATTGCATAATAACATGGAATTTGAGTGCAGACATCATGAAAACCACATGTGAAAAGCTGAAAACATTGCATAAAACATGGGAAGAAATTAGATAATGTCCCCCAGCATGGAAATACGGCACACAGATGCAAACCGGCATGAAGTCCTGTGCACAAACAATGTCAATGTTGCATGAAGGTCAGTGTTCTCTAAGTGACGGAGGCCACACTAAAGCATTTATTCCATTTGCTCCCATAGCTCAGTTCAAAACCCCAGTCCAAACTCCATGAGGTTAACGTTACCCTGGAACGACGTTCCACCACTAAAATGAAACAACAGCAGTAGCACAGTCATATATAGGATGTTGTTACATAACACCCCCACCCTACCCGGCAGATGCGGAAGCGAACAATACTAACCCACCCACACAGGGTTAAGATCTCCCACGAAAGGCCACAACAATAGACACCACGGGGAACAAACACCGGCCTTCAGAACGTAACACGGGCCACCCCCCCGGGACTTAATTGAGGACGCTAGGTACCTGTAAGACAAAATGGGCCACAACATGTAATCTGCACCCATGCTCACTCACACGGCCCGATACACTAACCTGACCTATGTCCCATATCCACGCCGTACACCAGGCAAGTTCCAAACTCAAATTCTTTTTTTTTTTTCAGTACAGAATCAGTGAAGGCTGCGAAAAAATGCTCCAATAACTCCAGCTCCAACGGAATTACATGAAAAGTTTGTCACGAAAACACGAAAGGAGGTGGAAGGGAAGGGAAGCCCGTAAACGACCACCCTCATAGAGGTCAACAACCTTTAGTACTTTACAATAGGGTCAAACAGGCATCTTGTTCATGTTCCACAAAGGTAACTTTAGGATCAACAACGTGATTGAATCAAGAACTACCCTATTTCATTAAATTAGCAGGCAATTTCTTAGAAAAAATAAATAATTTTATTGAAAAGTCAATCATAAAAATATATGCAAAGACAATCCACCGCACAAAGAGCAGAGCAGTACATATGTAAGATTTGTGCTGACATCGAGTAATTCAAAAGAGAGGAGCAATGTAGTAGATTTCTATTCCAATTGACCTCCCTTGCTCTTTAATTTCAACAACAATAAAATAGAAGCAAGACATCAGTGCAACATTATAGAAAAAAACAAAAAACAGTCGGTCTAGGGTGAGGAGAGCAGGGCAAAGTAACTGTCCTCCAAAGTTGGAGGTATTTTGTACTTAAAGTGTCTTAGTGCAAATGCGCAATAGGTTTTAGCGAAATTAACAGGGTTTACTCAAACAATATAACATTCTATCATTCAACATATTACACACACACCCTTCTCAACATACAATCATCCAACATGTTTCTTTCCGTCAACCACACAAAAAAACGAGGGGTATAAGCCAAAGTAAAGGGAAATTCGTCAGGGAACTGTTGCGTCGCTGTCTACAATTAGTGCACTGTGTAGCGCCACCAGGCGCTGTGTTAGATAAAACACAAGAAACCACACATCAATTGAGTCTCTATCAATTCAGTTCTATCTATATAGAAATGCACATAATGGCGTGAAATCAATATGCCACTACAGGTTTTCTATAGAGTATACATCCACAAAAAAAGCAACCACTTTGTTGAGTCCACTTCATACCTACAGAAAAGAAAAAACAAGAAAAGACAATTAGAACAATTGTCCTAGTGTCCTACCAACATCAGCCAGTATACAATTTACTAGTTGCGAGTGCAATTGCTAACTCGATTTGGCTAATTACATAGTGTCCATTAGATCAACACTATAAGCCGACATGAAGGCATCAGAGGGGTCCGAACACAGCATAATCCCCCTTATCTACAACTATATCAAATGATGGCTCTTTGAATCAAGCCTCTGTTATTCTCCCCAGGAGACTTAGCACAAAAATATTGTTGCCTGCTGCTTGTCAGCACAACGTTTTCAAATGTATTTGCTTACCATCAGTATGATGGTCCAGGAGGTCCAACAAACAAAACACCAGAATCACTCAATGGGCAGAAATGTGCAGAGCATAGGGGTCCTAACTCTGGGGTATTAGTCCACCAGAACGTATAGGGAGCAATTGATTATTCTGAAAAACAGAACAAAACAAACAAAAGACTAGTCTATTCTGAAAGGAAACAGTAAGCTTCCCTAGACACTTATGGGGCTATGTGGCAAATACCTTCAGAGTAAAGCTTCTCGTTCGTGTTAGCGGGGTTTCCCAACATCCGAGATCCAACGAAAAGCGGGAATCTCTGGAACCCATAGCTGTTCCTATCTTTGTGCTTGCTGCTGCGCAGTCAATCGTGCGCAGATTGCTAGCTAAGAGCAACAAGGGAAAGGAGGCAGGAAAAAGCGGGTTACATCAGAGCTGACTGATGCCCTACAGCTATACTTTGTGCTGCTAGATACTGCTGTTTACCTCAATGTAGTCTCTCCTCCCTTCGTACGGCGCCGTCTTTCTGATGCGGACGTGGGCGTGGCTGGATGTCTGCTGAACGGCTAGCCCTATGTTTGTCTTTTATACAGGAAGTGGTCACTACAATTCTGTAGAGATTGGGGCACCTGTATCATGTGGTTGGTCACGTGATAGTTCTCTTGGACACAGTGTCTGCGAAATTCGAACACTTGGTGTCCAGTATTGTGACACGTGATAGTAAGATTTGCATCAGAGTGTAATTGCCTCGAGCGTTGGTAAGTCCGTATTCCATAGTCCTGCTTTCTCGTGTTGTGAGCGCAATAACATCACATTAATTCATGTGCTTTGCCACTTCAAGTTATTAATTATATTTATGTGAGTCCAAACGCCACTCTCGCTAGTGGGTTTCTGTAACCCACTTTACTGTCTCGTGGTGTCAGCCCTAGTAATTACAGCCCGCAGCCCCATGCATGTGGGGGCGGGGCTAGTGGGAAAAGGCTGGGTGGACCCGCGCTGATCTGTACGAGACCATAAACTCGAAATTATATGTTCAAGGCAATCGGTTTGCCTAAGTCATTATCATGTGCAGGGGTAGAGAGAGGAAAGGACTGCACTACACTGGTCGAATGGATCAAAAACAACTGAGGAGATCCAATAACACTCCTACCTCTATCCCTTTCGAGATTAGAGGTTGAGGCAATCAATTTTCTCATTGAGGCCTGTAATTGCGCTTTTAGTTAGGAAAATTAATTGTTGTTCCTTTCTAAAAAGCAAGCGTTTGTCTCTGTTGGTGTCAGGACTAGGCGTTAATTTGTATATGACTGTCCATTGTAAGTCCTCGGTTTTGTGTCCTAACTCGATCCAATGGTCTACCAATGGAGCATTGGCAGTTCTGTTTCTGAGGCAGCTCTTGTGCTCCCCTATCCTTAATTTCGCTTTTCTGTCTGTTTTTCCAATATAGATTTTTTTGCAGGGGCACCAGATGGTATAAATGACCATACTGGCATTGCAATTAGTGTGTTTGGTTTGTTTCCAAGGTGAGCCAAGACCCAAATTTACTTCTGTGCTTCTTTTAGTGGAATTGCAATACGTACAGTGACCACAAGGAAAATCACCAGTTATTCGGGGCATGTTCCAGGTCTCTGTAATGCTTCTTTGCTGTTCAGTTCTGGTGATGATGTCATTTCTGGTGATATAGTCTTTGATGTTTTTGCTACGTTTGAACGCAACCACCCGTTTAGGGACTGGTATTTCACTTTTACTCAAGACATGCCCGTTGTTGAGAACAATTTTCTTGATTTGATTGGACATGTCACTGTAGGTGTTAACGAATACTAGTTTTGTGTCTTGATTTTTCCGTGAGTTGTGTTCCCTGTATTCCAAAACGGATTCACAATGGTTATTTCTAGTCCTTTTTAGGGCTTGTGTGGTTATTTGTTTTGCATAGCGCCTTTGTTCCAAGTTGTTTTTCTTATTCATTGCACTTACTTGGAAGTCTTCTTTGGTAGAGCTATTCCTTTTTAATCTCAAGAACTGGCTCAATGGCAAATTATCCTGCATGTGTTTACGGTGGAAGCTTTCGTAGTGGAGCATTGAATTTCGGTCAGTTGGTTTGTAGTATGGTCTGACATACAGTATTTTAGACTGTGTGTCCGATGTTATTGTTATGTCCAAAAAGCTAAGTTCTTTCTTACTTGAGTTGGAAGTAAATTTGAGAAACCAGTTTTGGGTGTTGATCCAAGTAAGGAAGTTTTGGAGTTCTGTTGCCGAGCCTTTCCAGATGACAAATATGTCATCTATATATCTTTTCCATTCGGTAATGTTCTTCAGAAGCGGATTGGTGGTATGGAAGATTTTATAGAGCTCAAAAGATTCCATATATAGATTAGTGATGCTGGGTGCTAATGTGGCCCCCATTGCTGTGCCCTGGATTTGTTGGTAGAAATCACAGTCGAAATGGAAATAGTTTTTTTGAAGACTCATCTCGGCGCACCACAGGATGAAAGAGATAGGGGTATTACCCACTGTATGGTCATTCAATGATTTCTCTTCTAACATATCAATGGATTCGCTCTGTGGGTTGCTCGTATAGAGAGCCACTACATCGAGACCCAAATGAATTTCTGTTTCAGGGTGAAAAGGTAGGTCTTCCACTAGTTTGATCATTTGGGTGGTGTCTTGTATGTATGACGCCATCTTACGAACCAGTTGAAGTGGGAGAATGGAAGACCAGGCTCCCGTCCTTCACCTCTCGCGCTTGGCCTAGAGGGTCACGGCCCAGACACCCGCCGCAAGAAGAGTTTGTCCATTTACCAGACGACCAGGTACCCTGGTACAGGAACATACGGATGTGTCCATCTGCCTGCCCAGCAGCCCGCACTGGCCATGCCGACACCTGCGGCTCGGATCAGCTAGACTAAAATCCACACGTCGTTAGAGATGCCATGACGACCTAGACAACGGGAAGCACATCTGTACAAATATACACACTGAACATTTCCACACCAATCTACACGAAGAACATACTCAGTGCTCTGACGTAGGCGACAGGCATATTCACGGACGTGCATCTTTATTATTTTTACATAGGCTTTCAGAATGCAGAAACGCAAGACGCGTCATGAACTCATCTATAACGCTTGCTCACGCTTCTCTTGAAACCCGTTACCACCATGAGAGGTATAATGGAAACACGATACTGGTCATGGAAATATATGCTATTATAACCTAAAAGCACCTATGTACCAAACAGACTACTTAAGCACCAGGCCCGAGTAGGCCTCAAACAAGAGCTTCCGTGGACATTAACAAAGCAAGAGTCAGGTTGCTGATCCTGCAGAAAGAACCCGGTGGAGCAACCAGCCAAGGTCGCAATGTTGCAAACCCACATCCAAGAACAAATCATCAAAGGCACGATGTTGCAACCTCGCACTCCGCGCCTCAACGATAAAGGCACGCCGGCAAATTAAACCAGACGCGCAGTAGAAAAAACAATATTAATTGTGCAGAATTCTGCCTCTTTCACGGTCCCTCCCCACGTGACCAAGCCGAACCTGACGAGATGCCAAAACCCAGGAGAGAAAAGGCGTCTGGGTCCCTCACTACGAGACACAGGCCGATACACTTGAAAGGCTCAATGGACATCTGCTACAGTGGGAGCGGTCAGCCTTCCACCTATGAATAAATCCTCACATTGTCTGCACGTACCCATATTGAAACATTGTTGCAATCACAGGTGCACCGAGAGCTGGGAACAACGGTGGTCCCAGGCTGGGAGGCTCACGAGTGCACCAATCAGAACATGGGGCTCTTATCTCAGACGTCAGTAATATTAGCCAATCCTCAGGAGTCTTCATGTAACAATTCTTATGTATCTAATTGTAGGGACAACCCAGATATACCACCTGACTACACCTTGTCCACTAATATCATTCTCTATATGTGTACTATACTAACCCTACCACTCGAGCAACCAATTAAGAGTGGCGATAGGTTTTTTGTTAACTTTCTGAAGTGACGCAAGTAGCGCGTCATAATGCAGTAAAAAGGGCCTGCGAGCCCCACGATTGTGTGTGTGTCAGGACGAACGCGTACGCTCCTTGACCCATCCCTGCCGTTTTGTCTAAATAAACAGCAGAGTCACCTTGCTCCTTGTGTGTGTCTCATACTCTATCTCATCTGGGATATACGGGAGGAGTTGGGGCATCCCTGCCCGGAGGTCTGCGGACGGCCCGGCCGACCCCGGCAGAATTCCCCCCCGACAAGTTGGAGGCACTGCTGAGATCCGTTTAAGATCGACTTTTATTTTTAATTTTTCCAGGCACTCCCGTTGCGGGGAGGCCCGGCGGCGCGGCCCCCTCTGCCGTTGCCCCCTTCTGAGGACTACAGGACCATCGCGGAGCTGCGAGAAGACCGGACAGCGCAATCCGGATATTGGCCCTCGGGAGCCGGTTGAGAAGTATCCCGCCCGCGGTCGGCGAGTGTCCAGACGTGGTCCAGACGAGGGGAGGTGGCGAGCCGCTTGGAGGGGTGCACGCAGTCGAGCGGCCCTGCATCGAGAGAACTTGGTGAGCATGACACGCACAACAAGCAATGCGAAATTGTGAGGGAGGGGGAGGAAGTAAATAAGGGAGGAGGGAGGTATTATACAGATGTGCGGCGAAGGTTTAACTGAGGGTTGCCAATGGAATGAATGGTAGCGGACGAGTGCGAGAGCAGTCGGCTAAGTTATGCGAAAGAGGGGGGGCGGGGCACGAAAACATCACGTGCAGCCGCTCGTAAGACACTGATGGCCTAGATTGCGACTACGTGTGAGGGTGGGTGTGTGTGGTTTCCTACGATTTGACATTTATTGATCAATGAGTAGATGAGGTTCCCTATTATTCGAGCAAGAAACTCGATAGGTAGATGACGTTTCCCTGTGGACGGTGGCTAGTTACATAGTTGCCCAAAACGGAAGATAATTGGCTGGTTAAGCCCTCCTGTTGAGGGGCGTATCACACGCGAGGCGACGCAGTGTGCGCAGTCCGGTTATATTATTGATGAGATTACCTTGTTCCAGGAGAGACAGGAAGACAGCTGTAGGGTTAGCGGGGTAGATTGCAAGTGTATTTTGAACTTAAAGAACATAACAAGAATATACCAGTAGCTCGAAGAAATCGGTGACGTCACCAGTAGGGATTTAATAGGATATCGCGAGCACAAGGAACTTTGGGTTTGAGAGTGGTGGGGAAGAGAAACATGATAAAAGAGCGGATACGGAGATAAACGATAAACGAGTGGACCGAAAGAGGAGAAGGGGAAAGGGGCGTGGCTGCGCACGGAGAACGCCGGCCACGGCAAGTGTAAAAGGGGGAAGAGAACGGAGAAACAGGACGACTGTATAAGATCGTCGTAAGGGGTACGCAGCCGCGGGGGGCTGCGTGCGCTTCGGCCGCAGGGGGCCGTAGGGGAAGGAATATAATATAACATCATATTTATTATTATTGCATAATTTGTCAAAGGATTGCCGTAAGTCCCCACACTTGCGGGGCAAGGTAAGCGATACAAGGTTGTATATTGTAAACTGCTGGTAAAGGGAAGGGTAACAAGGGGAGTGCCACTATGTCATAAGGGAGAGGGTCGGGAGGGTGGGGGAACACCCTCACTACCCCACTCCAACACATATGCACAACACTGCCACCACATAGGGAGAAATTAATTAAGTACAGCATAGAGTGGACCCAGGGGACGGACAACAAAATGTTAACACCATGGCCGCCTAATGGTAGTTTCGATCCATATGCCCAACATTCACTACTAAACCACCTGCACAATACGTACAAGGGGAAGAAGTTGGCAAACCATGTGGAAGTGTTTAACTTATGGAGGATGTTCCAGGGGTCCCGACCAGGACCAAATGGAATGTTCACTATGAGGGAAACACCGGAAGAAAAGGAGATTAAGAAAGAAGGAACGGATGGGGAAAAGGGGTGCGAAAGCACAAAGAATACGGGGAACGGAGGACAGGGAGGAGAAAAGATTGATAAATCAAACGACATAAAAAAGGAACCGAACAATGAGACACCCATAACACCGGGAGTGAAAACAGAGGGAGGAGGGTTGTACCCTTTAAGAGAATTAGGAGAAATAGAAGGACAGTTCAGGGCGGCTGAAGGATACTCGAACCCGGCATACAGCCCTCCACCATATGTGGCTCATAGGAAGATACCACTGGGGGAAGAGAGGATTGGAGAAGAGCAGACTGTAGAGATAGGAAACGATGAGTGGGTAGCTGCACAGATATTATTGAAATTACGAGGCTCACTAACTGGAGAAGAAAGGGAGGCGGTAAAGAGAACAAACGAGGATAGTGCCAGAGAGAGTGAAATGAGGGGAGAGGAGCTATTACGGCAGAAGGAAGAGATTTTGGAGGAAAGATTAGCAAAACTAGGGGATGAGCAGAATGAATTGATCAAACAACTTGAGAGGGAGGAAAGAGAGAGAGTGAGGAAAAGGAAAGAAGGTAAGAACGAATTGGAAAAATTAATGGAACGAAATGAGGAGCAAAAGAGAGAAGCTGAAAGGGTAAAAGCAGCAGCAGATAGGGTATCAAGAGTAGTGCTGAGAGAGAAGAAGAAGGAAGAAGAAGAAAAGGAAAAGGAAATGGAAATATGGAGGAGGAGGGTACTATCAGAGACAGCTAAGAAATATGAAGAGGGGAAGGTAATAGAGAGTATAGTAGAAAGAGAAAGGGTGAAATGGGAAAGGAAGAAAGAGGATGAAAGAATATTGGAACAGATGAGCAACGAAGTAATGGAGGAATTGAAAAGAAAAAGGGAGGAAAATAGTAGGGAAATGGAGGAGAGAAGTGAAGGGGGAAGAGAAGGGAGGAGTAGGGAGAGTGAAAGATGGGGAGATGTATATAAAAGTAGAGAAGTAGCAACAACATCAGCACTAGGGGGAACAGTTGATAACAACGAAAGGGGAGAAAGAGACTTAATAGACTTAAAAACAGTAACAATAAAAGGAAAAAAGGCAGAGTGGGGGGTGCCATTTATGAATGACTTTTGCAGTGAGGAGGAAGAAGGAGTGGAGAAGGATGGAAGAAAGAGTGAAAGGGAAAGCTTAGATAAGCTATACCTCACTAGAACAAACATAGATTCGCCCTGGATGAGTAGAAGATGGGAGGAGCTGGAGAGAAGTAAGGAGGGAGTGAAAAGAATAGGGGAAACACAAACCCATGAAACCACGCCACCCACATCCCCATCACGCCCTCCCACGTCACACCCTACATGTTCAACCACCGCACGCTCACTGCACAGAATAAAGCTCGCGCCCTTCATGAACGAACTTACACCTTATGCATGTCGGCTTAGGGACCTCCCTAGTCGCAGGCAAGACAGACAAATAAACATACCCGTATTAAACACAGGAAATGACGAAAAAAGGGGAAAGGAAGAAGAGGGAGGTAGGAGCAGAGGTAGTAAGGAAGAATTTGAAGTAGTAAAGGAAACGGGGGAAGAGGAGGGGTGTGAAGACTCAATATTATGGAGCGTAAAGGGTGACACAAGACAGAATTTAATGCCACTGTTGGAGAGAGGAGGGGTTAGACCACAGTACGTACCTTGGAAACATACGGATAAAGAAAATATAAAATGTAGGCTCCCATCACTAAGTGGAGGTGCGGGTAAGTGGATATATGAAATGGAAAAACACACCGCAGGACAGAAACTAGCAGTAGGAGATGTGAAGGGCCTGTTAATATCAATATTAGGGGATAGAGCGGATGACATTTGGAAAAGAGCGGGATTCCATGGGGTAACAATAACGAACACATCGCATGATGGGGCACCATTTGCAAACTGCAGACATGCGCTATGGCAGGCACTGAGAGTGCAGTACCCAGACACATCAGACATAGGAGCCATTACTTCCCGTAAGATGGGTGAAAATGAGGATCCTGTTGATTATATCCAGGATATTCAAGAGAAGTGGCGCATGGAAACTAGAGAACAATGGGACAAAACACCAGCCATATTTTATCATATACTAGTACAAGGGCTCCCAGAAGGAGTTCAGAAACAACTAAAGAAAGTAGTGGGGATGGAAGCAAAACCATGGCCAGAAATACAACTGACTATAGTACATCACTGCAGGACATGGCAAGGAAAAATGAAACAAAAGGAAGAGGACAGGAAAACAGAAGAGGCCAAACTAGTACAGAAAAAACTTACTAAATACACAATGGAAGGGGCACTAATAACTACGCCCACACCAGTGGCCCAAAGCCCAACGCAAGTAGTGGCTGCACAAGATCCCGCTCAAATAGCGCCTCCACAAGGTGTAATACAGCAAGTGCCGCCTCTGCAATTACACGCACCAAACATGGGAGGAGGGTACCCAATGCAAGGAACTGGGTATTATAGTTATAACAGAGGGAGAGGAGGGTTTATGAGGGGGAGAGGATACGGATATAATACCCAACAACAGGCTGGGGGACTTAGAAATTACTACCCCACAGGGCAACCCGTATACCAGGACAACACAGGGAGCTTCCCATGGCAAAGCAGGGAACCACCTGTGTGTTGGAGCTGCGGACTATTAGGACACATGTCACGTACATGTAGGGTCAGGCCAGGAACACCAGCATGGAATGAACAAGCACAACCTAGGACCTCACAAGAACAGCAGGGCATACAACAACAGCAGATGTCACAACAAGGGAGTGACCCACAACAACAAACAACACAACAGCCACAACCTTATTCACTGCCACAACAACAAATAACACAGCAACTGCCACCGCCACAACAACAAGTAGCGTTAATACAACCACCACCCCAAACTCAACAAACGCAATTGGGTAGGGTGACGGTGTTGGGACACAACCCTTACACAGGGAACGGCCAATCATTGTACCCCCAATAGGCCAGCCCACAGACGGCCTTGGTGTGTCCCATCCTGTCAGTAACACCTAATAGTGCGGAGGAACCACGCATAGAGGTAACGATAGGTGACAAAAAATTATCATTCCTTGTTGACACCGGGGCAACCCGGTCTTGCATAAGGGAAGGTAAATTTAAAATGTCAGGCGAAGCCATGAACACCCAAGGATTTTCTGGGGCTAAGGGGTTGGTTCCATTTACTGATAACGTTCCATTATCTATTGGAGATTATGATCTGTCAGTCCCACTTTTGTATTATAGTGCCTCACCAGTAAATATACTGGGGAGAGACATAATGAACAGGTTGAATATGACGATCTCCTTTACAGAGGATGGCATAATTTGCTCTACTCCAGGGATTAACATGCTCGCAGCACGACAGATTTTGCAAGCATACTGTGGACAGACAGCGATTAGGGCGGAGCCAGTAGATGGCGAGCTATTCCAGTATGGCACAGACATGGCATTTGCATGGATGCCAGGGATAGAAGGGAAAATATGGAGGAGGCCAGCAGCCTATCTGTTCCGACCAGAAACACCAGTTAACGAACTGGAAGGGAAGGTGTTTGTAATGGACATTGAGAGCATTATTGCAACAGCTGATTATGTTGCTGTGCACGCCCAAGATAAAGAAGCAAGAGCATGGAGGGCGGTGATAGCACTAGCAGAAGGATGTAGGCTGACCCAGGTGTCAGATGAAGAGCTATTCTCAGAAGAAAAGGAAGAAGATGAAATGGTGTTCATGATGAGTGTAGAAATATGGCTAAGAGTGGCTCACAAACAAGTAGCACAGAAAATTGCAATGGCACTTGAGGCACCCGCAGGCACCCCAGTCCCATTTTTTAAGGAGGATATGTCAAAGGTGCCCAAATCATTATGGACTATTAGCCCTTATGACGTGGGATGCATAAAAAGCATAGGGGGTGTAAGGATAAAATTGAAAAAAGGTGCCATACTACCAAGAGTGAAACAGTACCCATTGTCAAAAGAGGCAGATGAAGGCATATATGAAACCATAACGGCCCTTATAAACAATGGCATATTGGTCCCCTCAGAATCACCATGTAACACAGCTGTGTACCCGGTGCGCAAGGCTAAAGGGGGGTCTTGGCGCTTCATACAGGACCTCAGACCCTTGAACAACATAGTAGAAGCAGAGTATCCAGTAACAGCAAACCCGGCCACAATATTGTGTGGCATTCCAGCAGAAGCATCACGATTTACAGTGATTGACCTTAAAAATGCTTTTTTCTCAATACCATTACACCCAGACTCGCAAGATTTGACAAGCTTCACTTACCAAAATACAAAGTGGAAACATACCAGGTTACCACAGGGGTATTGTGAATCACCCTCAATTTTCAATAGAGTAATACAGATGGATTTGGGTAACGTTGAGGTGGAAAGCACAGTGCTACAGTATGTGGATGACATTATAATTTGCAGTACAAACGAAAGTAAATGTAGAGAGGACTCCTTAAAAATGTTGACAATATTGGCTGAAAAGGGGTACAAGGTAGACATGGAAAAGATACAATACTGTCAGGAACAGGTACTTTACATTGGCCAACTGATATCCCAACATGGAAGAAGGATTGCACCACAAAGAGCACAGGCCATCTCAAGCACTCCCGTGCCACAGACTGTGAGAGAACTGCAGCAATTTCTGGGGCTGTGCAACTACTGTAGAGCATGGGTATTTGATTACAGCTCATACATAGGACCCCTGCTTGAGGGTTTGAAGGAAGCAAATAAAGGGGAGAAAAAGTTGGGATGGACTATGGAAATGAGGGAGGCATTTGACGAATTGAAAGACGCGATATCAACTGCTCCAGTACTGGCATCCCCAGACTATGAGCGACGCTTTTTTATATTTTCACATTGCGACTCAGCAGTGATGAAGGCAGTATTGGCACAAAAAACGAGCATGGGATATAAACCAGTAGCATTTTACAGCGGACACTTAGACCCTGTGATGTTAGGCCACTTCCCTTGTGAACAAGGTCTTGCTGCAGCTGCCTTTGCAGTAGAAAAAGCATCAGCAATAACTATGGGGTGTCCAACTACACTGTTTGTGGAACATGCACTATTTGCGATATTGAATAAACCTAAGTCCACACTAACGACACAGAGGGCATCAGGTTATGAGATTATTTTGTCTAAAGCTGAACTAGCAATTGTTAGATGTAGCACGGTCAACCCTGCAAGGTTCCTAGCAGAAGTAATTGAAGAGGGAGATTACGCCCACGACTGCACCCAAATAACTAAAATGTACTCATGTACTAGAAAAGTTGAAGAAAACGCACTAGAGGGAGGTGAGCTTTTGTTTATTGATGGGTCATCAACTATTGATCAAGGAGATGGGATACGAAGGACTGGGGCAGCAGTAGTAAAAATGATGGAGGCGCCGGTGTGTGTGGCTATGAAGTGTGTACAATTACCACAGCATTACTCTGCTCAAGCCGCGGAACTGGTTGCACTAATATTGGCATTAAAGGAAAGTTTTAATAAAAGAGTAACCATATATTCCGACAGTGCATATGTTACATCCACTGTCCACTCAGGGTTATCAAAATGGAGAAGAAGAGGGTTTAGGAGAGCTGATGGCACTCCAGTACAACATGCCCTCTTGTTGGCTGAACTAATTGAAGTAATAAACGACCCCCAAGAACTAGCCCTAGTCAAATGCACCGCACACACCAATGGAGAAGACTACGTATCAAAAGGGAATGCAGCAGCAGACGCACATGCGAAATATGCTGCATACTTTGGTGAGATATGGAACCCCACAGACTCACAGAGAGGGAGAGGGAGGGGAATAGCAAGGGAGATGTTAATAAGAGAAGGGTACACCCATCTCCCAGCCACACAGATTATGGAACTACAAGCGGCTGCACCAATGGCCGAAAAAGAAGTATGGGTAAAAAGAGGATGTACAATGTCCCCAACCGACGCACTATGGCGCCAGGGTGGCACTGGGAAAGTTGTAATACCGTTAAACACCGCCCTGAGCCAATTACATCACCCTGCCCATACAGGCAAGGAAATAATAGCAGCACGAATCAGAGAAGATTGGTTTTGTCCTGAGTTAAACTCTCATGTGTCAAATTTTATCAGCAATTGCCTCACATGTCAACAGTTTACGGCCGGTCATACTCTAAAGGTGATAAGAGGTACCATACCCCGGCCAGAAGGACCTTTTCGGCACCTTCACATTGACTATGTTGATATGATCAACATATGTCAAGGTAATAGGTATATGATTGTAGTAGTATGCCCATTTTCCAGGTGGATTGAAGCAGGGCCCTGTTCACACCCTGATGCGTTTAGAGCAGCCAAATTCATAGTAAGGGAGGTTTTCCCCAGGTGGGGAGTGTGCGAGGTGTTAAGATCAGATAACGGCCCACATTTCGCAAACGAAATGTTCCAGCATATCACATCCCTGCTGAACATTAAACACAAATTTGCATGTGCATACCACCCACAGGCTAATGGTGTATGTGAACGCCTGAATGGCTTATTGAAGGAGGCAATTGCTAAAATACAACAAACAACAAAGAAAAGTTGGTTGTATTGCCTTCCGTTAGCTTTATTTGAACTTATAAATAGGCCAGGGTCCGACCACCACCTCACCCCTCACGAAGTGGTTACTGGACGTCAAATGCGCCTTCCCCTAACCCCAACGTCAAGGGCATTCACCGACCACGAAAGTTCAGCGAGTGTGTTAGGTGATGAAATGTATCAATATGTGTCTTCTTTGATTACTAGTGTCGTGTTAGTGTCTCAACAGCTCGAGCGCACACGGGGCGGGTCTACCAGCAATCAAGAAAAAGGCGCAAGTACAGAATTGGGAAAGGAGAACTTGTGCAAACTTGCCAAAGGTGACCACGTGCTACTTCGCAATTTCAATAGAAAGTGGAACGAGAAGAGGTTCACTGGCCCCCATCTGGTAGAGGACGTATCAACAAGAGCAGTAAAACTAAAGGACAAGCGTGCCTGGAACCACCTACATGACGTAAAGATCTACAGCAGACCCGCCCCAGCGCCAACGACAGGTCCATTGGAAGAACAGCAACAACATCCCAGACAGCGGAAGAAAGTTCCACCACAGACAACGACCCAATTGTTCCCTCGGAGACGATAACTGACGAAGAAAGGGGTGATCTCCATACTGCCCACCCCATGGTCACACGCTCAAAGAGTAAAAATACTTCCGCCATCTGAGCGCAGATCCCCCCCCCATTGACTGCTAAGTACAGTTGTAATTAAAACTGGAGGACATTGCTTGCACCAATACACATGTAAACACATGAATGTTCTCTTTTTTCTCTCGCACATACAGGAACTGCGTAATATAGTATTGTTAAGAAAAAGCTAATTAACAAGTTCAGTGTACAGGCGTAGATGGTGCTGCCAGACGATAACTACCCAGAAGAATTGTCACATCAATTTGTATACGAAATAAAAAGGCCAACATACCTAAAAAGGAGAAGGGTACGTGTCTACTACACAGCCTTCCTCCTGGCCATAGAATATTACATGCCCCACCTCCGCCCATACTTGCCGGTCCTAAGGGACCGATCACTTAGAGTAGCGTGGGAGCAGCTCTTCGCCTGGGCACTGAATGACTACTTGATAGGGAGAGCTTAAAGGAAACAAAACTAACATTTAATAACGAGCACTTTTGAGAATTTTTAGGCGGGCAACTTTAACGTCACAAGAATACGCTGCCAGGACTGCAGCAAGGTAAGAGCAAAATGCCGGTGAGATTAGCATATGTAATAAAAATAATAGGGATTTTTATGATCACCGGGTTCTTGGCTGCCTCTGTCTGGCAGTACAGCTATGCTATCGATTTTATTGCTGCACCCAAACCTAATATACCCCCGTTCCCTGCTGCAACAGGTGTTACGTCAGGTGGTAATAGTAACTTTGCACCCAAGCAAAATAGAGTTAAACGCAGCACATACTCAGACAATAAAGGCATTGATAATTACGTACAAGATTCAGCACACGTCGCAAACAACATGTGGTACCAGCACATGACCCGCATTGGTAAGCAGACAACTGAGGATAGCTGTTACGTTTGCTCATTAATACCATACGCCATGAGCGCTTCACGAACATTTGTTGCCACAGAAATAGATGAAAAGACAGCACAGTGCATAATATATTTGGCCCTGTTCCAAACGAAAGGAAGATTTCAAGGAACAGTAGTGCACATGACATGGAAAACACGAGACTCATACCCATATGAAAACAACTTCCTCAAGACCTATCTGAGTTATCACAAGACCAGTTTACATGCTGAAGCATTCAGATACATAACAAGTGGCCCTGCAAAAGGAGAAACAAAGAAGGTAACACTGCAGTATCTACCATGTGATTGGTACGCCACTGAAGTTCCAGGTAAACAAGGATGCTGGGAGAGGCCGCTACTGACGATAACAGGAAAGGTGTATCTGGGCAGCAGCTGGGAGATAGGAGTGATTGGCAGCAACATGGTAACAAAAGAAACTATCTCAACCATCGAGACACACAATCATCGATGTTGGACGACGTGGATCAAGTATGTACCAATGCTCACGTGGGTAGAAGAAGATGAAGACCCAATAACTATACTACCATTGACTGCGCCCAAAGTATGCTACCAGCATAAAGGAGAGGTGGACGTAGGATATAACACCAATTGTGCAAGCGTGGTGGAGTTACCTGAGGGGGGAGCGGGAACAGCAGTAATAATGGACCATTATTGGGCCTGCGGAGAAAAGGCATATCATACACTGCCTCCCCTGTGGAATGGTGTGTGCACAATGGTACACGTCAATGTACCATCACTAGTGGTACCTAAGAAGAATGTCGATGTGGCGAAATTTCCTAAAATGGATGAAGGGGATAGGAGAAGAAAGAGATCTGCACCACTTCAGAAGGAGCAAGAGAACAGGACCAACAGCAATGATACTGTCCTAAATAGGAGAAAAAGACAAGGAGAGCCACTGACAGGAAATTACCTGTGGGGAAGGTCGGAAACGGAACTAACATCAATACCGCCAGAACACAGACTATTCAGCAGAGCAGCAATGTTCTTCTCCTCAATAATACATCCGGGACTGCAGGCATACGCAAACGCAAAATGGCTCCAAATAACCAGATGGGAACTAATGATGACCATCAATTCAACAGTAAATGGGTTCAACGCAATTAAAGAAGAGCTGCGAGCTGTAAGGATGGTAGCACTCCAGAACAGATATGTATTGGACCTTCTCACAGCAATGGAAGGAGGAGTTTGTGCAAAGATAGGACAATCTTGCTGCACGTTCATACCTGCCAACGATGCTGACAATGGTACACTGACAGAAGCAGTTTCACAATTGGCCCAGATGCACTCCAAAATGATGGATGAAAGTAACGGTGTAGACAAGGATAAGAGCTGGTTTTCACTATTATGGTCATGGATGCCATCTTGGCTGTCAGATGGACTGAAAATAATAGTGGGGTGTACTATTTTGGCTGGAGCTACTCTGATCATAATTAGATTTTGGAAGGCCCGGAAGGCACGCACGACTGACGAGTTGCTGGAAATGGTGGGAATGCACCCCTTAATGCCAGCAGATGACGGCCAGCATACAGGTGTGATAATAGAAGAAAGGGAGAAGTTGCGCACCCAAATCATCACCAATCATCTAGACCCACCATCAGTGAAGATCGAGAACCCAAGGAACCCCAGGAGCTACATAGGAAGATGGGTATACTGTACTCCTGGAGGAACATGTGAATATATGTATTGGTCATTTGAAGATCATGTAAACCATTATGGACATCTCGGAGGGATAACTAAGATATGGAGGGTAAGAGGAGATAACGAGAAGGATATGTTTGTGGTCGACAAGTCGACCAGAGGGGGGACTGAAGTGGGAGAATGGAAGACCAGGCTCCCGTCCTTCACCTCTCGCGCTTGGCCTAGAGGGTCACGGCCCAGACACCCGCCGCGAGAAGAGTTTGTCCATTTACCAGACGACCAGGTACCCTGGTACAGGAACATACGGATGTGTCCATCTGCCTGCCCAGCAGCCCGCACTGGCCATGCCGACACCTGCGGCTCGGATCAGCTAGACTAAAATCCACACGTCGTTAGAGATGCCATGACGACCTAGACAACGGGAAGCACATCTGTACAAATATACACACTGAACATTTCCACACCAATCTACACGAAGAACATACTCAGTGCTCTGACGTAGGCGACAGGCATATTCACGGACGTGCATCTTTATTATTTTTACATAGGCTTTCAGAATGCAGAAACGCAAGACGCGTCATGAACTCATCTATAACGCTTGCTCACGCTTCTCTTGAAACCCGTTACCACCATGAGAGGTATAATGGAAACACGATACTGGTCATGGAAATATATGCTATTATAACCTAAAAGCACCTATGTACCAAACAGACTACTTAAGCACCAGGCCCGAGTAGGCCTCAAACAAGAGCTTCCGTGGACATTAACAAAGCAAGAGTCAGGTTGCTGATCCTGCAGAAAGAACCCGGTGGAGCAACCAGCCAAGGTCGCAATGTTGCAAACCCACATCCAAGAACAAATCATCAAAGGCACGATGTTGCAACCTCGCACTCCGCGCCTCAACGATAAAGGCACGCCGGCAAATTAAACCAGACGCGCAGTAGAAAAAACAATATTAATTGTGCAGAATTCTGCCTCTTTCACGGTCCCTCCCCACGTGACCAAGCCGAACCTGACGAGATGCCAAAACCCAGGAGAGAGAAGGCGTCTGGGTCCCTCACTACGAGACACAGGCCGATACACTTGAAAGGCTCAATGGACATCTGCTACAGTGGGAGCGGTCAGCCTTCCACCTATGAATAAATCCTCACATTGTCTGCACGTACCCATATTGAAACATTGTTGCAATCACAGGTGCACCGAGAGCTGGGAACAACGGTGGTCCCAGGCTGGGAGGCTCACGAGTGCACCAATCAGAATATGGGGCTCTTATCTCAGACGTCAGTAATATTAGCCAATCCTCAGGAGTCTTCATGTAACAATTCTTATGTATCTAATTGTAGGGACAACCCAGATATACCACCTGACTACACCTTGTCCACTAATATCATTCTCTATATGTGTACTATACTAACCCTACCACTCGAGCAACCAATTAAGAGTGGCGATAGGTTTTTTGTTAACTTTCTGAAGTGACGCAAGTAGCGCGTCATAATGCAGTAAAAAGGGCCTGCGAGCCCCACGATTGTGTGTGTGTCAGGACGAACGCGTACGCTCCTTGACCCATCCCTGCCGTTTTGTCTAAATAAACAGCAGAGTCACCTTGCTCCTTGTGTGTGTCTCATACTCTATCTCATCTGGGATATACGGGAGGAGTTGGGGCCTCCCTGCCCGGAGGTCTGCGGACGGCCCGGCCGACCCCGGCAGAATTCCCCCCCGACACAGTGGTTGAAGAAAAGTATCAGTAAACCTAGAGAGTGGTTCGAGTACTGATTCCACAACTGACACGATGGGTCTACCTGGAGGGTCAAGTAGAGATTTATGGATTTTGGGCAAAGTATAGAACTGGGGGATTCAAGGTTTGGTTTTGATGAGGAAGTCTGCTTCCTTTGGTGTAATCCACTCCCTTTGTTTCGCCTTTTCAACTTTTAGCCCAATTACTTCTTTGAGTTTTTCAGTGGGGTCGCGATCCAGATGCCGGTAGTTGTCCAAGTCAAGTAGTTGTCTATTGCATTCCCGTTTGTATTTCTCTTTGTCTTGTAATACAATTGCGCCCCCCCTTGTCCCAGTTTGTCACCATGCACTAACCAGGCGTGTTGTAATCCAATGTGCACTCCATCTGGAGCGACTTCCTTCTTCCTCATGACCCCTGGGAACAAGGCTTGCAACGCAGGAAGTATACGATCCCTGCCACGAAACCGTGACGATGCCTCTCAATACAACATCAAGCATAAACAAATGAAAACATCCGGAACGGCTGGGAAATAGGCGACACGCAGGACAACAGAACTTCCTGTGCTGCACACGTGACTTGCTGGAGACGCCACTGCCCGTTGTGATGTCACCAGATGAACTTGGCTGTCGACCCGTCAACATCAACCGGAGACGCGAATCTTCCTCCTCATGTGCCGTCAGAGGCAGGCACATTATAGTACCAAAATGGACTCTCAAGAGCCTGAAACCCCCCGGACCGGTGTAGCAAGGCTGCGCTGCACACAGCGATCCATGATACTCCACGGCCAGCCTTGAAGCGCTGTGCCAACAATCCACGCACACCCCGCCGGCGGACTCCCCGGACCAGCTGATAATATGGGGGCTCAGCCACAGCAACTGAAAGGCACAACACCGCTCCGCTCGCCCGCAGGACATGGGCTGACTGCCGACTCCACGGCACGGACAAGGCACCAAGCAGATGGTTTGCTGAGGGGGACCCAGCTGCTACCAGCACATATCCACAGCGGGCCCCCCCCCCTCCTGCGCTCGACTGAGACCGCGCTGAAACCACCTGATGAAGGAGAGCATCCCATACGTAAAGTGTCCAAGGCCGCCACAGTCGCATGGACTGGCCCTCCGTGCTCCAGCTGACCAAAGTCAAACGCTACCCCTCTGACACAGCAAAGCAATCATGGCACGGCCTCACAGAGGCAACGCTTCCTGCGGCGGGCCAACTCATAACAGATCCGCCTGGGTGTGGGGGGACCTCACAGGGGCGGTGTTCCAGGAGTGCTGCACCCCCCCCAGCAGCGCCATTGGAAGGGAAATCCACCTACCAACCCGTCCTCGTCGCCAGTGTAACAAAGTGGATGTCTGGATTCCAAAGGTAAGTTTCAGGAGCTTTATTGTCCTTGTCCTGTACTCTATAGGTAACACAGGGATGGTAGGGGACACAGATGACACAACATTATTTGTGAACACCGGGCTCAACCCCACACCCATCTTCTCTGCTCACAGCTTTCTCTCTGACCAACCGTCAGTACACTTCCACCCCAACATTCCACTAGCAGATGACATCACACACACAGCTCTCTAAGCCAGATTACAACAACTCACTAATGTGTTTCCTACTACCCCCTTTCAGGTCCCTGTTTGGGATTTAAATCTTGTATTAAAATTCTAACATGCATTCCTTTTGAACCCATGCATTCATGTCCATTAAGACTATTCACACTAAAAACTGTTTTGCCAGTCGCAATCACATCTGTCCGCAGGGTGAGCGAATTGCAAGCACTGTCTTGTAAACCTCCATATACGGTCTTCCATAAGGATAAGGTTATTCTTAAAGTAAGACCTTTGTTTCTGCCAAAAATAGTTTCTGTCTTCCATTTGTCCTGGAAAGCAGGAGGAGAGGTTACATAGACTGGACCATAGGAGAGCTCTCGGTTTTTATATCCCGCAAATGTCAAAAAATCACCACGATGACCAATTATTCATCGGATATACAGGTCATAAACTGGGGTTAGCAATAACAAAACGGACTCTATCCAGATGGATTATTCTGGCTATCCAAGAATGGTATGGACTGGCTGGTAAAAATCCCTAGAAGGTCTAAGAGCATACTCAACCAGGGGCATGGCTACTTCTTCCTCTCTTCAGAGAGGAATACCTATGCAGCCACTTGGTCTACCATACACACCCTTGTGAAACATTACTCCCTGGACACTTCTACTCAAGAGGGAGCTTTGCAGCTGTTTTGCATTCGGTCCATGTTAACTGCTAAAGGCAGATCTAAATGATTTTCCCACCTCCAAGACTATTACTACTTTGGGAGGCCAACAAAGATGAGGAATACGTGGAAGGACACAATCCATTCGAAGAACAAGTTACTTACCCCTGGTAACGTTCTCTCGGTTGGATGTTCCTTCCACGAATTCCTCATCACCACTGCCAACCTACCCTGCTGCAGAATGTACATGTTTTACACTCTGCACTCTCTCTGAGTTTTCTAAAATTTAAGTATTCCTCTAAACGTGGAAAAACAAGAACTGAAGCCAACGGGCGCTTCACGTACTACATATACTGCGGATGACGTCGAACATCGGAGAGAAGCCTTTGAGGGACATAGTCATTGACGCTACTGCAAAGCAACCTCTGTCGAGAAAATGTGTTTCTGAAGCTGGAACATAATCATCAAAGATGAGGAATACATGGGAGGAACAACCAGTCGAAAGAACGTTACCAGGGGTAAGTAACTTCTTCTTGACCTCTCGCTATACAATCCACCTTTATTCTGTTTTCTCTCTGCTAGTCTGATCCTCCAATGACTCTTTCTTTGGATGCCTCCCCTCCACCCTTTGATGTTAGTCCACTTTCTTATTCATTGCTACCCCCTCCTCCAAGCTTCTTTTCCCTAACCCACACTACTGCTCCCTCCTTCACACATTTCAGAAGCTGGGCGAATGAGGTTAAACCTATCAAATACGTTATTTGTCAATCACCTTAATCAAGGCATCTATAAACCCAACCACTCTGGTTTCTGCATTGAAAGGTACAGTTTTGGCTCGGACCATAGTGAGGAGGAGAGAAACATGAGGGAAGGAGATTACTGAAAACTAGAGCACAGACCTTGTGGAGGACCGGATGTGGAGAAAGAGTGAAGATCAAGATGAAGACTGCATCTCAGACACTGGCTGAGACTAGAACAAGAGAGCGGGGAAGAAAGCCTGCTGAGGGCTACATCATAAATACAGACAACAAAGAGACTGCTGAGGACATATCTTCAACAATGACAGAGCACCATACCAGAGGCAGACTTGAGAGCTTGCTGATGGCTACATTGCAAATCCTGGGAAAGCTCAGATGCACTGAAACACCCAACAAGTTGGTGGAGAGTTGCCAGTTAGCCTGTAAGTGCAACCTGTCACTGGTGAGTGACACTATCGTAGCCTGAGAAAAAACCTTAGCAAGGGGGAAAGGAATACTTGCTAATAGGAGGCTGTCTAACGGTATTGCTACTGGTTTGGAAGGTGTTCAGCAGATAATATCTGACTGAATCACACCCTAGCAAGAGGAGGGAAATACTTGCTGATTGTTGAATCCAAGAAGTATGCTTAGCGCTATTACCCTGAGACTCTCTATATTAGTGTAAGGAATACAACGAAGATCAGTATTCCCTTAGAAAGGCCCATCTGCACCTTTACAAAAGTATATCCTTTTTTCTCAAACCATGTTTTTATTGAGAGTTTAAAACACCATTTTACAAAAATCTCAAACATGTTGTTATAGCATAACACTAAAATATTGAACTATGAGAATAACCCTTCCCTTTATAGGCACCCAAAACCAAAACGAAAGGAGATGGTCCACAACTTGTTATTGATTCAAGGGACCCTATGGCTGCCCCTTTCTCTTGTCTATAAACTACCATCTTCCCTTATCCAGGCTTCTCTGACTTAATTGTTACTGTTCTATAGAGGTAAGGGAATTGTGCCTTCGACAGCCTGATTGATTCAGTCCTTCTTCTACCATGCTAATTTACTCCTCCACCTCTCAACGTCTAGCTATGCCTCTTCTCCACCCACCTCTGTTCCCTCTACTCTTTTGTCCCTATGCTGATTCTGTTTTTCATTTTTTCTTTAGCCTTGCATCCACCCTTTTGATGTTACTCCATCATCTTATTCACTACTTCCCCTCCTTTACACCACTACTCCCGCCTCCACACCACTGCTCCCTCCTCTAGACTCATAACAGGGTCATTGACTCTTCAAGAAACAGAAAGGGTCTGGCAAGCTCTTTGTACATGAGGCATGGAGTGAGACATGCTGGCACAAGTAGGGGTGTGTGTGAGGAATTACTATCTTGCAAGGGTGTAGAAGCCTTGGCTTTTTTTGATTTTGATTAATTAATAAAATGATGAAAGACATATTATCCCATCAGAATCTGTCTTTCCAGAATCTGTCTTTTCCTGGGCGCGATTCTGTAATCACCACTCACATCCGCGGCATAAAAGAGAAAAGGGACTAGATCCCTTTTAAATGGCACCGGCCATTTTTTTCCATATATGTTTTTACTTCTTTTTTTCTTTTCCTCCACACTGAGCTCACCTTTCGATGGGAAAAAAAGAAAATAAAAACATTTGTACCCTGGCTAAATCCCGGGGAGAGAATGGCTTTCACCACCACGCCAGGGTGCGACGTGGCAGTAACAGCCTATAGCCCGAGCCAAGGCCCTTGCTATGCTCGGGCTTACCATGGCTCGGGCGGTAGGACATTACCGTGCATGTCAGCCCCCTCCCTAGGCGGTGAAAGCCATAATCTTCATCCCATTAATGGACTTCCAGCCCATATCACTGCTAGAAATCTTCTCCCAAACGTCACAGTATATCCTTTATTGTTCGTAGTGCGAATCCCATAGATCCTCGAGAAAATTCTCTGAAACCCCATCCCAAATGGTGACGAGTCAAGAAGGATGTTGGATGCTCTGACTAGAGACAGTGGTTTTTGCCTCCAATACATTAGGAATCCTAATACCCTTTTGGTTGCTGCCGTCAGACACTGTTTTATTTATCTTGTGCACTGAGAAAAATATCCTGTTGGTTAGCTTGTGGAAATAACCTTAACCACCATAGGATTTAATCCCACCCCCGCGCTGATAATATCAGTACAGTTTGAACAATATCGCTAGGATTCCTGCATTCTGTATATGTCTCAACACAACAGATATCTGTCATCGTGACAACCCTTGTGTGATTCCTGATCTATATGCACCAGCATTTAAAAAGATGTGTTGCAATTCTCTTGACTGTAACCCCTGGTATGTTAAAGGGATGAAGTTAGCAATGTTTGCATCTAGAAGGTACTGGACCCAATGCAGATCTTGAACTATGCGCTATTCAGCCCTTTCTACTACATAACCTTGAAACTGGAGTAGTTCTAATCAGTCCTAAAGGAGCTGACAATAGAATTCTACACTGACCAATACATTGGCGCAATATGGCATAGGTCACACTGCAGTCCGATCTACAATATGTGTCGCAATTTATAGGTCTTGCTATGTTGATTGTGTCTGAAACCTTTGAATAATTCATAGAGACGTTGGCTAATATCTGCTACTCAATATATTGCTTATGCCTGTGAAGTCTTAAACCGAAGTATCCATGTTTGGCACACAGAATTGGGTACTCTACGGAGTAATTCACGAAAGTTGGCATTGCTTTTGTGTCCAGTTAAGTTACGCACTTTTCGGATAGACAATAAAAGCTTGGATTGCTGTGTATTCAGCATGACATATCTAATCCTTTGGACAAGCTACTTTTTCATCCTTTCATGTGGATCAAAAAAGACCATATAAACAGAAAATAACCCATCTACTTTTCTCTCTAAGTTCAATACATTTTTCAGCCATTATTTTTCTTTGATCCCGAACTATTGAAAATTGCATTCTTTGATCAGGCTCCATTTCACAACCTTATCCCTGCCAGTGATCGCTTTGTACTCGTTGTAGTGCTTTCTTCCTACATGGTTACATCATTTACCAATTTCTTTAAAATGGTATATGTATCATAAATTTAATATTTGTATTTTGCTCCCTTTAGATTATTGAATTACTTAGTATTGCTGCAAGTTTTTTTTTTTTGTCAATTTGATGTGCAAATTATTTAATTCAATTTTTGTGCAGCTGAGTTTTCTAGAGCATGGAAACATAGAATGACAACAAAACGTGTATAATGCTGCAAAAGAAAGACAAATCGATTAAACTAAAACAACAATAGGAATAATTAGAACTGTTAGCATGTACAGTTTAGTTCAACTATAGGTTTATATCATTATTGCTGCCAAAGCCGTGTGAGTTTATAGCACTGCAAATAACAGTTACTGGGGCTCATTACGAGTTTGGCAGTAAATCTGTCTTTTTGCCACTAAAATCTGTTACCATTGCTTCCTTTCTGTCCTGGTGACTTAACACAGGATTACCAGTAGCAGCACGGTGGTGTTAGTCTCCATTTGTGTAGTCCTACAGACCCATGTGGATTTTTATTGGATTTACTCTCCGCTGTGAATTTGACGATTTGTCATGGTAAGGTGGATGATTTGTCTGAAACTTGTTGCTGGAGGTAGATCCTTCACCTTTACACCAAACATTGTAGTACAGTGGTGCAGTAACGTGACTGTAAGATAATTACCACCACTTTTTTCCATACTGCGGTACTCCTGTGACCCATTTGTTCCTAAGTTAATGGTAATTGTTTTATTGATCTAAACCTTCATTTACATCTCTCTGGATTCGACCTGTGATATGCGTGATAGACACAGATTTCTCCAGCTGATGCATTACTCAGAGGGCTATTTTGCCAGCCTGTTGAAGGGGCAAGATTTTTTCCAATGTTTTATCTTCAACTTGGAAATTGTCCAGACTGGCATTCTGGAAATGTTTGTCATGTTCTTGTGGTGTTCCACGTTTGTTGCAGTGTGTCACGGAAACTTTAGGAAGTGCCTCCTGGAAGTGATGCCCCCCTTTACTATGTATGGATGAAGGGATGCTGTGTTTCCTGGCATTGCCTGACACATTTTGGTGCAGGTCGCCTATCTGGCATGTACAAGCTTAAGCTGCTCTCAACGTGTTACAGAAGTTCGCCTGTAAGTGCAGTCTGACCATGGAGATGGTTGATTGCATCTTTGGAATCTGGTGGTTTCCTCAGGTGGATCCTTTCCCATCTGGCTTATGCAGTCTCGTGTTGTAGCCTTAAGTAAGCCGAAGAAGAGAAATTAGGTGACTTTGACTACACCAAAGTGACCAAATATTTGTTTTGAAGAGCTGTTGTTCTCAGTCTGTGGAAAGCATGAGGGATTCCCATGTTCTCATTCATGTCACAGGAGGGAATGCATTTGTTCTTAGCTGAATCTACACTTGGCTCCTAAGTTGTTGAGGGCCATGACCTGTCATAAATAGCTCTAGATGGTGGGGCATAGGTCACTAACTATCTGATGCTTGCAAGAAGGGCATTGGTTAAGATCTTGTTGTTACCTGAAGGGCATTGCCCCTTCATGTGTTCTATATGCACTGTTTTGATATTGCACATCTCTTGATTAAAGAAGCTACTCCTCCACTCTTGCACAAAGAACCTCACAAGTGAGCGGCTACTCCCATTAGTCATGACCAAGTTAGCGACACACCACACTGCCACTCTCTAGTAGACCAGTAGAACTCCCTACTTTCTAACACAGTGGAGTCCTTAGCCCCCCTCAAGCTGCGTAAAGAAAAGAATACCAACCATGAAAACACATGGTTCACCACACAACCTAGCTCCCTATGAGCAAAAAAAGAGCTGGCTTGAATCCAACAAGGCACTATTCTCAGAATAGTCCAAAATATACAAACAATCCGTCCTCACCACCAAGGCAGCCTCCTACAACAGCAGAATGTTAAAAGCTGCCAAAGGCTCATGCAAACTGTCGATAGCTGGTGCAGCGACATTCAGGGTGCCCCAAGTGAAAATTACACAATCACGAAGCAAAATGAACTCCGAAGTACACAACATGGCCCTCAGTCTGCCGCAAAACCCCAGCTAATGTACCTCCTGTAAACTTACAGGTCTTCCAGTTCTCTCCCATCCCCAAACTTGATCTGGCCAACCTAGTGAAGCGACTCAAGTCCTCCGGGTGCCAAGGAGACACCTGCCTCACTATCATGGTCAAAAAATGCCTGGTACCGCTCACCCCCCTCATCACCGCCATTATCAATGCCTCCTTTGCATCCAATCTTTATTCTCAAGCGCTACTTTAATGTGCTTTGTGTAACTTCGAGCAAGATTTCCCCTCTTGCCTTACAACATCGCCATCGAGAGTTTATCTGTTGCTTCTGTCCGAGTACTACTCGTCGTTGAGACGCCGTCGCCATTCCAAGATGGCAGCTCTTCACCACTCGACAACAACAGCTGATCGACCTCCTAAGCAGGCACCCTCTGCCTGCTGCATCGCCTGATTGGCCCATCTACGTTCTTATCCAGCCAATCCCCCAAGCCGGGAGGCGTAGCCGGTCTGCGCACTAAGGCCCGCACGAAGGCCAACTCCCCTGTCCCAGCCTTTGTTCCATCAGGCATCAAGGTAGCAGGAGCCCCTATCACTGCTGGAGCAGTCCATCGTTGCCTGGGTGAGAAGCAGGAGCTTCTCCCCCCACGCAGAGGTAAGCCCGTGGGCTCACTGTCATTCCCTGCGCTGTTGCCGCATCTTTATTCTCAAGCGCTACTTTATTGTGCTTTGTGTAACTTTGAGCAAGCTTTCCCCTCTTGCCTTACAACGTCGCCATCCAGAGTTTATCTGTTGCTTCTGTCTGAGTAATACTCGTCGTTGAGATGCCGTCACCATTCCAAGATGCCTGCTCTTCACCACTCGACAACAATAGCTGATTGACCTCCTAAACAGGCACCCTCTGCCTGCCGCATTGCCTGATTGGCCCATCTACGTTCTTATCCAGCCAATCCCCAAAGCCGGGAGACGTAGCCGGCCTGCGCACTAAGGCCCGCACGAAGGCCAACTGTCCTGTCCCAGCCTGTCCTTGCCTTTCCGGCTGTCGGCTGGAACCCCTGCCACTCCGCCGGTAGCCGTGGACCCCTCTGCGAACCCTGCAACGGGTACTATACAGCCTGCAGTAAGGAAACAATTTATCCCTCATTAGCACAAAAACTGTCTTATTTCATGTGCCGCTACTAGCGAGACTCAGACTTACTATCTCTCCACTGCACGCACTTTACTTTAACAATCTCACCGGTTACCTATTTCAACCACTTACACAGAGCCATCCTCATTGGATTAACCTCTTTTAAACAGCATCTGCTTGCAAGTGTACCCATATAAACTGGATATGACTGTGATTCGGCTCCCTTGTGCCCCACTACCCCACTGAAACGTGCGCATGCCCAACTGTATTTGCTGTTTATATAGCCAAGTGTGAAGTCTGACAATCCTATGATTTCACACCGATCTCAGGTGTACCCTGTTGTCTGCTTACCACACTTTAAGGCTTTCTAGCATCGCTTGAATCTAGGTGAAGTTTTGCCTTGGTACGAATTTCAATTGCATCATTGCTGTCTGCACACTGCTTTTTAAGGCTTTATAGCATCTTTCGAATCTATGTAAAGTTTTGCCATGGAACAAATTTCAATTGCATCATTGCTGTCTGCACACTGCTTTTTAAGGCTTTATAGCATCTTTCGAATATAGGTGAAGTTTTGCCCTGAAACAAATTCTCAATTTCACCATTATTGCTTGCATACTGCCCTTTAAGGCCATCCAGCATATCTCTGCGTCTCCTTTCATTGTTCACGCTGGCTGCCCACCACACACTGTGTACCACACCTACCGCTCTTTAACCAATGCTTAGCCACCTAGCGTCGTATGTTTTGCCTATAAAGCGTTCTCCTATGCTTTCTATGTACTGCTGGTAAAATGGACCACTAGCTCGTGGTATACATATGACTCTGAACACTGCACACTCCAAGTGCACCCTCTGAGTGCCACCCCTCTGGAATGTACGGCCCAAGCCCTGTGCCTACGTAGATCACCACTTATTTGTTACTTTGGCTAGTATAAGACACTTGCACCTCATGCGCTAGATAGTACCTGCTGCCTATTATGCCCGCTCAGATCATAGTCTGTTCAATTACACTTAGTCTTTACTAGGCATTGACAGATTTATTGTGTCACGCTAGGCTGACGAGCATTATTTGCCGCACCCTTCTCAGCGGGTCTACTGAAATTCTTAGCCTACGTCTTCCACTAAAATGTATTATGTCCTCAGACCACACCCACTTCACTTAATCTCGTATGTTAGTACCTTCAAATTTGTACACTCGCTCAGCCTACATCTCGTCCTTTACATACTGCTCACCACTCTGGCCATTTTAAGCCTACAGCACAACCACACTGCTGCCCAATACCACATATCTATCACTGTTACACCACGCACAACTATGCTTCCCACAACGATTACAAATCCATCTGGCGCACCTCCTTCCTGTAATTTAACTTTGCTCAATCCATACCTAAATGCACCAGCCCTCTGGCTACAACACTTCACCACCAACCCTACCCCCAACCAACCCTGCCCTACTAGCATCAGGAATGCCAGGCTTGGCTCTCGCCTGTACAATAGCATCACCTCAACTGCCTGCCACCCTACGCTGGCTAATAGAGGCAGACAGAATGTCACCACGCTTAAACCCACACTGTCTCTCCTGACCAGATCAACATCGCCTAACCTCTCGAGCTATCCCTGTGACACGTCAGTCAGAAACCAAAGATTAGCATCCAGATGTCATCATTGGTCCTATCACATGGACCTCCCCAGTATAGAAAAAACTAAAAACACCACTGACCTCGTGGCTCCAATAATTGCTGCAACCACCATTGCTAACCACCCCAACACTGTGACCAATCTCAAAGGTGCACTTATCAACGCACATTCTGTCCCTGCACACGCTTTAGACATTGCAGACTTCATCGTGACAGAAAACCTTGACTTCCTTGCTATCACGGAAACCTGGCTGCATGCGGCTTCGGGGCCTGCCCTGACTTCAGCCATCCCTGACAACTATTCCATAATTAGATGCAACAGGGATACGAAGCAAACCAAGGGGGGCGGTTTAGCATTCATATTCAAGAGTTTGCTCAATCTCAGATCCACTAAATCCATGCAGCTGCCATCAGCCGAATTAATCTCGATTAAACTACCAATTTCTCCCAACCACACAGCCTCAGTGCATCTCATATATAGGCCACCAGGTCCTACCGCCACATTCTCTGAGGACATCTCTTCAATCTTAGCCTCCAGCATTAAGCCTAAATCTCAAATCATCTTACTTGGTGACCTCAACTTGGGCTACAAGGATATAAACTATGACAAAGCCAATGACGTAGCCAGTGTTCTGGCCGACTTCGGCCTTACCCAACATGTCAATGTACCCACCCATATCAAGGGTCGCACCCTTGACTGGGTTTCAGACATGAACTGTGATCTAAAAGTAACTTCGGTGACACCATGTGCGTGGTCTGATCACCATAAAATAATATTTTCCATCACTTCTAGCCCACCCACAGACAAACCTAACATTGCCCTGCCAACCTATACTCGAAACAAGAAGGATATTACGGTTGAGAAACTAATCTCCCTTATACTCCCGTTACTGAATTCGGCTTTCTCCTCCTGCTCTGACCCCTCCGCCTTAGTCGATACATACAACCGGGTCATGCTAAAAGCTCTCAACACTATTGCCCCACTCAAACTGTGCAAACAAAAACCTTGCAATCATCTCAACTCATGGTTCACCCCTTACCTACGTGAATTGTGCATAGCAAAAAGAAAAGCTGAGTCACATTGGAAAAGATCACCTACACCTGTCAATAGAAATAACCTTACAATCGCCTCCCTCGATTACAAAGAAGCTATCCTAGCGGCCAAAAAAGAAGTTTACAACATCAGGATCTCACAAGCGCAATCTAACACCAAGGAACTTTTCAAGATCCTTAAGGAACTAGAGTCCCCAGTTGCTGCATTGGATTCATGCACCCCTGATGCTGATTGGTGTTCCAATATCCAAAAACCTCTTCTAAACAAAATTGCCTTGTTCCAAACCAAAATTAACAGCAAAAAAAGGCACCTCTCTGACTCAACGGACTACCCCCAGTCTTACATTATCCCCGCTCCGAAGCATGCTTTCAAACCTTTCAGCTTCTCACCCCTTACCACCAAGGAAGTTGAAAATATCATCATGAAGCTTAAGCCTTCCAACTGCCAAGGCAACACCTGTCCTGCACCAGTCGTAAAGGAAGCGGCTCATGACCTCGCACCATTCATTACTTCCCTTATCAACTCCTCAATCATATCGGGTATAGTACCTGATAATCTCAAAGATGCTTGGGTCATCCTCCTAATTAAAAATCCTAACCTCGACCCCAGCAATCCCACCAACTACAGGCCCATCACTACGGTTCCTTACCTACTCAAAATCTTGGATCGTGCCGCCTATCTTCAAATCCAGGACTACCTTGATACCAACAACCTATTAGGGCTTTAACAATCTGGTTTCTGACCTAGTCACGGTACCAAGACTGCCCTGATTGACTTGAAAACCCAAATCGAAGACCTGAAAGACAAGGGCAAACAAGCTCTTTTGCTCCTCCTCGACCTCTCTGCTGCATTTGATTTGGTCGATCACCAAATCCTCGGCCATCACCTTAAGATAGCCGCTCACTTCTCCGACGCAGCTACTTCCTGGATAAGCTCCTTCCTAGCAAATAGATCTATGAGGGTCTTCTCCTCCTCAGCTACGGCCGACCCAGCGCATGTCCCGTGCGGAGTTCCACAGGGCTCTTGTGTATCGCCCACGCTGTACAACGTATTTACTAAACCGCTCTTTGATATTCTTGACTATCTGGGTGTCTCTTACACAAATTATGCGGACGACACCCAGATACTCATCCTTATCACTGGCGACTATGCAACCGATGTCAACGCACTCAACTCAGTTTACTCAGTCATCCAAGCCTGGATGGCACACCATGGGCTCTATCTGAACGACGAGAAAACTGAGTTACTCATCTTAGGCTCTCAGTCTAAACTTATGAAACTTGACCCTAAATATAACTCCTTCTTTATTGATGGAAATGTTATTAAAGTCACCAACGTCACGAAAACACTTGGAATTTACCTAGATTCCACTCTATCTCTCAATAGACAAACCAACTCAGTAGTTTCAGCATCATCGTACATGTGTAAACTCATCTCAGCGTGCCGCCCCTTCCTAACAACAGACAACTGCTTCATCCTTGCCAGGACCCACATCATGTCCATAATTGATTATTGTAACGCCCTTTACCTAGGGACCAGCCAAAGAAACCTCGACAAACTCCAGGTCACCCAGAAAAACACCATTAGGGCCGCTCTCAATATCCCCAGGCGTTCACACATCTCATCTACCAGGCGCAACCTACATTGGCTACCCATTTCACTTTGTATCTCACTTAAAACACTAGTCTTAACACACAAGGCACAAAACAATGCCACACCTGCTTACCTGTCCACTCGCTTCACACAACATACAGCCTCCAGACCACTGAGATCTGCTCAGGCGCACACATTAACCATCCCCAGTTTCAAGCTTCAGACAGCTAGTGGCGCAAGATTCCCAGTTCTTGCTGCTAAGCTGTGGAATTCCCTTCCCAATGATCTGAGGAATGTCCCAGCCTTCCACTCTTTCAAAAACAAAACTAAACAGTGGCTCCACGAACAGGATGCATTGGCCTCAGCCTTGTAATTCATGCAAGAGGTCACCCGCAATCAGGCCACTCACTGCATATACTGTATATTCATTCCTTGTATTATCTAAGATGCATGTTCTTCTTTTATGTAAACATGTTTATATAATTGCATTATGTACCTATCTATGTAACTCCTTTTGTAACACTTTTTGTAACTTTCTTTCCAAACATGCGCCCTGAGGCCCTTGGATACAAATAATACAAATAAATAAATACAAATACAATATCGCCCCCACTTGCCTTAACCTTTTAACTGCCATGGGATTTCCCCCCCAGTGGCAAGCCTTTTTTGGTGATTTTGGTATTTCACCATTCAATGCCTTCTAAAGTGTTCTGTTTCATTAACCCCTTAAGTGCCAATGGCGAGGTATCTCGTCCTTGGCAACAGGGAGGTAATCCCAAGGACGAGATACCTCTCCCTTGGCACTTAAGGGGTTAAAGAATCTTGGATCACCACTTAGTTAAAAAAACTCACTCGGCCCTACTATACGTACCAATTATTGACCCATCACCACCGTCCCATTCCTACTGAAAATCCTAGACAGAATCGCTTACACCCAAAAACAGGCTTTTCTGTGGAAGATCACTTCATCTTCCACCCTCGCCAATCTGGCTTTCGCCCAGGTCACACAACAGAAGTGGCCCTCCTTGACCTAAAGAGTCAATTGGATGATGCCAATGATGCTGGAAAACTCTCCCTCCTGATGTTACTTGATCTCTTTGCCACTTTTGATCTGGTGGACCACAAGATCCTCTGCCACCACCTGATATCAGTTGCATACTTTTCTCCAGAAGCAGCTAGCTGGGTTGCCTCCTTCCTCGAAAATAGAACCTCATGAGTCTTCCCCCGGCGGAGACTCGGCCTCGCCCTCTACAATTCCTTGCGGTGTCCCACAAGTCTCATGCGTCTTCCCAGCCCTCTACGATATATACATAAAACCACTGTTCAACCACCTAGACTCCCTGGGTATCTCCTTCACCAACTATGCAGATGATTCTCAAATACTCAACCCCCTGACAGGTTCTTACGACCAGGACTACACCACTGTAAATGCCATTTACGAGACCATCCAAACCTGAATGGCCTAACATAGCTGATTTCTTAACAACGAGAAGACCAAACTGCTTCTAGTTGGCCCCTCAACCCGTCGCACAAACCTCAGCCCGGCATACCAGCTCTTCTCCATAGATGGTCACAACATTCCTGTCTCCACCTCAGTCAAAACACTGGGTATCTACCTTGACGCTTCCCTCAATATGACCTGCCAAATTGATAACCTTGCCTCTACAACAGTCTTCACGACAAAACGTATTCAATCAAGCAGACCTTTCTTTTCCACCACCTCTCAGTGGCCCACGCGCTTGTGCTCTCCAAGCTAGACTACTGTAACGCCTTAGTCTGTGGACACCCCAGACAAAAACCTGAACATGCTCCAGATCATTCAAATGAATGATCTCAGAGCAGCCCTGGACCTGAACAAATCTCACCATATCTGAGTTAAGGCACTCAATCCATTGGCTCCCGATCTGGGAAAGAATCGAATTTAAAATCCTCACAATTGCCCACCGCTGCCTGGCAAACAAAGCCCCGACTTACCTCGCCCAGAGGATCAAGAAATAGTCGCCAGCCAGACCTTTTAACTCCTCCAAAAGCCAGCGACTACTCACCGTTAGATTTAGATGGAAATGTGCAGGTGGCTCAAACTTCCCCACTGTCGTTGCTAACCTCTGCAACAATCTCCCACTCCATTTGCGTTCTGACTCATCAACTTTTCAGAAAGAAACAAAAGACTCACCTGTTCTTCTAACCAACCTCAGCCTCTTCTACTGGCTTGGACTATACCCACCTGTGTAACTGTGCCTACCTATGTAACTAGCGCCCAGATGCCAATTAACCCATGGAAACCGAACACATGACACAAACAACAGAAACAAAATAGCAAAAGAAAAACGGACCTCGATCAGTGAACAGACTGGGGTAGATGAATTGCAATAGAAAAAAAAAGGAAAGACTCTTGGTGCGCTGCTATAAAAATAAAATAAGCGCTTCAGGTTGTAAACCATTTATGGCTGTGGCTCGCTGCTAGAGATATTAAGTCTCTACTTTTTGAACGCGTAAGAAAATGTGAGTCGTCTCATCCCTTATGCTTTAAGTAGCAATTTTGCTGCTTTTACATGGGCCGGAAGGCCAATTGAATACCACTATGGATAACTAACCTAACTTACGTAGTTAAACTACAGACCAAGCTGGGTGATTATCTGCGCTCATTTGAAATCAGTTCAATATGTAAGTAGAAACTGCACACACAACAGGGATAAGAGCCGGGCTTGTTGTCCTGGTGCGAGTGACAAAATAAAATGTGTTGCTCATCTTTTGTAAACTAGAGTTGTATGTGCTAGTTAATAAGGGACTAATATGTTAGTCAGAATTCAGTTCAGAAATCTATAGAAAGTAAATTATCCAATGATTCCATCAACAGTTTGAAAATATATATATTGGTGTTTAGCCCAATGAAACAGCCTTGTGCATAACCAAATCAAGACCACCAACAGGTGTTCATACCATAAGGCACCTTATCTATTAACATTGTTTTTTAGTAGACAAATAATCAAGAGCGTCCTTTCAGTGTAATTCGACCTATTAAGCTTTGAAAGGAATAAAACCAGTGTTGTGATATATAGCAAACAAACAGCAGGCGCAACTTTTCCCCTCAAAATTCAAACAGAAATACTGTCAGTATGGTAAATTGTATTCAACTTCAGGCATCTAACAAAACTCATTTAAAACACTGAACTAGTACTTAGTAGGAGTGATTTAGTGTAACGAAAAGCGGTTATGTTTTATGGAAAATGTTTTAGAATCTAAAGTTCTGTTTTTAAAATAAAAAAAAAATCATTCTCTATTAACTGTGGCCTCTGTCAAGTATACCAACAAGTAGACTATAAAAAAAACGTACTCCTTACCTTAATTCAAATAATAAGCAGCTGCAACTTCAAAGAAGAACATTGGCTAATGTAAAATTTGAAAACTTTTCATTATTATGGAACATTCAGGGCAGGGTCATTTCCTATTCGAGTGAATAAAATGTATATTTCGTGGGAATCCTAATTTTTAAATACTACAACAATGTTGTATAAGGGACCTCATACTATGTTATTAAAAGCATTACTTTTAATAATTGACCAAGTCAACAGGATTGGGTGCAAATGATATGGAAACTCACTCCTGAGCAGAGCATCAATCGATAAGGAGGCATGCGTAGCTCATGAGATAGATATGTTGGCATGTTCAACGACACCGGCTTTTTCTGCATTGGGGGCCGGTCGGTAATGTAACCTCGACGGCCTAGCCATCACAGAATATTGGCTACACACAGCCTCAGGCACGGCCCTGTCCCTTGTCTTCCCAATAGGCTACCCTATCTATAGGAGTGATAGGCTCAACGCTAGAGGAGGCGGAGTGGCCTTCATCGCAAAAGAGCACCTAATTATTGGACTAGTAATCACCTATCTCTACAACAACTGTGACATTCTCTCACTTAAACTGACCACCTCCCCCTCAAACACCATCTCGGTCCATCTCGTCCACCAGGTCCCATGCTCACATTTGCTGAAGACCTCCTTTGCATCTTAGGCGACAACATCAAACCCTCCTCACAAGTACTTCTTCTAGGTGACCTCTTTGGCTTTAATGATCCCACCGACCCATCCAGAAATCGCCGTAGCTGACGCCCTAACCACTTTGAACTTCAAACAGTGCATTCACAAGCCTACGCACAACAAAAGGTGCTCACCAGATTGGTTAGCTGCGCCTCAGCTGCCACATACGTGTCATAACCAATTCTCCCTGCCCATGATTGGACCAACACGTCATCACCTAAACTACCCACTTTAAGGCTACCCCTCACACTAGTCCACTGTTCCCGCACAATAACGAAAGAGAACCTCCTTCCTTTCCTCAACACCCTCAATCTAGAGACCTTGGACAGCCCTTACGCCAAGCTACTAGTGGACCTTTATACCCAAACTCCGACCACCGTCATCAACGTCATTGCCCCATTAGCCCCCAAAAAGTAGTAGCACATACTAATTCCTGGCAGACCCAAGAGCTCATAACACTCAGAGCCATGAAAAGACTGGCCGAACCACACTGGAAAAGTAATCCCACAGAAGACTCCAAACTGCAATTCTTGAACCTCTCCAATATCAAAATGGTATCATCCTAGCCAACCCCTCTACCTTTAACACCACAATAGCCAGTGCCAAATCGGACACTAAGGAATTATTCACTATCCTCAGACAACTGGAAACCCCAATCCCAGAGGTTTCCTCCCTTACCAAAGATACTGCATGATGTGACAGTATCCAGGATGCCATGGTCTTCGAAATTGACTTTCTAAAAAGAAAATACTTACTAAACAAGCCAGCTTCCTTCATTCCTGCCAATCCACTGCCACACTCTATACTCTCGCCCCAGACATCCCATTGTTCAGCTTCCACAATATCTCCACACAAGAAACAATATGCAGCCTAAGAAGCCTCAAGCCATCTAAATGCAAAGGGGATATCTGCCCGGCCCTCCTGATCAAAGAGTGTGCTGAAGTTCTAGCACTGCTCATCATGGCCATCATCAATACCTCGTTCGCTACTGGTGTGGTTCCCTCCAGTCATAAAGAAGCTTGGGTACTCCGCCTTCTAAAGAAACCAACACTCGACTCGACCCGGCCTTGCCCAATAGCTACCGGCCCATTACTACCATCCCCTTCCTCCTAAAAATACTTGACAGAGTGGCCTATATCCAAATACAACATCATTTAGAGAAAAAACACAGTCTGGGAATGCGCCAATCTGGTTTCCACCCAGGGCACGGGACAGAGTCTGCACTCTTAGACTTGAAAAACACCAGATGGATGAGTTCAGGATGAAGGGAAACGTGCCCTGCTGCTTCTCTTAGACTTGCCGGCAGTATTCGACTTAGTCGATCACAGCATACTATGCTCACATCCCCAGCCTACTTTTCACAGGAAGCAGCAACCTGTAGGTAGAATAATGAAAGTTTTGGCTGAGAATGCTTGTGCTATCAACTGTGGTGTACCCCAAGGCTCTTGCGTCTCACCTATGCTGTACAATATATCCACAAAGCCCCTCTTCGACCTCCATGACTTCCTTGGCATAGCCTACAAAAATTATGCAAAGGACACACAGATTCTCCTCCCCCTCTCCGGTTCTTACACTGATGACGCTGCTAGGCTAAACTCCATCTACGCCACCATCCAAGCATGGATGGAGACCCATGGCCTATATCTCAATGGCAAAAAACTGAAATTCTCATCACTGGGCCGGCTGCGGTGCTAAAAACAAAATTGACCCTCTTTACTCAACCTTTCAGATCGATGGCTCTAATGACTCGTCTATTGATATAAGAAAAACATCCGTGGCCACTCAAGTGGACGGTTTAAGGTCACCTGACACAACTGCAAAACCAAAAAGTGGGATACAGTCGACTCCGGTTCGCTCCCAGCACTTCTCATCTACCACACCGATTACCACTAGGCGTCTAAGTGAATTA
Source organism: Ambystoma mexicanum (assembly GCF_040938575.1). Taxonomy (NCBI): domain Eukaryota; kingdom Metazoa; phylum Chordata; class Amphibia; order Caudata; family Ambystomatidae; genus Ambystoma; species Ambystoma mexicanum. Next base: position 905,170,855 of record NC_090926.1, read on the forward strand.
CATCTTTCAGACCCTAAGGATTCTCCACAGAAAAAGCCTGACTTAATGTCCTTAATGTCAACAGTAACCATCGCCCTTGCGCCTTTTTGTAAACTTTACGAATCCCTAAACGACAGATTGAGAGACCAAATGTCCATGATGGCATCGATGAATCTGAAATTGACTAACTTGGAAGGGTTCATAATGGCTGGGGAAGGAAATAGGCAGACCCTGAACAATTCCCTTAGACAGCAGATCCAACTTGACATGGAACAGGTAAAAAGGGAAATGATGGAACAGCTCAGAAAGCCAAGGACCCCTATTCGCCCACGCATGGAAGAACATCGGGAATCCGTGACGGAGTGTGCTCTTATCAACAATAAAACGTGTGAAAAGGTAGTCTCATTAATTAATCCACCCCTCAGCCTGCGACAAGAAGACCCGGACCCATTATCGGAGATCATCACCATAATTGAGGCAGACGAGATAAGCTTGGATTCCCGGACGTAAGAATTACCTTCAATTATCAAAAACCCGGGCCTAGCAAACCCTTTCTCATTTCCACCAAAGGATCCTGAAAAAAAAACAAAAGAAAAAATAGGGGGTTCCACCACGAACTTCTCATTTGGCATATTCAATCAGGCAAAAGTATGTACGGAAAAGCCACTGTGGCACGATCACAGAACGAGACATCAAACACTATAAAGAGTCAAGAAAAAGCAGGACGGACGTCAATAAAAATAACCCAAAAAAATTGAAAATAACCAAGACCAACAAAAACAACAACAACAAAAAAAAGACCAATCTCCAATTTCAAGGGAGAAAGGAAACCTTAGACACGTCTACCTAAAAACAAAAGAAGGGTGACTCACAAAATAGACAGTTCCAACAATGGCGAGACAACAATTATTGAGTGAAAACTCAGACTGGAGTACTTACTCCATTGAAGAGTCAGAAGAGTAGTCCATTTGGGTTCCGACTTTAAAAAGGAAACTAGCAACCCTAGATTTACCCAACAATCAGTTGGAGCCCCTGAAAGAAATTCGATTACATGACGCTATAAACGCCTTAGGGAGTTCCTCAACTAAACCAATAGAGACAAATACCCCAGTAACATTTAAGCACTCGAGGGAGAGAGGGAGCAGAGACTTTCCAAAGATAGCCGCAAACAACTGGGAAACTAACTCGCACAACTGCCGTGAAAGTGCAGAGAAAGAAAAATCCAACAGCAACTGGCCAGTGCCCATCAAAAAGACGAGTTGGACTAAGGGAATAAACACAAATTCAGGCAGTGTAAGGGGAAAAACGAGAAGTTCGCAGGGCGACATTTACTCCTATTAAGGCACAGAGAAGCGGGGAAAACGGAGTCCTTAAACAAACAAATCACCAGTGGATGCATCTTCAAACTAAAAAGAAGGCGAGAAATAGATGACGCCCTAACCCTGAACAGGACAACAATACTTAACATCTTCAGGAAAATTGCCGGGTTAAGACAAATACAAAACGCGAATCTGTGGATGGTGGAACCCTGTGGCTCAGGGAGAAAAGATTGCTCTCTACTACATATTTCGTCCAAAGTAATCAGACATCTGTTAGAAAAAGAGGAAGAGAGCTTATGGGTTCTGGGGTATGCTTTGACACAACTCCAATTAACCCATGGAAACCGAACACATGACACAAACAACAGAAACAAAATAGCAAAAGAAAAACGGACCTCGATCAGTGAACAGACTGGGGTAGATGAATTGCAATAGAAAAAAAAAAGGAAAGACTCTTCGGACGAAATTGAAGAACTGAGCGACAGTGACCAAGAAACACCTAGGCGATCACAGGAAAAACCATTTACCCACCGTCATTATGAAAGGGAAACCAGATGTCGTGCGCAGCGAGACACAGAAAATATCTCAAGAAATAAAAAAAAGACGAAAAGCAGAGACCAAAAGGACCTCGGCTAGACCCACGAACTGGATTGTCATCGACACTTAAACACGCCAAGGAGCCCCAAAAAAAAAAACTGCCCATGGTCAAAGAGAGGTCAAAGAGAGGTGGTTCTCCGGAGCACAGAAACTAGCCACCACTTGAGTGAACAGTCAGATTTCACCGGTTTGATGTCGCAGATCGCTCACAAAGGTATAAAAGACCCAGACGATCCCTCACCATGGGAAGTTGGAACACCATAGGTTTCTACAATCTCTTAACCAAAAGTGACGTCAACCTGGGGACATTCGATCTGTTATCCCTTCAGGAAACATGGCTGATCAAAAAACCAGAAATAGACGGATATGAGCTGGTCTTTACCAAAGCACAAAAAGGCCTGATGGGCAGGCCTGAGGGGCAGGCCATCTGCAGGCTTAATAATGGCGATACGTTCAGGAAGTGGCCTAGAGGTCTATAAGGTAATTCACTCATCTCACCTGATACAAGCAGTGATCTTAAACTGGTCTCGTCCACAAGGGATCTCGGGAAAGATCAAAAAGGAGAAACTCCTTGTAACCAACGTATATTGGAACCCGGCATTAATCTCAAACAAAGATTTCTTGAACGAGATCACCGATTTATGGGACAATTCAGTGACAGTCTACCAATGGCAACAAACCATAATAAACGGAGACTTTAACCACACCTGTAAGGGAATTGGAACCGGCAGTAACATCTGACCATGGGATGCTCCGTGTATAGTAAGAGGCACGATTCTAGAAGCCTTTATGGCAGATAGAGATATGCACAACCTGCACTGGTTAAGAGGAAAAAACAACTTAGAAGTCCACACATGGCAAAGAGATCTACAAAAGAAGACATTGGGTCACATCTACGTATCGCAAGAATTACTGTCGCTCATGAAGGTATCGTCAGTGGTTCTGACGGAGGATAGGGATCATAATATCCTAATGGCTACATGGTCTGCTGTGCAGGACCCACAAACTTATGCCCCTTTGGAAATAGAAGTGGGATGTGGGGGATCACGGCTAAAACTCTCGGAGGGTGCCATTCAAGAAATTTCAAAGAAGTAAAGTAGCCACCTTGTGGGAAGCCTGCGGAACGGTACAAAAAGGTTGGACTATGCCCCTCTCCTTACGAGATATCTCAAGCCTAACGGAAAGTTCAGAAACCAACCATTAAATCCCAACCCTCAACACAATCAGGAAGTGGCTAAAAGGCGTTGAACAACTCGCAAATTAAGAAGAGTATTAAAAAAAGCGCCAACAGAAGAAAATCTAAAGAAGTGGAAATCTGCCAAAAAGGAATACAGAAATTGGTTACAACAACATCGCCACATTATGTACCAATTAGATGCATAACAATTCTGCATGTACTTCACGGAAAAAAAAATCTAAGGATTTCTGGAACCTGATCAAAGGAGCCACAAAGAGTTCTAATGACAAACTTCAAAACTAGGTTGCAGAAACCCAATGGTTAACACATTTTTCTAATCTCTATGCCAGACCAACTCCAGAAATGGACATCCCAACATCTACCACACAACCACAACTGACAAAAGATATAAGATCTTGGAACAATTGCAGTGATGAGTCAACTATTTTGACCATGATCAAGAAGCTGAACAACTCATAGGCACCTCGACCCGACGGGCTGAGTAACTTAGAGTTAAAAAAACATCCAGAATTATGGGCCAAGATGATTAAGGAGATTTTTGAAAACTGTAACACCAACTGGGCGATCCCCCTTTCATGGACAAAAAGCCATCGTAGTCCCGAATTTTAAGCGGGTGGCCCCGGATGATCCGAATCGATATCGGCCCATTGCTCTGCTTGATGTAATCATCAAGGTCTTTGCCTCCTTGGCCCTGGAGAGCTTCCGGAACTGGCTCGGGAAAGTGAATTATGTAGATAAATTCCAATCAGGCTTCACGAAGAATGCAGGAACATCGAAACATCCTGACAATCAACACACTAAAGTCAAACGCGTTCCAAAGTGGTACAACAGTCTACATGGCCTTCATCGACCTGGTCCGAGCTTTCGACCAGGTCGACAGGGAACGTCTTTGGAATAAACTGCAGGCCAGACGCTGTCCAGCTTCAGTTTTGGAACCGATCAAGGCACTGCACGAAGGTACCTCAATAAGGGTCCGACTAAGCTGTGATGGCGCCTTATCTGAAGAAATAAAAACCTACTGAGGCGTCAAACAGGGGTGCCCGCTGGCTCCTACCCTTTATAACGCATATATAGCGGATTATGAGGAGTCGGAGGGGGAAAAATGTCAAGGCTCATATATGCAGACGATATAATCCTTGTAGACTTAACACCAATAGGGCTACACCGCCAACTGGAGCACTTGGTTCATTACCTTCAAATTAACAACTTACAGCTAAACAAAGCCAACACTAAAATTATGCTGATGGGCAAGGTGAAGAAAAACAGAAGAAAATGTGTCTGGAAGTTAGACGGCCAAGCCCTGGAGGAGGTTCTTGGATTCAAATATCTAGGAGTTAGGCTGTCTAACCATCTAAACGAAACAGCTATGCAAGAATCTCTCTGGGCAAAACTGAAGTCCTTGACAGCACAGGCAAAATCAATGGACCGTAAATACGCGATTCTCCCTTGTCCCTGTGTTGAACTTCTTCAAGATGAAGGTGGTACCCTCGCTAATCTACGGTGTAGATGCAATGCCAAATCTACCAGACGAAATCTGGCTGAAGATGGAGAGCCATTTCTGGAGAGCCATTCTGGGTCTGGCGAAGTCAACGCCAATGACACTAATCAGGCACGAGCTTTGTTTACCATCGCTTGTAACCACAAAAATTAGATCCTCGATAATGCTGTACAGAAAATTGCTGTGCACCCCGAAACCCAAAGCACTGGATTTAATAAGGAAGGACCTGGATTCAGACTCCAATAAAATGCTAACAAAATGGAAGGAGACTAACCGCTGCATCCTGCACAATCTGGACTGCTCTGAAGAACTCCTGGTAAATAACCCAAACAAAGTTACAAAGAAGATGTATGAAACCGATTGGATTTCGACGTTGGAATCAGCCAGTAGGTACCGTCTGACTTCCACCATTCCGACACCTGCAATGAAAATTCAAGAGGTGAGAGGCTATCTAAAGAAATGCCCTGACAAACAGGTGAGCCGACAATTTTTAAGATTTCATCTTAACCAAATAAGGACAAGAGAAATCCAGACATTGAGAAAAGAATCGGACTCCGCAACTTGTCGATTCTGTTTGAAAGACACAGTGGAAGCAACCCGCCATTTGCTGTTGGAGTGCCGTTCCTTAAAAGAGACCAGGTCTAAAATCTAGCGAGAGCCTTAACAAACTATTCAACCCTAGACGAAAAACGAACTTTGGTTTTTGCTCAAAAGTGGGGAGAACTCTAGATGTGTGATTGGTGTTACTCAGTTTTTAAGACAGTTGGACTTAAACACCGGCGAACCTCTTGGAAAGATGGCTGATATTTAAGATAACTGTCTCCATCAGGAAAACCGGAGGGACAAGTGGTCTTGAACATAGACCGATTTTATTTTTTAAATGTTCATTGTAAAAATTGCCATGCAATTAAATCAATTAATAAAAATTTAATTGTGCTAAATGCATACAAGATAATTAAGTTTCTTTTAAATATTTTTCTCAGTACTATAAAAACTAATACAAAGGCTTTAAAGCAGCATACCTAATAAATCCCCAAATTTGCCAAAGATCTAATCTAGTTAAAATAGCTCCATTTTAAAGTGGATTGTTCTTGAAAACACAAAATTAACGAAAATCTGCATTGTCATTGCAAAATACTTCAGGCAATGAAATCCTCATGATGGCACCCAGACTGCCAAAAACCAAAACAAATTCTATGGTGTACTTTATATGAATATAGCTGGGGTACCCGGCGCTGCCCATGTCCTGATCGAGTGGTGTGTCATGTGCCCTGGAGGATGTTTCTCTTGTCCTCATGTCAGTACGTCTTGCTTCAGTTGCTCTGGCATCTCACTTGCATCTGGAGAAAGTTGCTCTTGTCCTCTGGTCGGCAAGTCGTGCTGCTGTTTGTTGTGTTTTCGAAGCTCTTAATATTGATTTTCGGTTTGCATCAGATGGAGGTTTTCCAAGTGATGTTCGTTTTTTGTGCGGCATGTTTCAGTCACACAATGGCTTCCGCACATTTCAGAAAATGTTACAGAAAGATTAATTGATTGTGCTCTCTTCTTGTGAATGAACTCAAGTAAACTGTAACCTTGCCATTTCCCATATTTGGAGTGGTGTGATAAAAAAAAAGAATGCTTTAAAACACTTTGTATACAATAGTAATAATGATGCATTTCGGAGGAATAACCAACACATCAAATATTAACTTCAGACACTTTTCTACATTTTGCCTCCTAGTACCTACTGTAGTGAATCAGGGAGAGCATCAGTAAATGAGGGTTCCTACAGAGTGATTTTTTGCAGCCAAACCAAGATTATGATCTTGCCCCAGACAAATGAAGAATCCATGCAAAATTTGGCAGCAATGGGTTCAATGGTGTATATTTGTACAGCCGGACAAACATACACACATACATACATTCCGCTTTATATATAAAGATTTAGGAAACACGGTTGCGCATCATTTCAATAAAGTAGCATGAGCCCTTTAGATCACATATAATAAATGTACTCTATATGTCAGGAAGCAAACATTTTATTTTTATAGGAGAAATCTACACCGGATCAACACCCAACATATCAAATGCTGCTAGTGGAATTTTTCGATTTTTACATTGCTTTGGATCGCAGTAATTATAGTATTTCACTACATATTGGTTGGTGATTATAAAACTCAGCTCAAATATTTGCAGGATAAGCATACGCAGCTGTGCAAATTCCAATACAATTGCTATATATTGTGACAAATCTAGTGAAGACGTCACTAATTTCCCGGGGAAAGAGTTCCCCCATGTGGCAAGGGAAGTGCAGAAATTACCAGACTCTGGCCCTAGGGGTGGCGATCAGGGGGAAGACTAAATGAGGGGAGACCAACCTTGGTGGGGTGAAGATGGCACACTAGAAGACTACCTGTCGTATCCCCCTCCTTGTGAGGGATAATAGTCACCAGTCATTGCCTTCCCAGCTATGTATGGCATATTGTAATTTGGAAGTTCCTGTTTAAAACCATAGACAAACACAGCGTGTTCCTATGGTCCTACTGGGACAAGGAAGTGGGCCATAGTAATGAAGATCATGCCTGCCGAGAACCACCCAGTGCAGGCTAGTTCCAAACAGCTCACTGGTGCTGAGAACTTTAAAACACCTGTCAAGCTTGGAAGACGGAGAGGCACAATACCCTTGAACTGGAGGGCCAGCGAGCAGATCTGAGATCAGGCGAGATCATGGCAGTGTCGGAAAAGGAGGCTCACGACTAGAGCTCGACTGCGCGGAGATAAGGTGAAAGAGACTTTCTACGGGGAGAGCCGCTGCAGTTCAAGGACTTGGGAGCCTACGTGATGCTGGCCAGAAGACGAAGCTTACCGCTGGGCAACTCGCAGACCGCAGAGAATGCTTAAGCAGCCAGGAGAGACGAGTGAGCCCACACAGAGATTGGGGCACTGGGGCGTTTCGAGGCATACCCTGCACACCAATTGAAAGGAATTGGAAAGCGTGGAAGAACCCGACCAGGGGAGTTGGTGGAATCTGGCAAGCATGTGAAGTTATGAATGAAAGGAGGGCAAAGACCCAATACTTGAAGGGAAAAGAATATGAGCATATGAGAGTGTTAGAACATTGACAAAGTCCTGGCAGGATATTATTACAGGCAATTTTAATGCAAGCCTGGGATCTGCACCCATAACAAAAATAGTCGAGTTTTAACCAAGTTCTGGTAGGAGAGTACACCAAGCTTTTTTCAGGAGACTCACACCTGAATTGTGCGGAAAGTAAGCAAGAGGAAGAATTAAAGACAACTTGGGAATGTGTGAAACATAGGGGAAGGGGAACAAGTCCCTTGGAAGGAAGAGAATGCAAGGAGAAGAAAGGACAATCTCTTGATATGTAATCCTTACCATATAAATAATGAACTTAACCACCCGCTGACCCTCCGAAGGCAACGCAACAAGCTGTAAGTGATTTCAAGCCATCACTCCACCTAAGTCAATGCCTAGTGTGTGATGCACAGCTGGAACCCTTAATTATATATTTATGTCTATAAGTTATTTTATTTCTGAGTGATGTACCCTTATATCACGCCCCTCTCCTTGAATCCCCCCCCTGGTCTCACTGAACCAAGAAGCAGGTTGTTTTGCAAAGTTAAAAGATTTATTTTATGAATTTGAACAATATATATTATCCATCACACTACTTGATATTTATACAAGGATCACCTTTGGGAGATGATATAATCAACAATCTCTTTAATCAGAAGGAGTATGGATAAGAAAAATAATGTAGCATAGAATAAAACTTTGTGTGGGTTCAGTCAAATGCAATGATAGGAAATTAATGCAGCACAGAAATAATAATTTTGTGTGTTCAATCAAATGCAATGTAATCACTCTTTCCCCTGCACACTACTCAATTCCCTCCCAATATGCAATATGGAGATGGAAGGAGAGAACAAAGGTTTCAGGAAATACACACTCAACAAATACAGTTTCAATCCCAATTCCCCCCAGCAAGCATAGAGAGAAACAGGAATGATTTCAAAACAAGTAAAATGCTTTTGGATGGGGCTTGTAATGAATGGGAAAAATCACTGAAAAATGTATTTAATTCTCTAAATGGGATTCAAAACTAGAGGGAGCCGCTTTGGACAGCTCAGATAAATACTAGCAATGAGGATGGAATAACTAGCAGATTGAAAACTGAATTCTGAGGTCAATTGCAAAGAATAGCTGTTTTACACGTGATGAAATTGAGCCAAACGCAAATTCGCGGCAAGCTTTTCAGCGCGCGAGAAACGCGATTACAGAAAAACTATAAGGGGTTGGAATGCGGTTCAGAAGTTATGAAGGTTTTAGTAGAGGTCGTTTTTTGCCCAGAAATGAGTCAAGATTTAAAATGAAAGATGCACTTTTGAAATTACAAACCGGATTTTCTTTACACTAGGGAGTCTATGAAGCCACAAGCTACACGACAGCACAGCCACTGATCCAGTAACGCCCCTGGATGGTTTCTACCTGCTGAGACGCTTGTATTTCTTCAGCAGTTATATTAGCGCAAAGATGATATTATCACTACAATTAACAACGGACTACATGGATGAAGGAAAGATTCAGAAAAGACAAAAGAGATTCTGCAATGCAGTTCTGGATATGATAGCATGGGTTGGATTATTTAAGGATAAGATGTTGGATATGGACAATTCTATGCTAGATACTCACAACTATGGTTTGGAATAGGCCCGTCAAAGGTTTTGGATTGGAATCTGCTAGCCCACCGGACAGGATTCAGGCGCTTGCTTCTGCACTCAGCACGGTGCTGGGACACTACACGGCCTCTGGACTGGATCTGACGGGTTGGTTCTGGGTTGCAGCTATCAGGTTACAGATTTTAAAGGCCAGCTGAGAAGGGTTCAGCTTTGGAATGGGCCTTGTGCTTTCAGAATTCTGGAGTCTTGGATATGGATTCTTCTTGCAAAGTGCTTCGTCAGTAAATCAGTTGATGGGTGAATCTGTGTGTCTCTCTAGATCCTTAACTGTCCCTATTTATGTATTTTCCTAAGGGGAGGATAGGCTACATTTTACTAGGCACACCCTCTAGGAATCCTATTGGTCAGGGTCTGTCCCTTCTCCTGATTTGAGAAGGAACACATGGTTTCATGATGATGTGGCATTTTACAATCCAGGGAGTACCTCCCGTTTGTTTCAGTACAGTAAATCTATTTTTCACATGCATCATATTTACAATATCACCAACTTGTTAATAATACATACTCACATCACAGCTTTAGTAGAGCTCGTATCCGTCCGAGTGCCAACTCAGTGAGAGCTTTGGTTCAAAATTGATAGTTTTTCGTGCTTTTGGTTGGGTACCCAGTGTCAGATCTGTCCACATTTTTCTCCATACATGTGCATGACATCTGGGTATAATCCTGTGAATTCTCATATTCCTAGCATTATCACAATTGCTACAACATCAAAATTTCAGTAGTCCTGTCTCTGAACATCGCACAGAGTTCAGAGTAGTCTCAAACTGTGAGCAGCATTTTCATATTAACAACCTATAAATTACAGATTTTTGCAAGTTTTGCACAGTTCTCTGAGTCTTTTTTTTTCAAGAAGCTATTGCCTTGTGATTTAAGATACACAAATCTGTCTGGTCCCGCCTCCATGGTTTTCTGGGCCCAGAGCAGTCCAGGGCTCTCTTCCTGCTGGCAGTTGGTTTCTGTTGACACCTGAATTTGCATTCCCTTTCAGTCCAGGAAGCATATTGTCTCTCCCAGAGAAGCAGAGCAAAATCCCCTCCTTCTTTCATTAGCATCTAAATGATAGTTCCTGGACAGAGAGCTAAAGGAAGGCACCCTTTGTTGGAGCAAGCTGTGGAATGTGCTTTTGAAGTCCTGTGTGGCTGGCCTCAGTTCACTGTAAAAAAAAGCTTTGTTTAAATTGTCTTTTGCTAAAATAAACCTTTACATTTTCAACATATATACACACACATTTCTAATTACAGTATTTTTCAAACATAGAGATTGAATTGTAGCAATCTATATTACTTTTGATGGCAAGTCTCTTCTTTTCCACAATTTGATCTTAATGTACAAGTTTAAACTACAGGGTAAGTAAATGACAGCTTTTACACATGCGAGGGGCGGTACTGCGCCCATATCTGACAGATTTTTCCAGGCAAGCACCTTTTTGAATGGGGATATTTTTGTGATGAAATGTGCTTCTCCTGACATTGTGCTTATGGGGATTCCTTAGATAAGGTGATGGTGAACACCCCACAAGGATGTTGGATCTTCTCTACTGTTTGGGGAACGTGATTTTGCAATTTCAACACCCAAGGAAAAACGGATTTTAGAGCACTTCTGGGTTTTCCTGGCAAGGCCGCACTGCCTTTTCAAGTAGTTCCATTTCACTCGGTGGGCAGTCCAATGACAGGTTTTGGCAGTGTGGTCTCCTGTTTTACCACTGACATAGGCACAATGGATTGGCAGCCTATTTTTCGGGTTTCCCTTCCGCACTTCTCAGAGAATTTTAGCGCATAGGGCTTTTTGGCGGCCATTCTGTTTCTGATTAAAGCAGCACGCAGTGATGTTGCAGGGCAGAGCCTAGTGGGTCAGATCATCCCACAAGCCTGATTTGGCGTTGACCGTCCATCAATGGGAAGTCGCAAGACTGGGATGATCAGTCTCTTTTCTTTTGGTTCCAAAAAGGACAAAGTTCATCATCTTTTCTTCCATCAGGGGTGGATCGACCAGTTCTCCTCGTCCAGTCCTGATGTGAGTATGGAGCGATACCCCGGGACCCTTGGATCTTTCCTTCCGGTCCCTGGGTGGTCTTCCTTGGTTTTTGTCTCCATTGTTTCCAATTCTAGGATGACAAAGCAAAAACATATTTGTAGACATTTCCCCACCACTATTGATGTAGTGGGGTAGACACATACATTTTGACAAATCGGGATACATGTTTCTATTGGCAATTTATTGACTATATAGATGGAATATTTTTATTGTTGGAATTCTAGGGAGCTGGAGTGACCCCCTCTGGAGTTCCAGAAGACCCCTCCAGTTGCTGCAGAGTGTGCCTAGGATGGCAACACTTTAGTTGGTTAATATGGACCCACTTATCTTCCCCATCTGCCAAACTGCCTTTGGGGATGTGGATTTTGTAGGCGACTGGTGAGATTTTGTCTACAATTTCAAAAGGACCCCTCCAGCTAGGCAAAAATGTGTGCTGTTTGGCCTGGTTCCTTTGGAAATTGTATAAGTAGACCCGGTCCCCTACATGGTATTCGTAGTCTTTAAGTCATAGTGGGTCTTCCTGCTGTCGGCAGGTCTTTCTAGATTTCGCTGAGCATAGGCAAAAGCATTTTGGAGGTGTTTTCTTAGATTTTCAACATATGAGTTGTGGAGGCATTGATCAATGTCTGCTCTTGGGTTCTGTAGTGCAGATGCTGGGGAAGCACCATCCACTGTCCAGTCATCAGCTCAAACAGTGACATTTTAGTTGCAGATGAAGGGGTAGATCTGATGGCCATTAGGACAAGAGGTAATCGAATATCACAACTTGGCCCAGAATCTGCCACAAACTATTTTAATAAGCTCACAATTGTCTTGTATCTCTCAACTGCACCACTAGAGGCTAGCCGGTAGGCAATGTGTAATTTCGTTTTGACCCCAAGTATCTCCCACATCTTTGTCATTACTTCGCTAGTGAAGTGACTACCTCGGTCTGACTCGATCCTTTGGGATAGTCCAAAACGCGAGAAGATGTGGTTGATCATCAGGGCAGCTGCTATTTCTTCCTTGCAGTTTGGGGCCGGGAGACATTCCACCCACTTAATAAACAATCATGTCACGGTCAACATGTACTCATTTCCCCTAGAGGCGCGAATCACAAATATAATCGACTTGTAAATCTGACCAAGGCAGTGTCACCCCCCTCTTTTGGAGAGGCGCATGGTGTGTGAGGGATGTTGGCTGAAATTGTGCACACACAAGACACCCCTTCAAATATTGGTCAAGGTCCTGCCCCATGTGTGGCCAGTGTGCAACCTCTCTTAAGATTTCAAGTGTTGTATGCTTATGACCAGCTGTGGCCGCATCATGGGCGCGACTTAACATCAGGCTTCGGAATGAGGTAGGAACCACCCACTGATCATGGCCAGCTCGGGATTTCCTCACCAACAAACCGTCTTGGATTCGGAACATTTTTGGACATTTCATCAACACTCTGAGTTACTCTTTCCCTATGTAATCGGTATCCATCAGGGGAAAGTTCTCTGGGTCCTCAATGTTGTTGATAAAACTTACCAATTATTGGATACCCTTTTTGAGCCGTAATCAAATCAGCATCTGTGGTCTCCTTACTCCATTGTGCAGTTGAGAGTTCATTGTGAGCATTTGTCTGGGACCTAGTGATAGCAGTGACCTTGATTTCCCCCAACAGGGACTCGATCTCAAGTAGATCCTCTTGGAGGGCTCTGGTTTTGGCCAGCTGATCAGCTAGGTCATTTCCAGTTTTGTCTGGTCCCGTTACCTTGGAATGACCCTTGATTTTTTTCCAGTAGATGGTCATCCCATTCGAAGTGACCAGATCTTCAATATTTTGGATTCATTTCCCATGTTTCACAGGTTTATTATTAGCACATAGCATGCCTCTGATTTTCTAGTTAACCAGTTGCTCCACGAACCCGGTCCGTACATTATACGAATCTGTGATTATGACCTGTTCGTGGAGGTGGTGTTGGACAGCAGTGAGGATGGCTTGATGCACAGCCATCAACTCTGCCACTTGACTACTTCGGGGACCAATCTTGTACCCAGCGGAGGGTTCTGGGGTCTCATTCACCCATGCATTCCCTACGCCGGACACAAGTTCTTTTTCCCTGTTGTTGTCAACATTGTATGAGCATCCATCCACATAGGAGATTACTTTATTGACTTTGTCATGCTTTTGGTATAATACTGCAGTCAAGCATGTATTTCAGAACCCTGTCTCCAAGAAAAACTCCTTGTTTTTGACAGGGTAAGCTAGGCAAGGCGCTTGTGAGAGGCTTATTTTGAGTTGTTTTACTGCCTCGGCTTGTTCTTGACCCCACTCCCACTTGACCCCCCCTTCAAAAGATGAACCAGGGGTCTTGTGATCTCTGCGTTGTCGTCAATGAACTTTCTACTGTAATTAGCAAGTCCAAGGAGTCTCCTTAGTTCCCACAGAGTTGTGGGGACTTTTAATTTCTGGAGTGCTTCCACTTTCTTTTCCTGGGGACAGAGACCCTGAGGAGTAATCTCATGCCCCAAGAAATTGACACAGGTTCTACACCACTGTGCCTTTTGAAAGGAGAGTTTTTCTCCGGCAGCCCTCAACTGTGTCAGAACATAACGGATCTCCTCTATGTGTTCCTCCACAGTTGAGCTTTTGTTGAGAACAACATCTACATAGGCCAGGTTACCCCTTTCACCCAGGTCGGGCATGGCCTTATGTAGAAAAATGTTGAATTCATTGCCAGAGTTGATGTATCTGAAGGGAGTCCGGGTCCATGTGTACTGCTGCCCCCCGAAGGTGAAGGCCAGCTTGTATTGGTCCTCCCTACTGACAGGTACAGTCAAGTATCCATTGGTCAGGTCTATTGCAGTGAATACCTGTGACCCCAGGATCTGGGCCAGCCCTTGGTCAATGTAGGGCAGAGGCGATTGGAAAGTTTGGACCCGTTTGTTGAGCTCCCTAAGGTCGGCGCAAAGTCTCCATTGGTCGTTTGGCTTCAGAATCCCCAGCACTGGATTATTGAAGGTGCTGTGGACTGGACGGATTATCCCCCGGGACTCAAGGTTCTTAATTATTTCAGTAAGGGACTCCATTGATGCGAGAGGCAAGCGATATTGCTTCACAAGCACTGGAGTCATGCCAGGGTCCGTGGGATTTGTTGTTGTGTGGATGTCAGTGCGACCACAGTCATACGAGTCCACCGCAAAGAGATTTTGAAAATCCAAGAAAACTTGTTTCAATTTCTGCTTCTGCTCTAGAGTCTCACAGACATCAGCTAGGTTGACTCTCTCTTCAACCATCTGCCTGAAGCCTGGTAAGACTAATGGTTTCGCTATCTCAGCAGCCTCCTCCAGCTGGGTGGAGAAGTCCCTGGTCAGAGTGCTGATTTGGACTGGTGCCTTCAGGTGGGGAAGGCAGTCCTCATGGACTTGGAAAATCACCTCATCCCTCCTGAAGTCACAAGTCACATCTTCTTTACCATAAGGGCAGGAAGTGTACACCAGGAAGTCCCCCCTCCCCCATTCCGGGTAAAGATCCTGTCTGTGTTGTGTTATCATCACTATCACTGTCAAAACAGTCTATGGGGATTGCTCCTAACAGTTTGTTACCAAAATCTTTGGAAAAATGTCAGTCATCAACTGCCATTCCAATAATGGTGCCTGCGGCTAGAGTGATACTCTTTAAGTCGCTGGTATCCACCTCTATTGGAATGGTTCTATATTGACTATTGGTGTTGGGTTTACCCCCAACCCTTGCTGTTGAAAATAAGCATGTCGATGAATATAGGCATCAGGGCTTTTCAATTTCTGTCCTCTTTTAACTTTCACTTCCAGGGAGAATTGTCGGATCCTTTCTGGGATGGTGACTTCCTCGCCAATCTGAATTTCAACTGCATAAGGCAGCAGTTGAGCTGACCTAAATGCTTTTATCTGGGTCCTCAAAGCCCATGGGATTATCCACTAATCGGGACCAAGCTTTGAAGTTTATTAGGTCCAAACTAATGGCAAAGCGATTGAGAAAGTCACTGCCTAAGTAAATGGCAGCAGTGACGTCTCGCACGACCCAACAATTATGGACTATGCTCTTGTTGCCTATGGAGATTTTGAGCATACACAGGAGATGTTTGGAATTGGGTGTTTCCAGATCCATTTCCCATTTGTCTATCAGTTTAAATGTGGGAATGGCTGGATCTTTTGGGAGTTTGCGGAACATGGCTTCGCTGATGAAGCTCTTACCGTTGCTCAAACAGACTTGGGCGAGAACAGAGTCCTTCCCTTCATTTAACTGAACAGGGATGAACAACTGCTCTCCAATTTGCTGAATATCAGCCAGGCTCAGAGCTGATTTCACATCTTTCTGGACTAGAGGAGTGGGAATGTCTGATTGTGGATTTGTAAAGAATTTCAGAGTGTTTCCTTCCAGTGTGGAATGCCACCTTAGACTGGAAGGAAGGTTGATTTTCAGAAATAGAGAGGAACCCCCATCACCAGTTTGTTATCCTACTGCTATTACTGTCACGTCTGTGATTTGATTATTTTGGAAGTGAAATTCGACTTGGTCAGATTTTTGCTCAACCATGTGGCCGGTGCCGTTAAACTGTTTTAATTTTATCGGTTGGTTAGTCTGAGTCCAGAGGACCTTGTTTACACAATCTATTAGGGGTGACAACCTTCGCAGGAGGTTATTCCCCAGTAAACAAAGGGCGCCCTCTGGAGTTACAACCATGACCGGGTGCTTCACCTTGTGTCGCCCAATTTTAATGTCCAAATCCGCAGTCCCCTCGACGGGAATTTCCTTCCTGTCAAAGTTCTGAAGTTGTCCAGGAAGAAGGGTGAGAGGAATTTGGTAATTCTTGCCCCCTTCCCGAATTCAGTTTATCAAAGGCCTTTTTGGACAGAAGGGTAGCTTGGGATCCAGTGTCCACCAGTGCCAGAATTGTACCCTGCGCCTGTATTTGGACCGGGACATAGAATCTTCCCTTCTTCTCCTCAAGGGGGCACAGATAATGTACATTTTTGGACAACTGGTGGGTTAATTTTCTAGTTTTGGACACCGATAGAGAAGAGATTTGGGCGGAATTCTGTTGGGAGTCTAGGGAATCTGAAAAGAAAAGGTGAGAGCTAGATATGGGAGAAGTTTTGGGTTCCCCTGGTTCCGGTTCTGGGCCACCACCTCCTTTTTGGAGGCAGTCACCACGATGGATTTGAACCAGGGGATTTTCATGCTGCTGTTTCTGGGTTTGGATGATGGGCAGCGCTAGCTTGGTCCCCACATCTACCCAGTCTGGATTTGAATCCTTTGGGACCCATTTTTCTTTGGGAGGAGTTCCCCCATCTCGGAAGGAGAAGATCCTTTTCCCAGAATCCTCTGAGGATCCCTCTCCTTCAAATTGGAAGACTTGTACCTCCTCCTCAGAATGGTCTGTTTGGGTTCTTTGTTTCTCCTACCCCCTACCCCCCTGCTCCTTGTGTGGCAGACGTTCAGGGGCAGGAGATCTCGGTTCCGGTTCCTGGTTTTCCAGGGGCTTTTTACAAGTGGGTAAGGAAGCTTCCTCCAAGGCTTTACACCCCCATCCCCTTGTGCCTCCACCCTGCGAACCGGTGGGTTGTCGGGGTTCTTTGCCCATCATTGCTCTGGAGCACCAGGACCGGAGTTTGAGGCATTCTGCGCCGGCATGCTCATCTGAGGATTCTGTTGAGCCCCCAGCATACGACCCAGATCCTGCACCATGTTTTGGACCTGGCGCTCTAGTTGTGACACCCGCTCAGGCTGATACGGGGTTCTGTTGTCTCCCCTGGGCTGATCCCGGGAAGGGTAGCTATCCCTTCTCGGAAAATACCCCGGGTTTGGAAAATGTGGGTACCCCTCCACCCTTGGCCTCCCCTCTTCCGGATTAGGTTATCTGGGCTCAGGAAATTGGGTAAAGAAGGATGGATGGTTTTGGGGTTGAAAGTTTTGTGGGTACCTGGGGAAGAAGTTCTGTCCAGGATTTGGGGAATTTCTGCCCTCCTGGGGGAAGTGCGGAGGGAAGTTCCCTGGGTTAGCTGCTGTTTGGTTGGATTCCCCCCCCCTTTGGCTGGAGGAGTCAACACATAACCCAGGATGGGTCTATTCCCCTTGTAGCGGGGGTTTATGTAGTTAGGGAAGTGAGGGATCCCCTTTGTGGGACTACCTCCTTGGCTCCCGGTCTGTGGCTGGCCCGAGGGCCTTCTGGGCTTGGGATTATTCTGATTTTGTGCAGGCAGGTTTTTAGGCCCCCCCCATCTCTAAGTCTAAAATGGGGACAACTTTCACCTCTGCCACCTTAGCAGCAGCAGGGGTGTTGTTTTTTTTGGGGCTTTTGTATTATTTTTGTTTTCTATGGGCTTTTGCACCTCATAAATTCATGTGGCCTGTTCAATGACCCAGTCTAGTGATCTTTTCTCATGAAAATCTCTCACTAACTGGGTCATGATGTACTTGGGGAGAGCATGGAAATAAGTATTAACAAATCTTTGCTGTCCATGCGCACCCTTTTGGTGGTCTGCGCAAAGGCACGCTTTAATTCCTGTACAAATTCTTGTGGGGCCTGATCCTCCCCACATTGCAAGTTGTAGGTTGCCTTGCGAGCCTCCTGAGGATTTCGGTGCACAGAAAAATGCATCGAGATGGCCGCCCTATAGGTGGACCATCTAGAATGATTTTGGTCCTCCAGCCCCGCAAAGAAGCTGGAGTATTCTGGTGAGAAGTTCCATTTCACATATTGAATACAGCTTTGGCTGTCCTTCAAATGGAAAGTTTCCATCATCTGCTGAAAGAGCTCTAAGTGCTCCCAAACAGAATAGCGTTCTTCTGACACTCCTTATCGCTTTGATCTGTTTTAAAGGATCCTTAAGCAAGGCCCTTTTTTCCTTATTGGCCTTTTTGGTTCGGGTAACCCTGGTCCACTCCTCCTCTGACCCCGAGGCACTGCCCCCAGAGGTGCCCGTCTGGTCTTCTAGGCTCTCCCGGATTCTGCAAGCCTGGGACTTAGTCTCCTGTGTCCTGGGGCGCTCAGAGGAGTCTTCTGATTCCTCCTTGTTCCCAGGATTTTATGGGTACCCTCCCCACTGTACTAGCTGGGCAGAGGTTTTCAGGATGCCCTTAGTGGGCCTATCCTCATGGAGTTCCCCACTAAATTTCACAGTACTTGGGTACCCATACCCAGATGCCCGCCTATCCATTCCTGGTAGGTGCTGGTCTATGAGCCCCATACTTCTGATTGGATTGAAAACTGCCATCCCTGTGGCCCTTGGCTCATGTGCGCCATTGGACATGGGGGTGGCAGAGTCCAGAGATTGGGAGAGGTGAAGGCCTCTGGTACTAGGGTTCCTGAGGTTATGCTCAGGTGTTTCCATTTCCCAGCAAACCTCATCTCTGTCAGCCCCTGCACCCTGTTGCCATGCAAGAATCTGAGCTTTTTGTTCCTCTATCAAGGCCTTGCTAGTTTCTATCAGTCTCTCTTGCATAGCTACCTGTCTGTGGAGCCTGTCATTGTTCTCACAGAGAGCCTCATTTTCTCTCTGTGCTTCCTGTGGTGTTTTAGAGTACTGGGCCAGTCTTTACTGCAGCAGGGTTACCTCCTGAGTCTTGTCCATACTGGCCTGGTCCTTCCTTGCTAGAGCCTCCTCCACCTCCCTGGTGTGCGCTAACAATTTTGGATGGTCTTTTTGGAGGTCACCAGTCCCTGAAGGGCCAGGTGATTTTCATGTAATTTCTCTTTTAATTGACAGATTACCTGGCCTAAGGTGTCCCTTTCCTGAGCCAGAGCCTGCCTCTGTGCAGCCAGGTTATCCCTCTATCTTTTGGAGCGAACCAGCTTTCTGGCGCTCTTCATCAAATTCTGCCTGGGTATCCAGGTCTTTCGGGATTTATTTATTACTCTCTTCCTTCTCTCTGTCTAGGTGGCTTTGCAGGTTGATTACCTGCTCTGCGCATGCCCTGTTTAAATGCATTTGTTGCTCCAACTTTTTCTGGCTCTGCAGTAGAGAGTCCAAGCTTTCTTGGTACTCCTTCAAGGCCAGAATTCTGGTATCCTGTTCTGCCTTTTCCTGCTGCAGGATGCCCATGCCCTCTTTTATTTTGATTAGGTACTGTCTACTTTAATTAACTGACTCCTAGCTCCTCTGTAGTCTCTGCTCAGCAGAGTCCAGATCAGTTACGGCCTTTCCTAATGCCTGCAGTTGCTTGTTTGCCAGATCTTGGCCTTCAGCATATTCGTCCTGTACTGCTCCAATATGCAAGTATAAATATGCCGCTATTTTGGCAATCTTGTTTTGCTCTTCCTTTGCATTAGGGGCTATATATAGTTCACTCAGGGCCATATGTAATGGACCCTGGTCTTGCCATATATCTAACCCTGTTGCAGTGATCTGTTCTGTGATTGCCTGCAACCACACATTCTGATCCTGCTCTGTCCATTCACCCCTTACAAATAATGTATGCAAAAGGTGCTCTTTAGCCATATTCATCTCTACCAAAGTCGCCATTCTGGAAATATTAATTTCCTTCCTGATTTACAGATGTTTTCTTTTATTTTTGCAAAACAGACCGATTCCTTAGAGCGTTCCTATTGAGGGGTGCTTTTCACAAGGTAACACAGCGTGGTAGCCCAACACGATGTATGTACCCTGTCAGCACACTGTATTAGATTGTCACAAGTGGTATATCTAATTCAGAAATCCTGCTACGAGCCCCCAATCTTGTAAGTGATTTCAGCCCAGCACTCCACCTAAGTCAATGCCTAGCGTGTGATGCACAGCTGGAACTTTTAATTATATATTTATGTCTATATGTTCTTTTATTTCTGAATGATGTACCCTTATATCACGCCCCTCTCCTTGAATCTCCCCCACCCCCGGTCTCACTGAACCAAGAAGCATGTTGTTTTGCAAAGTTAAAAGATTTATTTTATGAATTTGAACAATATATATCTATCACACTACTTAATATTTATACAAGGATCACCATTGGGTGATGATACAATTAACAGTCTCTTTAATCTGAAGGAGTATGGATAAGAAAAAAGAATGTAGCATAGAATAAAACTTTGTGTGGGTTCACAAATACAATGATAGGAAATTAATGCAGCACAGAAATACTTTTGTGTGTTCAATCAAATGCAATGTAATCACTCTTTCCCCCTGCACACTACTCAATTCCCCCCCCAATATGCAACATAGAGATGGAAGGAGAGAGCACAGGTTTCAGGAAATACACACTCGACAAATACAGTTTCAATCCCAATTCCCCCCCAGCAAGCATAGAGAGAAACAGGAATGATTTCAAAACAAGTCAAATGCTTTTGAATGGGGCTTGTAATGAATGGGAAAAATCACTGAAAAATGGATTTAATTCTCTAGTTCAGGTAAACACTAGCAATGAGGATGGAATAACTAGCAGATTGAAACCTGAATTCTGAGGTCAATTGCAAAGAATAGCTGTTTTACACGTGATGAAATTGAGCCAAACGCAAATTAGCGGCAAACTTTTCAGCACGCGAGAAACACGATTACAGAAAAACTATAAGGAGGATGTTAGCTTAAATTTGACACTTGAATTTCGTTTCTAGTATGCACGGTTCAGAAGTTATGAAGGTTTTAGTAGAGGTGTTTTTTTTCCTCAAAAAAGAGCCAAGATTTCAAATGAAAGATGCGCTTTTGAAATTACAAACAGGATTTTCTTTACATTAGGGAGTCTATGAAGCCACAAGCTACACAACAGCACAGCTACCGATCCAGTGACGCCCCGGGATGGTTTCTACCTGCCGAGACACTTGTCTTTCTTCAGCAATTATATTAGCGCAAAGATGATATTATCACTACAATTAACAAAGGACTATATGGATGAGGGAAAGATTCAGAAAAGACAAAAGAGATTCTGCAATGCAGTTCTGGATATGATAGAATGGTTTTGGGTTGGATTATTTAAGGATAAGATATTGGCTATGGACAATTCTATGCTAGATACTCACAACTATGGTTTGGAATAGGCACGTCAAAGATCTGGTCAAAGGTTTTGGACTGGAATCTGCTAGCCCACCGGACAGGATTCAGGCGCTTGGTTCTGCACTCAGCACGGCACTTGGACACTGCACGGCACTTGGACTGGATCTGACGGGTTGGTTCTGGGTTGCAGCTATCAGGTTACAGCTCTGCTCTACTGGTTTGAATCTCTGGGTTGTGGCAAGAGTTCTTGGCAAGAAGCAGACACAGCACAGCCCAGCTGTTCTATTGGTTTTGTTGTGTTCCCCTTGGAAGTCTGGGGTTAAAAGCAGGTTTCAAGATTTTAAAGGCCAGCTGAGAAGGGTTCAGCTTTGAAATGGGCCTTCTGCTTTCAGAATTCTGGAGTCTTGGATATGGATTCTTCTTGCAAAGTGCTTCGCCAGTAAATCAGTTGATGGGTGAATCTGTGTGTCTCTCTAGGTCCTAAACTGTCCCTATTTATGTATTTCCGTAAGGGGTGCGTAGGCTACATTATACTATGCACACCCTCTAGGAATCCTATTCTCCGGATTTGAGAAGGAACACATGGTTTCATGATGATGTGGCATTTTATAATCCAGGGAGTACCTCCCCTTTGTTTCAGTACAGTAAATCTATTTTTCACATACATCATATTTACAATATCACCACCTTGTTAATAATACATATTCACATCACAGCTTTAGTAGAGCATGTATCCGTCCGAGTCCTAACTCAGTGAGAGCTTCGGTTCAAAATTGATAGTTTTTCGCGCTTTTCGTTGGGTACCCAGTGTCAGATCAGTCCACATTTTTCTCCATACATGCGCATGACATCTGGGCATAATCCTGTGAACTTTCATATTCCTAGCATTATCACAATTGCTACTACATCAAAATTTCGGTAGTCCTGTCTCTGAACATCGCACAGCGTTCAGAGTAGTCTCAAACTGTGAGCAGCATTTTCATATTAACAACCTGTAAATTACAGATTTTTACAGGTTTTGCACAGTTCTCTGTGAGTCTTTTTTTCAAAACGGTATTTCCTTGTGATTTAAGATACACAAATCTTTCTGGTCCCACCTCCATGGTTTTCTGGGCCCAGAGCAGTCCAGGGCTCTCTTCCTGCTGGTAGTTGGTTTCTGTTGACACCTAAATTTGCATTCCCTTTCAGTCCAGGAAGCCTATTGTCTCTCCCAGAGAATCAGAGCAAAATCCCCTCTTTCTTTCATTAGCATCTAAATGATAGTTCCTGGGCAGAGAGCAAAAGGAAGGCACCCTTTGTTGGAGCAAACTGTGGAATGTGCTTTTGAAGTCCTGTGTGGCTGGCGTCAGTTCACTGTAAAACACTTTGTTTAAATTGTCTTTTGCTAAAATAAACCTTTACATTTTCAACAAATATACACACAGATCTCAGTCTTTTTCAAACATAGAGATTGAATTGTAGCAACCTATATTGCTTTTTATGGCAAGTCTCTTCTTTTCCACAATTTGATCTTAATGTACCAGTTTAAACTACAGGGTAAGTAAATGACAGCTCAGACCCAGGCGTGCGGCGGTACTGCACCCATATCTGACAGGTTTTTCCAGGCAGGCACCTTTTTGAATGGGGATATTTTTGTGATGAAATGTCCTTCTCCTGACATTGTGCTTATGGGGATTCCTTAGATAAGGTGATGGTGAACACCCCACAAGGATGTTGGATCTTCTATACTGTTTGGGGAACATGATTTTGCAATTTCAACAGCCAAGGAAAAACAGATTTTAGAGCACTTCTGGGTTTTCCTGGCAAGGCCGCACTGCCTTTTCAAGTAGTTCCATTTCTCTCGGTGGGCAGCCCAATGACAGGTTCTGGCAGTGTGATCTCCTGTTTTACCACTGACATAGGCAAAATGGATTGGCAGCCTATTTTTCGTGTTTCCCTTGCGTACTTCTCAGAGATTTTTAGCGCATAGGGCTTTTTGGCAGCCATTCTGTTGTTTCTGATGAAAGCAGCACACAGTGATGTTGCAGGGCAGAGCCTAGTGGGTCAGAACATCCCACAAAACCCACAACTTGGCTGACCCCAGGCATGGGAACTCAAATGTGGTAAATAATCTAGGAATAATCATGGACAATGGACTATTCCTGGAACTGCAATTCAACGCAATCACAAAAAGTGTTTCTATCTCCTGAGACTCCTCAAGGGGTTGCTCCAATACCTCCCTTTCCCACACAAACCCCTAATTCATATCACTGATACTAACAAGAATCGACTACGCAAACAGTCTCTACCTATGAAGGCCTGAGAGACTCACCAAAAAACATCAACGCGTCCAGAACACTGCAGCTAGGATTCTTTTGATATTAAACAGAAGAGACCACATCACTCCAGCTCTGGGAAGCTTACATTGGCTACCAGTAAAATAACACATTAAATTTAAGGTCCTCTGCATTGCCCATAAATCCTTACAAGTACATGGAGCTGAATTTCTCCAGGCCAAGATCAGCCCCTACCAACCAAGAAGAGACCTGACATAAAGCAACGACCTACAAATAGAGACAAAACAGTACGGAAAGAGGACATTCGGAGGAACTGAATTCTTGTGTGTAATTGCTGAGCTATGGAACACAATGCTCAATGAAATTAGAACCACCTGAAAACAACCTCACCTTCAGGAAATGGCTAAAAACAGTTATTCAACTGCCAATGACCGTAACAGAAAGAAACACACTAAGGGACAATGTTGCAGATAAAGGACAATAGTAGAGAAATCAAAGAGGACCAAAAATATCCCGCTAGCCACCTGCCAATCCCTTTCACCAGTCATGCACCACAGCTAGAGAGATCGGCAAAGAGTAGTGTGCCGCACATTAGACGGATTCGGCGAAAGGCACCACACGCGCATCATTTATGCATTCAGGAAAGACCAGCCATGTAACGCATTAAATTGAAGCATATAGACTAACCATGCATCATCACAGATAATGAGGGTAGTTCAGTCGCACATAAGTTTATGAAGATTTATGGAAACCGGCAATGCGTCTATTTAGCAGCCAATCCCGCAACAAGCCAAAGCACAATGATTACGAATAATTCCTTCCAAGTAACTAGAAACATACTAGGTGCAACAAATCTATTACACCGAGAGGAACCAGTGGGGAAAGTTTGGAGAGGTGGCGGGGACAGCCAACCGACCACAACCAGGAGTGTTGGAGTATACCACAGGGCGGCACCCGGATCTGCGCTGAAGACACACTTTTGAGGTACTGTCAATATTAACCAATGTACTAACCAATCCTCCCCACTGCTGCTCCTCCAGCATAAGCCACGCCACTATGCACGACTATGGGCTAGCCACACTACACATACACACACCCAGCATTAATAACTCTCGCACTCAACAAACTTCAGAGACTCTGGTTCTAACCTCAGACGGAACATACCAGTGCACATAATCCATAAATTCCCAATCTCACCACGCACAAATGCACACCAACACAACTCCATTCAAACATCTAACAAACAATGGCGACACTGGACCCCCGTTACGGATACAACAAGCCAGTGCACACAATTATACATCCAGCCTAACCACATGCGATGCACACACCCAGCAAAAACACTAGGGGGCACTGATTCTTACCCTCACAACAAGCTGGGCCGCACCACCAAGCCATGCGCAAGACAGCGCACACAGATGCCAGTTCCGAACCTATCTTATTATCCTATCCTCATTGATACACCCCACCCTCTTTTTTTGCAGATCCACGTGAGCACCCGAGACTGCCCCTGGGTGGTAGTGGTGTGCGGTATAAATTAACATAACATATATTTGAAAGTGGAGGAAAGGCTGAGAGGAGGCGAACACCCTCTTGGTGCTTATGGGAGCAACTCAAGACCTTCCTTTTCACTTCCACTTTCTCTCTTCCTCTCCCCTGCTGATGCACCTTACTGCTGTGTGCACTGTTCACCTGGTCAGCCTCTGAACTCAGGTCCAGGCTCCCGCATGTCCAGTGGCCCTTGTGCTGCCTCCGGGCTCCCCAGTACTTAAGGGTCTGTGTCTGCATCCCTACAGTCTCTTCTCTCTGTAATTATGAGCCACCTGCTGACTGCCCTTGTGAGTTAACTGCATTTCCCCCTCCAACTCTCCCTTGCACTTCTCCCGTTCCCTCTTCCCTGCACTTGCTCGATCTGAATGACACAAGGCCTAGTAAGATTGTTATTTTGTCCTCCCTTATTTACCCGTCCTTGTCTTGTCGCACCTAGAAACACTTTTGTACAGGCGCGTTAAAAATGCTACATCAGATCATATCACATCATATGGGACTGTGAACTGTGAAAGACCTAAGAAACTTAGGGGTGGGGAACCCCCTTCCACTGATGCTGGAATCTTTGGTTGTTTAGTTCTTTGACACCCTTTTGCAACTTTGAGTTTAACTTGTGAACTACAGCTGCAAGTGGCAGCTACAGACCATTAAGCCCTTTAGCACTTTTTTAGGTTTAGCTTGTGAGGGTCAGTGTAGGGTGTTAGACATAGGACGAAAGAATTTTACTTTGGACATTTTTACAAAGACAGTAGTTAGTTTTGTTGAGGTAAGGAAACCTTTCCTAGAGTTCAGGAAAGATAGGCTTTTCTCCAACCCATTTAATTTAATAAAGGTTTATAGCAATCAACACTTTGCATCTGTGTCCGAGTCGTACGGTACATCGCATATGGTGCCTGAAGTGGGATCCAGCACAGCTGACACAAACTAGGGGATCCTTCAGTTCATAAAATTGAGTGAAAGGGCTTCCAATCCAACAACAGCCACTAAAGAATCTATTGGTTTTGACCTAGCTTATAGTTGGGAGTAAGTGATATCACCGGGAGAGCGGGTGTTAATTTCCACAGATTTGGTCTTGATTCCCTCTACAGAATGTACATAAAATGTACATAAGGGTAATCTCTAAGTTAGGATTGGCTTGGAGACATGGCCTAGATGTCCTGGCTGGGGTGATGGACTGATTGTAGAGGTGATGTGAAATACTAATCTAAAATAACAGGAAACACCCATATCATGTTAAATAAGGAGAAAGGGTAGCACAGGGATTTCTAGAGAAAGCGTTATTTCCCAAAATAGTAGACACTGAAGAAATGGAGAAAACCGATAGGAGAGAGAAAGGTTTTGGCGAGGCTGACAAAGAACCAATACTGCACCTGAGATTTTATTACCTATTCTGCAGGAGGAGAAGCCAGATATGATTCAAGAGCTAGAGTTTGCTCAACGAAATGACCCTATATTAGCTGCAGCCTTCCTTCAGACCATCCCAGAAGAAGGAAGGAAGAAAGAAGGAGTCACCTTTCTTTTATCTGAAACCTGGACGGCTCTATAGGGGTGATGTTAACCAAGAAGGTACCCCCAGATCTCAACTTGTGGTACCATAATCACACAGAATGGTATTAGATATTACCCATTCTCATTAAACTCATTGACATTTAATCTAAAACACAGGGGCAGGTGATCAGTAGGTTTTACCGTTGGGTATGAGCATAGAGACAAAACACAATCATGAACTGTTTTGTTGATGAATCTAAATCAAGACATTCTCAACAGATTGATTTAGCTACCAGTGCTGAATGCATACATTTCCCTTCATATTGAACTGGTTTTCCCAGCCCTTTAAGATGAGTAGCAATACCCTGGAGATGGATGGGGATGCAGATTTTATTCATACATCAATAATCAAAACGACTCGGGTAGTTTGGCAAAAGGGAGACTCTTTTATTACCAAGTATATTCGGTCCTCTTACTCAACTCATTTTAGTAGAAACTGAGGTTACATTAGGTGGGGCAACTAAGCCCTCCCCTCAAAATGGTCACTATGAACGTCCCTAAATACATGACGTTCCTTTGGCTACACAAACTATAAAACCCTAGATTACACGATCCTCTACAATTGTTTGGCTTCTAACCCCCGTCAGTACTTTTCCACCTACGTCTAGCAGCATGCAGACTGAACGTCCAGGTGCTGGTGGGCTCGTTATAACACTAGCTTCCCACCAATTAATATATCAATCCATCATCACCTCAATGGTCCAGTGTCAATAAGTGCTTTGAAGTTTGGCCTTGAGTTTGTACTGTGCTCTGAGAATTTTTAAGGAGTGAAGGCACAGCCTGCCCTCGTGCGTAGGTGTGCCACCTCGATCTTTCAATGTCTTCCTTCTACGTGACTGGACACCATGAAATCGAGCCTTTTTGTGTATTTAATATTATTTTTTAATAGCCCTCTGACGTCTTTTGTTTTGCTCAAGCCTTCTGACCAGGAGCCTCTTGTTTCTTCACACAATTTGTATCCAATGTCAGCCATATCCTGTTTGATAAAACTTTGGCTTCTTGGCTCATACAACTCCTTTTCCTTCTGCTGCGATTCATTTGCAATTAAAACTGCTTTTAACTGCAACATACTGAAGAGAGGCCTTCGTGTTCATGTTCAGCACTGCTTTATAATGCGTAGTGGAAACATCAATCTTTTATTTGTCCATATGCATCTATATATATATATATATATATATATATATATAGGCACTTACTGCAATCTATTTACTATAAAGCTAGCTTTCAAGATTACTTTGCTGCTTGCGTTTCTGTGGCATCTCTACTTGTAAAAACTAGCTTAATGTCTTCATCTGTGTCTGTGGCATAAGTTTCTTCACCTTGATCCCAAGATGTCACTTATCCTTGGTACTTTCTTGATGCCTTTATAGAATATCTGCATTCTCTGGTCTCTGCAGCTCTTCTGTGTGCGCCATCTCTTTCTGTGTGATGTCGCCATTTATCCTTGACTTTCATCTGCTCTGCTTCTTCATGAATCATATTGTCTTGCATGCAGGTACGGTTTTCTCAATGGGTACCTTGCCTCCCAGATTCTCTTGGGTACTGGTACTCTTATGGGGACTGCACAGAGTCCACTCTCTGCTCTTTGCTGGTTCAACTGTTCCGCATACAGGCAGGGCAGTTGGAGGGGGGTACTTGGCTCCTCCTCTAAACTCCCCCCTTTGGGCGATTCATCAACCACTTTCTCATTCTCCTTCACCCCTAGGCATCCCAGTCTGAAGAAATGTTTCTTGGGGATCTATATCTTCGACTCCTTTCAGACAACCTGCTGATTTCACATGCTCCTCCTTGTTCCATGTCATGAGCATGCACTGTCCACTGGGACTGCAATAGAACCTTCTTCCCACATATTTCTTATGGTTCTTCGGGTACAGAACCTTTGTTCCCTCAGGTGCACGGATACTGGCCTTTACAAAGTAAGTCTCTGATCTCTTCACCTGTCAGATCTTTGGGCTTCCATCCTGGGTTCAACGTCAATCATAATCTTCATCCCTATAGCTTTCTTTGCTGTCTTCTTGCATTGCGATATTATTATCTTGATCACACAGAATCCAAGCAATATCAACACTATCAGGGCTCCAAGAAACTTGGACATATGTGCCATCCATTGTGGAACCCAAGAGAAGAGTGATCCAAACCAGCTGTCATCAGCAATATCTTCTACTTCGTCTATTATCTGGCCATGGAGTTTTTGTCAGTATATCTATGGCCTCTGTCAAGGTTCCATTCTCGTCATCGTGAGAAGGTATGAATGCGCAACATGATTCTCCAATTTTTGCACAAACACCTCCATCCATAGCTGTGATCATATCCAAGACGTATCTTTTCTGGAGAGTCATCAGTCTTATGGTTCTCATCTCCTCTCTGATTGGATTGAATCCCTTTATAGTAGTGTTGATTGTGTGCAGCAATTCCCATCTGGTTATCTGAAGCCATTTGGTATTTACTCCAACTTGGATTCTTGGCATAAAGATCAACGTGAACACTAAAGAAGTCTGGGTGAACAGTCTGTGTTCATATGGGATGGAGTCAAAGGCTTCTATTGACTTGGCTGAGAAATAGTTCTCTCTCTTTATCCTCCTAATCAGCTCCACAGATCTCTTCTTCCTCAGGTGATCATCTGCTTTTGGAAAACTGTCAAGATTCAGGTCACTTTTTGGGATCACTAATGCTGGAACATGGACATTCAAGAATGTGCATATTCCTCCCCAGTCTTTAGGTAGCCTTATATAGGCCTTGGATCCACAAGCCCCATAATGATCCATGCACCATCCCTGAGGTATCAAAGATACAATCGCACTTCTGATTCTCTCCAACTCTTCTTGTACCATTCCCTCTGAAACACAGCTTTGTACTCTCCAAAGGCATTATTTGCAGGGGTCCTCCTCTGCCTCCGACCCATGTCAGTAGTTTAGAAAGTCTTTGCCACAATGGTTTGCACACTTCTTGTGCATTCAAAATAGTGGATTCAGGACGATTAGTTACCATGCAGGCTCTGCAGATCATCGCTCCTTTTTCCCATCCATCTGGTGATAACACTGATCCCCAGATCTGCATGTGACCTCTGTTTTTCCAAATTCGAATATCGTCTGCAGATTTTCCTACGGTCTTCAGTTTTTTATTCACTTCCCTTCTGATTTCAGCTCCTTTTACTCCAGGGTTTTCATATCTGATCACAATACTCCTGGTCTTTGCATTGTTTCTTGTTTTTATATCTTGTATATAATCGTCTTCATCTGGATCTATCCCTTCAGTTGCCCATTTGAGAGAAGCATCACTACCTATGAACTGGCCTCTGGTCTTGCAAAGTGCTACGTGTGAAAGACAATGTGCTGTGTTAACATCTATTTCAACAGCAATGTAGATCTTCCATTTCCCCATGCTGCATGGCTGGAGTGCACATACAAAGCATTCCTCCTTTGAAGTTCTTCTCCCATCTTCCTTCACGTGTTGGTACCATAAGTTATTTCCCAAGCGTGCCAAGCTGTCCAGGTAATCATTTAATTCATAATGATCTTCCTGTGTGCTTCTTTTAGGTCTCCTTCTTTTCATATGAGCTTCCATAATCATATCATGAAGTGTACCAATAGCTTCTTCTGACTGAATTATTCACAGGAACATTTGTCCGGGTTCCCTGTGTCGTAGAAAGTTCAGCAGGCCTTATTCTCTCAACAAGTTCTTTAGGTATGAAAATGTCTTGCATAATCTCCATTTGGGATCTTCTTTTCGGAACTGTTTTTGGGTCTATTGTAACTGGACCAGGTGTATTTGTATGTATTACTTGTGTAGGCTTACCTTTTATCAACCCATTGCCTTGCCTGCTTTGCCGAACCTGTCTCTGGCGTCCAGAAACAGTCTCTAAGCTACGTTTTGCATGTGCGTTATTGCTAATGATATCCATCTCAAGCTCAGGCAATTTGCCGTCCTTCTTTGGAACAGGAAAGACTACATAGGGTCTAGGCTGCCTAGAAGTTGCCACGCGTACTTTTTCCCTCTGCTCAGAAACATGCACAGGAGTGTTAGCTCCATGTGAACCAATATAGAAAGCTCTTCGCACAGTCAATGAAAGCAGTACGATTATGAACACAATTCAAGTGTAGATGATACAGTGATAGCCTACAATGTTTACTTCTTGGACAACGTGAGCGTCTGTCTTCATGCAGTAATATAATATTACTGCTTAAATTTCCGATCTTTACTACCTAAGGAAGGAAAAACGTAAAACTTTATTACATCAGCATTGTGCACTGCTTCTTGAAGCTGCTATCTTGACTAAGCAACTCATCATTGATCAATTGTCTACTTATTGGTCGACAAAAACAACTTTCTCTGTATCTCTGTAATCAGTTTTTAATCAGTTGAACTGTAGGCGCCTCTTTAGAATGAAGAAAAACTACCTCAGTAAGTCTAAACAAGCTGAATGACATAGATTATATCCCAATCTATGCCTCAAATCTGCCTCAGCCCAGACGACATGTCGAATTTCTTTCAGCAGGAACCAAAAGTCTTTCTTTATCAGCAACCTTTCCATCTGTCCCTCGAAGGAAAGTTTCTACACTGATCTGTGATTTTGCTCAGAATAGATCTCACTTTGATGATAATACCTTCCAGTATCACATTCAGATTTGCAGCGTTTCTCGGATCCCTTAGAAATGTGAGCACATCAGCATGCCTCCCAACAAGGTGCGGATACTCTTCAATCAAACTAAAGAACACAACACTGGCTAGTCTATGAGCTGCTTTGTTTGATTGGCGCATGTGTACTTTCCTCACTGTACTCATGTAGCTGCAAGAATTGTTCAGTGATGACTGAGTAATCTTCTTGTAACTTCTTCAGTTTTAGGATTTTGTAAAAAAGCTGGAATGCGAGTGGTTCTCCCACCAGCGAAGCGTAAGTGCACAGAACCAACTCAAAATAAGTAAGAATGTGCCTAGAAAATGTCATCACTGTGTAACACCATGGGTAAATCCAAACAGGAACTCCGTGATGAACGAATCTGGGTATTGTACCCTTTTCCAATTGCTGCGTCCACAATCAAAATCTGGCATAACCTGCTTCTTATCAAGGCTTAAGCATGCCTCAGTCCAAAGTCAATATGCTACTGTGGCTTTAAGAACAAAAGATCTTTTTTCACTCTGAAATGGCAGAAGAGAGTGTTGGACCTAGTTTTCCTTGACCTTTTTATAAATGACTTAAATGGAGTCGGCCAAATCAAGCCGCACTCCAATGAACTCTTGTCTTTCTACCTGTCAGCTTCTGCTTCTTTCTTCCTCGTCATAGATCTCGTCTGCATGTGCTGTGGTTCTTCCCCAATGATTGTACTTGCCTCGTCGTATACG
This sequence comes from Ambystoma mexicanum, assembly GCF_040938575.1. Taxonomy (NCBI): domain Eukaryota; kingdom Metazoa; phylum Chordata; class Amphibia; order Caudata; family Ambystomatidae; genus Ambystoma; species Ambystoma mexicanum. Next base: position 905,202,864 of record NC_090926.1, read on the forward strand.
GGTGCAGGCAGAGGAGTTTCTCCAGCAAAGATTTGAACGTCCCCCAAGAAGATCCAAGCACGCCTGCCCTGCACTTTGACAGCAGACAGCGTGATGTCTTCCACAATGAACGGACCGCAAAAACGGGGTTCGTCACACTTTTTCCATACGTGGTTTCGGATAAGAACTGCAGCTCCTGGGAATAGTTGGGGAACACAAAGTCTGAGATTGGTCTGTCAAAGCATCTCCTTCTGTGTGCTGTACTGCTCTACAGCCTCGTCTCTGCAGCTGTCCTGAAATGACATACTGGAGGTCATACAGTTCAAATAATTACGTAATTCCAATACTAACAGTTCTGCCGTTGGCCGAGCATCACTTCTAACTCTGGATGGATGCATTAGGGGGGTTCTTGTTCGTCTCCCTGTCAGTATATCATGGGGGGTGAGATGGTGGTCAGAACCTGGTTGGTTCCTTAAAGCATATAATGCCAGTGGTAGGCAATGCAATCACCCTTTTGAGGTAAGCTTCAACTTGGCTATTCTTTCTTTAAGCAAGCCGTTCAGCCTCTCACAGATCCCATTTCCTTGCAGATGATAAGCCGAAGAAGACTTGTGCTTTATACCAAGCAACAAGCTGATCTTTTCAAATATCTGGTTCACAAAGTGAGGACCATTATCCAACCTTATAACTTCGCATACTCCCCATCTAGAAAATACTTCCAGCAGTAAGAATTTTGCTGCACAGGTAGAGTCTGGGTGTGTACATGGACCTGCTTCTATCCATCTTGAGAAAGGACACACCACAACTATTAGATATCTATATCCATTACATACTTGTATCATGTCGACATAGTCGATATGCAAGTGTTGAAAAGGACTTTTAGGACTCAAAATGACTCCCCTAACTGTGCGCAGTGTATGCCCAGCTGTGAATTGTTGACACACAATGCAGTTCACTATAAAAAATGCAACATGCTCCATTAAATTTAGCACAAATCATTCCCCAGCAATAGTTACAGCCAGATTCTCCCTATTTGTATACACAGGATAGCTGTTCCAGCGCCACCATTAATAAGGCTACAGGCATCACCGGTTTACCCGTGCTGTCCTTTCGCCACAATGCTTCAGAGGGGTTTAAAGAACGCCCTCTTTGCATCCACAAATTCTTTTCCTCTTGAGGTGCTTCCCCCTGGACCTCCACTAACTGTGTTTTTGACAAGTGGTTATACCCTTCAGATACAGTCATAATAATCATTTTTTCATTCACATCAAAAGTCTCAACATTCATCATCTCTTATCTGTAATCGCTACACTCTTGGCCTCAGCGTCTGCTACTTGATTTCCATGTGAGATCAAATCTGCCCCTTTAGTATGGGCTGTGCATTTAACGACTGCAATGCCTACTGGGAGTTGTAGTGTCTTAATGAGTCTATCCAATAAGGTGGCGTGTTGCACTGGCGTGCCGTCCGCTCAGGGGTAGCCCCTCCTTTTCCAATGTGCTAGCCCTGCATGCACCTTTGATGTCACATAGGTGGAGATTCTGTACACTGTTACTTTCTGGTCTGGGTGATTCTTGATTGCGAGTATCAACACCAATAATTCGGCAGCTTGTGCTGAATAATGAGATGGCAGTCCAGTAATAATAAGCACCCGAAATTCACCATTAGCCGTGTGCTTTACCACAGTGGCACCTGTATGTCTCTGTCCGTCACTTTGATCGATTCTTGAAGAACCGTCAATAAAAATAATCTCTCCTCCTGCCAGTGCATTCTCCTTTATTCTGTGGAGCTCATCGCAGAATTCTTCATAGTTCGCAGAATCGTGTACAGGCTGTCCCTCTGGAATTGGCTCAGCTATAAACATGGCAGGATTCACTATTTTACATCAAACTATTTTAATTGCTGGATTTGGTATGACTACCTCATAGGCGGAAGCTCTTTGAGAAGTCAATGTGCCTTTTGGTTTTTCTAAAATGGCAAATAGTGCTTGCTTAACAAATAGCGTCCTGGAACAACCCATTACTATGCTTGCAGCCTTCTCTATGGCGAACGCGGCGGCTGCTAAACTTTGTTCGCACGGAAAATGACCTTTCATCACTGGGTCTAAGATTCCACTGTAATATGCAAGGGGCTTGTACCCCAACGCTGTTCTTTGTGTAAGGACTGCTGTCATAACAGTGCCATCTGTATGTGAAAACAAGAAGAATTCCTTGGCATACTCGGGAATCCCTAAAACTGGAGCCGTGCAAATTGCTTTTTTCAATTTATCAAATCCTTCTTCCATTTCCTCAGTCCACACGATTTTTTCTTGCATTGCCTGTGCTTTCTTTAGGGCCTGTAATAGACCCATGCTCTGACGTAGTTACATAATCCCAAAAATCTCTGCATGTGTTTTATTATGTGTGGCTTGGCTGTTTTTAAAATAGCCTCATCTCTTTGAGGAGTAACCTTTTTCCCTTCATGAAAAATCAATTGGCCTATTTACAACACTTCTTGTTGACAATATTGTAACTTTTCTTTGTCAACCTTATATCCTTTGTCAGCGAGTATAATCATCAGCTGGACAGAATCGCGTCTGCACTCTTCTTCTGAGGTGCTGCAAACTAAAATGTTGTCTACGTATTGCAATGCGACACTTTCCAAAGCGATATTGCTTAAGTCCATCTGAAGGACTCTATTGAAAATCGATGGGGATTCACAGTACTTCTGGGGTAAGTGAGCGCTTTTCAGGCGAGTCTGTCTGAACGTAAATGAAGTCAGATCCTGTGAGTCTTTATGCAATGGGATTGAGAAAAATGCATTTTTTAAATCTATCACTGTGAAATATTGTGCGTCAACAGGTATATTGCATAGGATCATGGAAGGGTTAGGAACTAGAGGGAAATCGGCCTCTACAATTTGGTTTATTGGGCGAAGGTCCTGCACTAGACATCACAACCCCCTCTTACTTTTTTTCACCGGGTACACTGACGTATTACACAGTGACTTTGATGTCACTTAAATACCCTGATCCATCATGGCGGAAATCGTCTTAAAAATACCTCCATCTGCCTCTCGGGACATAGGACATTGTCATGCTAGAGGTAAAATTGCTCCTGGTTTCAATTTAATCTTCACTTCCCCAACCCCCTTTAGTAAGCCTACGTCATAGTGGCCGGTGGTCCATAATGAAACTGGCACTTTCACCATATCTTCATCATAATACTCGGTACGTTTTTGTGCTATGATCATTTTCTGAGGAACTTCTCTTTTAATTACTCTTACCCAATAAGTAATGCACATCTCGAATATTACTTTGTCATCAGATGGATGATCTCCTAACAGATCTTCATCAGTGATGTCAGTTAGTGTGTAACCCTCCCCGATGGCGATTACTGCGCGCCATTGCTTTCCTTCATCATCATGTCCATCAAGCAAAGCCATTTTCCCTCGCACTATGGCTGCTTGTATCTCTAAGGGAAAAACGTGTCCCTTCTCTTCGAGCATCGGTATTCTTAGTCTGAACAAAAATTAATTTGTCTGCCTGTTAGGCCTCGTAATCATGGCAACACAATGCATACTCCATACTGAAAAACCTCTGGTTCTAATGGAATTGCTCTCATAGCTGGTTGTCCTGCATATGCCATAATCATTTTGCACATGTTTACATAATGCATTCCTGGTGTTCAACACCCTATACCTACATCAGTGAATGAGATTATCATGTTGAACTTAGTCATTAAATCTAATCCCAATATATTGACAGGTGTTTGCCTTGCATATAGCAGTGGCACCTTCATGTCACATTCTCCTATGGAAATTGGTAATTCTTCAGTGAAAGGAACTCTGCTTGTAGCTCCTGTGAACCCCTGAGTATTCATGGCATTGCCAGGCATTGAAAATGTTCCCTCTTGTATACATGAGCGCTTTGCACCTGTGTCTACTAAAAAGGAAAACCTTTGCCTCCTATACTGACGTCCACCCTTGGTTCCTCATGAGGGTTTGGCGTCATGGATAGTATTGAACACATCAGGTCTCCCAGTGAGCTGTCCTATTGCGGGTACAGCCTCATCCCATTACTTGTGAAAGGATTCCCTCCATCCCCTATTCCAGGAGTCCTTAACTGACCTGTGTTCGTGGTTTGCTGAACACAGTCGCGATTGCTGCGCGATTGCTGCGACTGTCCTTGTGGCAGATTAACTGCTACCTGCTGTGGTTGCAAGCCTTGCTGTACTCTCGGTGCTTGCTGCTGCACTGTTTGATTTTGCACAAATTCACCTCCATTCTGCTGCGAATATGCAGGTGGATTTGACATCCCCCCTCTTAAAAACTGGCCATTTTGCACCATTCCTTGACTTCTACATGTGCTGTGCAAAAAAAGTGCCCTGTCATTCCACATGTTCAACATATAGGCAGTGTTCTCCCAACCTGCCCATTTTGCATACCCTGATTACCATTCTGCATATTTTGAAACCCACCTTGGTTATTCGGAAAGCTTCCCTGATTATTCTGCCAATTCCCTTGATAAACTTGCCACCCTCGTCCTCAAAATCCCTTTCCTCGTGGAGTATATCCACTATTGTTCTGTTTGAACTGCCTTTGATTATTCACTTGCGCAATGTCCACTGTCTGCTGCGAGTTCGATCTGTCTACGCTGGTCAACATTGCCCCTTCAATAGCGTATTTGGATAGTTTTGGATAGTTTTTTCTGCACTAACATTGTCTTTTTTGCAATTCTTTTTCTGCAAGAGTCTGCAGTAATGCACAATAGTCAGCTGAGTTTCCGACCATGGTTTAGCCTCTATCCCCACTAACTTCTTGAGCTGCTTCTGTACTGGCTCCGGCAGCCCTTGGCATAGTATATGATAGAACACTGGTATAGATTTTCCCCAAGATTCGTGCGTTTCCAAACCCCAAGATTCCTGAAAATGTTGAATGTAAACCAATGGATCATCTCCTTCCTTCATCATTTTCCTCATTATAGATCCGGTATCGGACGTGTCCGGCTGGAAGCGCTTTCCAGACTGCCGCCCTACAGTTATTGAATAGTGCCCCATCGTGAGAAGTGTTGATTGTAGTCACACCAGCATATCCTGCCCTTGTCGACACATCATCGGCTCTCTCCCCAAATATGGCGATTAAAAGACCTTTAATGTCCCCTATAGAAAACGTGTTTCCTCCCGTCATTTTCTCTAATTCATGTATCCATTTCCCTGCGCCAGAAGTAACAAAAAAAATCGTGAGTTTACACCTTCAATTATCCTTGTCCATCTGGGGCCAAGGTATGTACTGTGGTCTGGCCCGTCCTTTTTCTAACAAGGGAAACTGAGACGCCCCAAACTCATTCTCATCTCTCATCATTTGTCTATCCACTGCAGGGACAATATTGCCACATCGCCGTTAACCTGGCAATGATCTTAACCTGCTTACATAAGGCGGCAACTCGCCTCTCTGACCGTGGAGTTGCCCCCTAGGTCTGTCTGACTGTGTCAATGGCTCTGACGCCTTAAATACAGGCACGTTTAAATCCAACCATCTTTTTTCCTTCTCCATAGGAAGACATCCCTCAGAACCACATGGGTTGTCTCTCTCTTCCCCATGGAAGGCTTCCCTTTCTTCGTCTGACATTTCTTATGCCCATCTCGTGCAACTTCGCTCCTCCTCATCTCTATTCAGAGTCAGTCTGTCTAAAGACAGCTTGTTATGTCTCGCACTACATGAGGCTTCTTCCGTGTCATACAACTGAGTGCTCTTGAGACGTTCATTTTTTCCCTTCCCCTTTGGCTCTTTCGGAGCTCTCATTTCATGGTATACTTTATCGAATGCTTCCTTGATGCTCCTTGAGTCAAACTGGTCCTCTAGATTTGCTCTGGACGGGCCTGATAATGACTCGTGTTCTGGGAACAATTCCTCTATATCTTCCCATGCTACCTTTGGATCAGGCTTTCTTACTTCTTTTTCTATGTAATCAAGATTTTGAGCTCCCTGTCTTCTTTTACGTTCCATATCATCGTCAAATTCTCTTTGCTTTCTAGCTTCCTCTCTCACTGTCTTCCTCTTTTTTTCATATTCCTTCTTTAATTTGCCCTTTGTATTTCCTCATCCGTTCGTCTTTGCATTCTTTTTTCTCTTAACATCTGCTCTTCCTCTTCCATTCTTTTTCTTTCTGGCCTCTATTGCTCATTAGCTGTTCTTTGTCTTTTGTCGCATTTTCTTTGCTCTTCTGCTCTTTTGTTTTTTAGCCTGCTTGTCTTGATAGAACTGCTCTTGTCTCTGTCTATCTTTTCTTTTCGCTCCTTCGTTTTTCAAACCTTCTTCCCTTTCTTTGTCTTTTTTATCTTGCTCATCTTGATCTCCCCTTTGTCTTACATCCTCAATGCCTTTATCATTGAGTTTAAGCAAAATCTGACCTCCCATCCATTCGTTCTGTAAGAGCGCTATCTCATCAGTTTTATCGCTTTCTCCCTTCCATCTCTTTATCTCTCTTCCTATATCTAGAGATGTAGTTGGTTGATCGCGTCTTTCCTTATCACGTCTCTCCTTGTCTCTCGGGACTTTAGAGATAACATCTTTCTCAATATTCTTCTCTGGGCCTTTGTCACTACTTTGCTTAGGTGACTCATAAACCGGGTTGCTATACCCTGCTGCTATAACCCATCGTCTTTCTTACTCTTGTCTTCTATTTCAGACAGGGCGGGAGGAGCAGAGGGCTATTCACCCCCCTCCTTGCATACATTAAGTATCCAATCAAAAGGAGGCTCCTCATCCTTCTCTTGTTGATACATAAGGTCTAAGCTTGCTAGGCGCTTGTCTAGCTTCTTCCCAGTATATACTGCATGCAAATATTTTGTCATATGCTGCAAGGCTGCCTTCGATAGTGATCCGCCTTGTGGCCAAGGCATAAAAATGTTGTCTGCGGTTCCTTTAACCCATTCTGCACTGTACTGTCTAAGTTTAGGTGCATGTTTTAGCAACTTCTTGCAGAGATGCACTAATGGAGTAGCATCCTCCATTCTCAATTTTTCTATTCTTAACTTATTTAACGCTCGTTTGCTTTTGATCACAGGTTTAAAGCACGTTTCAAGAGAATAATACCATATGAGTGAGCACCAATATTCACTGAAAAAACTTTGTTAAAGGGACGTTATGGTTAAGTTGGACTAATAAAAACCTATGAAATTCAAAGAAAAAACTTTGTTAAACGGACGTTATGGTTCCAAGTAAAACCGAAAACCCCCCGAAAACATCTTTTATGTCCTGGGTGTACAGTGGCGGCGCGAGTTATGGTTGCTTAGCTTACCACAACTGGCGAATTTCAGAGGTTTTTCGGTTTTACTTGGAACCATAACATCCGTTTAACAAAGTTTTTTCAGTGAATTTCAAAGGTTTTTATTAGTGCAACTTAACCATAACGTCCTTTTAACCAAGTTTTTTCATTGAATTTCATAGGTTTTTACCAGTGCATGCTATTTTCCTACAACCTACTAATATCATACTTACCCAATATAGCAATATTTGTGTCCAATTTCCAAATTTTCACCTTAAAACTTAAAAACTTAAACATTTTTAACACTTCTATACACTTCTTGCAACTATTTCAACTAGTTTTGCATCCGTAGACGTCTACGAACATCTGACTTCATAGCGGACCTTCCGGACAGTGCCGGATGACCATACGCTGGCGCGCCGCATGATGACTTGTCTGACAACCCGTCCGCACTTCACAATATGATCTCTGCTTGGCGGACAGTTCGGAACAGCATTTTCTACTAATCTCGGAACTTCCAACTTCAAAATTTCCCTTGCACAGCTCCAACACCTATTCCTACTCGTTATCCATTAACAATCTAGTACACAGTACATACTTTAGCAAAACTGCTGTTTATCTTAAAATGACATCAGCTGATGCCAACCCTCCTCCCCAAAAGCCACCACCACTCCTGTAATCAAGGAGCATGAGAAACAGTGCCCCCTAACATACAAATAACACACGCTCAACATTTTCCCTTGTCCCCCTACCCCTCCATATTAGTGTTTGGTTGCTCTTCCCTCATTTCCCTCCCCACCTTTCGTTCTCAGCTCTCCTGCCAAAAAAAATGCATCCAAAAACAACAAATGACATATTCCTTTAGGAACCACCTTTCACAGTTAAAAAATAGAACTTAAAAAAAAATAATGTATAGACTCCATCTACTTTATATTTCTCAGTAAAGTACATAGACTAGCATTTTCCAACATTTGCATTTGCATTTGCATTTTGTGTTATGCTAATGGGAATATTGTGGCGTTCATCCTCTGTTCCAGGGACTGGAACAGTGGATACCGGCCAGCAGCCCAAGTTATCAGCCCAAGCGAAGCGAGGGTGGATAACGAGGTCTCTGGACCATTATTCCCCCATTCCAGCCCCTGCGGGAACCCGGGGTGCTAAAAAATAGGATTTTTATTCCAACACCGTAGGAAGGAAAATCCTTTTCCAGGATGGCCACCATGGTAAGGAAAGGTGAGGGTTCCATACAGGGCCCCTCTTCGCTTTCCATAGCAGCCTGTACAAGGCAAAAAGAGAACCCTATGACCATATTACCATGAGCACATTTTACTTCCCTTTCAAATCTATCCTAATTTCGAATAACTTTACCACGATGCCAGACCCAGGTGGACATGGCCACTTTAATCCTATGTTTTGTCCCTTGTGATCATGGCCAGTAGCCAGATTGTCCGGATCATTATTCCATGACCCGGACAATCTGGCCACTGCCCATGGCCACAGGCTAACCCGAAGTCACTAACGGTATACCGTTATTTTTTGTAGCTACATTATGACATTTGTCAAATAATCAAACACAGACACATTTGCAAAACCATCCTTTAAGGTCCTTGCCAAGGCTCCTTACGCAAGTTTGCTGGAAATCCACCCATGTTTTATTTTTTCAAAAGTGTCAAATGTATGCACATACAATCGTCATATAACCTACCCCCCCACTTCACAAAATCATTCAGACTTTACGAAAACATCTTAATCTAGATCTAAAATCTTATTGCAAACCTTTGTGTAAATTTGTCAAATGGCACCACATTTATAAGCCTTTACAAAGTTTTGGGACCCCCACTCTAATTTTGCTCCCTCTCAACAGAATCCCACCAAACTTTGCAAAAACATGTATATCTTGATCTATTATCAGTTTGCCGAATAAAGTGTAGATTCGTCAAATGGCACCTCATTTATAAGCCTTTACATTATTTTGGGTCCCCCCCTCTAATTTTGCCCCCTCTTCACAAAATCCTACAAACTTCGGAAAAACATTCATATCAAAATGTATTATCAGTTTCCCAAATTAAGTGAGGATTTGTCAAATGGCACCTCATTTATAAGCCTTTACATTATTTAGGGACCCTCCATTAATGTTGCCCCCTCATGACAGAATCCCACCAAACGTTGCATACCCACTCAGAATCAGCCCAGGAATATACATGCAAAATGTCATGCAGTTCTATTAAATGGCGCCAAAGTTAAAAGCCATCCAAGAACTGCATTTCACCAACTCTGTAATGCTAAGGTGTTCGCGAACGTTCACAGGACTGTTTGCGAACATCCGAACTGTTCGCGGACTTTTGCGGCAAAAAACACCTGTTTTTTTTGCTTCTTGCAGCCATATCCCATCCCATCCTCATCACCCCTCACCTCCCCAGAGATTATTTGATAAGTTTGACAAGTGGAATGCTGTGTTTTTTCATATGTTTTTACCGCGATGTCCGCGGATATCGGCCGCTGTCTGTGAATCCAAGATGGCGGGCGTTTCCAAAAATCTGACGCACTTCACGCTCCTCACCATCCAATCAGCGAACACGTTGCATGTCTGCGGACATGACGCAAGCCGATGAGCCAATCGGGACACTGTCCGCGGACCGAACAGGGAAGGGTGTCCGCGGACCGGACATAGATATCACACATTTTTTGTGACCTACTTTTTGGTCATTTTTTAAAAAACTACTGGACAGATTTTCACCAAATTTACAAAAGCGTGCTTTCGGGACCAAGCTGCTGCTCCTGCCGTAAATTTGGTGAAAATCCATCCAGCGGTTTGGGCTGTAGGCGTGAGCAAAGTTTTTTCCCCATTCAGTCTATGGGAAAAAGACATTTTGGGACCCCCCAAAACCTTTGCCCCCACTCGACCAAACCTCACCAAACTTTGTATATACTTTCTTTGCAAAGTTTGGTGAGGATTTGTCCAGGGAGAGCGAAGTTATAAGCCGCCCAAAAAGTGCTCTTCCTATGGAAACAGCAACTTGACCATAACTACACGGCCACTATTGTGGCCGTAACGTTTATCCCGCCTCCTTCCATTACACTCCTTTTTTTACTAGGCATGCATCAATTTGCCACACTCCTCAGTTTCTACTCACCATTCGCATATTTTCTTCTTCGGACTCTTGGGATCGCCGCCTCCTTTACCGCCTCTTCAAACTGTTTTCCATTCCGCTCTTCTTAGCAGTGAGAGGGGATTTTTATACAAACTAAGGGGACCTGTCACACCCTCCGTGCAAGGAGTTTTTTGTCATTTATACTAACCACTATCTACAGGGAGCTTAATGTTCTGTCAGCCGCATGGCAAAGGTCGTGCAGTATTACCGAGACTCTAAAGTTTACTTATGTCGATGGTCGATGGACTTTTTAAAGAACCATGCTCTCTCTGCTACCAAGGGAACTGGGTTTCCCAGCCCGTTAAGATGAGTAGCAATACCCTGGAGATGGATGGGGATGCAGCTTTTATTCATACATCAATAATCAAAATGACTCAGTTAGTTTGGCAAAAGGGAGTTTGTTTTATTAACTAACATGTATATAAAACAGGGAGTACAACGAACATCAGCATTCATTCGGTCTTCTTACTCAACTCATTTTAGTAGAAACTGAGGTTACATTGCATAAAATCATCACCAGTGACCTATTGACCTGCTTCACTATCTACGTGGCCAACTACAAAACCTATTGGGGGGTGTGATTAGCTCTAAGTGAATATCTAGTATAAGTTCCATATCAGTATGGAACCGTGAAGCAGAGTGATAGGGCACTTAACATCTGGTGGGGCAACGAAGCCCTCATCTCAAAATGACCACTATGAATGTCACTAAATACACAACGTTCCATTGGCTACATAAACTGTAGGACCCTAGATTACATGGTTCTCTGCAATTGGTTGGTTTTAACCCCTATCAGTACTTTTCCACCTACGTCTAGCAGCATGCAGGCTGAACGTCCAGGTGCTGGTGGGCTCGTTATAACACTAGCTTTCCACCAATTAATATATCAATCCATCATCACCTCAATGATCCAGTGTCAATTAGTGCTTTGAAGTTTGGCCTTGAGTTTGTTCTGTGCTCTGAGAATTTTTAAGGAGTGAAGGCACAGCCTGCCCTCGTGTGTAGGTGTGACCACCTCAATTGTCCAATTTCTTCCTTCCACGTGACTATACACCATGCAATCGAGCCTTTTCGTGTATTTAATATTATTTTTTACTAGCCCTCTGACGTCTTTTGTTTTGCTCAAGCCTTCTGAACAGGAGATTCTTGTTCCTTCACAAAATTTGTATCCAATGTCAGCCAATTCCTGTTTGATAAGGCTTTGGCTCATCCAACTCCTCCTGAGATTCATTTGTAATTAAAATTGCTTTTAATTGCGACATACTGAATTGAGGCCTTCTTGTTCATGTTCAGCACTGCTTTATAATGCGTAGTAGAAACATCCATCCTTTATTTGTCCATATGCATCTATATATATATATATATATATATATATATATGCGCTTGCTGCAATCTATTTACTAAAAAGCTTGAAGCTAGCTTTCAAGATTACTTTGCTGCTTGCGTTTCTGTGGCATCTGTACATGTATAAACTACCTTAATGTCTTAATCTTGTCTGTGGTATAAGTTTCTTCACCTGATCCCAAGATGTCACTTATTCATGGTACTTTCATGATGCCTTTATAGAATATCTGCATTCTCTGGTCTCTCCATCTCTTTTGTGTGCGCCATCTCTTTCTGTGTGATGTTGCCATTTATCCTTGACTTTCATCGATCTGCTTCTTCAGGAATCTCATTCAAATGACCATCATATTGTCTTGCATGCAGGTACGGTTTTCTCAATGGGCACCTTGCCTCCCAGATTCTCTTAGGTACTGGTACTCTTATTGGTACTGCACAGAGTCCACGCTCTGCTCTTTGCTGGTTTAACTGTTCCGCATACTTCACATACTTTGGTTCCCACTTTATAGGCAATAAGGGTGGGCAGTTGAAGGGGGGGGTACTTGGCTCCTCCTCTACAGTATAGCTTTTTCTACTTTTCAGTTCTGCTTCTGAGAAGGGTGTAACGTACAATATTTGGTCGACACAAGGTGTTTCGGTCCTTTTATTTAGGATCCACCCTTCTTGGCAGTCTTCTATAATGATTTTCAATTGGGTCTCAATCAGGACATATATTGTGTTGAAAAACACGATATACAAATCGTTAGACTACCCCTTCGTCTTGTCTTCTAGAATATGAAACTTATTTCACACATCCCTGGGGGATATTTCTTTTCTTGCAGTTGTTTGAATACATTGTTATTCACTATCCTTTATTTGGTGAGCTTAGGTATCTACCGTCACACCTTCGTTTCTGGTCACCCTGCTGGCAATTGTTTGATGATTTTACCAATACATTTAGCGATCTTTCGCTTTTTCTTCTTTTCATCTAATTTCAAATTGCATCTCCTTCCAAATATTGTGCCCCTTGTCGCAATGACACATATGGTTCAGCTGACTAGTAATTCCCAACGTAGCCTGCTTTAACTCGGTTCACTTGCGTCTGAAGCAATTCCAAAGCCACCAACTAAAGTTTGTTTAAAATCTTGTAGCCAGACAATATACCTCGTCGTGGCCCTACCAGTCATATTTTTCCAGCCCTCAAGGTTCTTGAATGATGGCTGTCATTCGAACTCAGAATTCGCTTTAATGTCATCTGCCTCACTGAAGCTTGCACAACACTGGCCCAAATACTTCCAATGCCTCATTTCACCTTATAGCCTTACCAGGACTATGAGAATCTGCTGTAAAAACTCCAAAATCAAAAATTCACAGTGGCAGATAATTCACCGTCCAGATATGATATGGCATTTATAATGCAACTAGTGTTTCAAGGTGCGACAAGGCAAGGGAGGGGAAACGGAGAGAGGACAGAAACAACGATCTTACTAGGCCTAGTGACATTTAGATCACTAAATTGCAAGTGAGCGAAGAGGGGAGAAGTGCCAGGAGTGTGGGGTGGCCGGATGGACAAGTGGAGGGCACGGAATAAGGAAACAACAAGTAGTGCAGCCAACGGGTGGCAAGTGCCAATGTTAGAAGTGCAGACAAGAAGTGTATGATAAGTGCAGGAGAGGGGGCTGTAGGGTTACAGATACGTACCACAAGTGCCTGAGGTGCCAAGAGGCAGTGCAGGTTTGCAGGATTCAGAGAGTTGACAGGTGACCAGTGCATGTATCACACAGGAGATCAGGGGAGTGGAAGAGAGAAGGCAGAAGCAAAGAGGAAGGTCTTGAGGTGCTTCCGGAAACAGAGATGGTTCTGCTCAAGTTTCGGAGAGGCAGGGAGGCTATTCCAGAGGGAGGCACCAACCAAAGAAAGAATCTGCCCCGAACTTGTTGCTTGGAGAAGCGACTGACCCTCAAGGAGTTGGAGGTGGAGGAGCGAAGAGCTCAAGTAGGAAGATATTTCAGTAGAGAGAGTTGGAGGTTTTGCGGTTCCAGGCCCCAGAACGCCTTGTGGACAATGCAGGGGGTCTTGAACTTGATTTGCTGCCACTGGGAGCCAATGAAGAGATTTCAGTGCTTGAGAGATGCGATCCCTGGGCTTGAGGCCAAGGACAAGTCTGGCAGTCCTGTTCTGGATGAGTTGTAGAGAACGGAGAGTAGAGGCAGGTAGATTTAGAAAGAGGCTGTTGCAGTAGTCCAGCCTAGAGAGAACCAGAGCTCTGGAGACAGTGAGCTTCTGGCGGAAAGTGAGGAAAGGAAGAATACATCTGAGGAGGTTCAGCTGGTAGTTTGACTTCTTAGAGGCATCAGAGATGTGAGGAGGAAGGAGAGTGTGGAGTCGAAGATGACCCTGAGGTTCTTAGCCTCACAGGTAGGAGCAGGAAGAGGGCCCTGTGTGGGCGCCAGAGAGTGACAGGAAAGGAAGGTGCTGGTGAGCAGATGAGGAGGATCTCAGTCATATTGGTATTAAGGCAGAGATCAATGGCGGCACACCACTCCTGGATTGCGGACAGACAATCCGGGATGAGAGATGGAGAAGAGACGGCTGAGGCGAGCCTGAAAACGAGCTCTGTGTGGTCCGCATAGCACTGAAAGTTGGAGCAGAGAGCAAGGTGCCAGCTATTGGTTGAACAGCCACAGAGAAAGATTAGACCCCTGGATAACACCACAGGTAGAGAGAGATAGAGGAGAGGAAGGACCCAAGTTGGACCTGGGATGGTTGGTCAGAGAGAAAGGAGGAGGTCAGCCAGGACAGGGCCTGATCAGTGATACCCAGGTTATCACATAGCCGTTTGAGCCAGATGGCATGGTTGACGGTATCAAAAGCAGAAGAGAGATCGAGGAGGATGAGGACAGATGGTTTGGTTGATGTCAAGGTTTGGGAGCAAGTCTTCAAGGATGTTCAGGAGAGCAGTTTCCATGCTTCTGGCTGCTCTGAAGCTAGAATGATGGTCATGGAAACTACCAACAGATTTAGCGTGAAGGTTAAGTTGGAAGATGGCCAGCTTTTCCAGGAGTTTCCCCAGAAAAGGAGTAATGGAGATTGGCGATAGTTAGCCGGACAGGTAGGGTCAGCTCAGGGTTACTTAAGAAGAATGTGCACAAGGGAGTATTTTGGGGGGAAGGGAAGGGAAGGTGTCCAGGCCACAAAACTTTGGGAAGACCTACCAATAGCCCTCAGACTTGAGAACCAACTTAAACAGATTAAACGGAGCATAAACAACAACCTAATTGAACTGGTCTTCCTGATAACTAAAGTCCTCCAGAACCATTCATACTCACTGGTTCTCTATCCAGACGTTTTAGATTCCATTGTTCCACCTCTGCCATGGGCAACACAGACCACCACACCTATTAACCCCTAGTCTTGTGTCTATCCTGTGTTGTCATTATGAATGTACATTATATTTTTGTCTTTGTTGTCAAGTGTGCTTTTATTCTGCTGCACAAATAAGAATGTACTGAGGGTTTTGGTTTCACAGGTTCGATCTGCCCTTAATCCATGCAAACTACCTTTCTGCGCTTCTATATGTAGCTATTCAGTCTGATCTTTGGTGTCTGAACCGTCAGAGCAAGATAAGCTTCTCCCACGTGCAGATTTTACTTGTGTCGCATTGCAAACATCTCTACAGGTCCCTGTGGACATTTTAAAATGGTTCTCCTGCAGGTCTGAGGCGACAGCAAAGCACTTTATTTTTTACATAAAAACAACTTAATATTTACACTAAAGAATTAGTTAAGAGATGATTTCTAGCACTGAGGTCAGTTCCCATTGTTTATGTATTTCAAAATTTTAGTTCTTCTAATTTTTAGTTTGACTTTGGAATCCATTACATTGTTCTCTCTGATTATTTCTTAAAGCAAGCCATATTGATGTCTCACCCTTCTATTAAATTAGTTCTGAGCGTTTTTAACCATCGTCAGGAAATACTAAGCAAGTCGTTTTGTTTTCTATTCATGTGCAGTGGTGGCACTGATCACTGGCTTGATGGTGCGTAACCACACCCAGCATTTTGACACTGCGATGGTCAGCCTCCGGGCAGAGACATCCTGGGATTTAATTCCTTTTCTTCACAGTCTTGGTTGGTAATAGACATCTATTCTACCTTGGAGCTGCAGAGGATACCACAGTGTGGTTGGACCCTTTTTGCTGAGTAGTTGCAGCACTTACATTTTAATGTTTGAGTATTAATGCTGGCACGGCCACATTTAAAATAAAATTCAGCAGTTGGTGTTTCAATCTGTTCCTACTTCAAACTTAATTGAATTACATAGCAAACGTTTTTTTAAAGCCAACAGCCCAATGATGTCTACTTGTGTGACATTGTTGTCACAGATGGCACAACAATCACTCCACTTTGCCAAGAGGCTTCAAGGGTTTTTATTTTCCATTTATGGAGCCTTGAGCCCTTCCCTCTATCGTGATGGCCCTCCTCCCTAACCCAGGCCTCGATAGCCCCTGGTTACTGCTACTGAATGTTGACCCTTATTGTTCAAAAATGTGGCTTAAGTTCGCAATGAAAATCTAAATCGTGGCTGTCTAAACTCTCTCAGCGACTTCCTAACCATACCTACTCTAGCCAGTTGCTAGTGATCTAATGGGAGTTGGGATTGTGCCTTACAAACACACTGTGTGATTCAGGCTCCTTCGAATACACCCTCTACCATCCCTCCCTTCTCTACTATGTCCTCTGGTCTACGCCGTCTCACAGCTCCTTTTTGTCCCTTTTGATGTCTCACTCCTTCTAGGTATTGCCTCCATCCTTTGATGTTACTCCTACTATTCCCTCCTCCACACTACGACTCCCTCCTCTACTACTCCCAACACCACACCACTACTTCCTCTTCCACATTTCTACTCTAACTCCAACCTCCAAACCAAAACACAAAACCATGTATTGCTACACAGTGGCCCACACTGCACTCCTAGGGGGACAAAAATTCCTATATCAGTTTGTATAGTCACTAAACCGTGAATACACACGGATTCAGAACACAGTATTCCTTCAAAATCTCTTACAATTTGAATGTATACAAGGCATATTAAATTAAGCAGAGTCAAATAACTGCCAGGTGTGTGATTGTAAAAAGAATCCCCTTCATTTTTATTTTCAACAAACAGAATCAATAGGTAAAACCTACTGTTTTGTGTCACCACCCCGAGGGGTAGAAGCCAAATTGCAGTAAATAAGGACAGACATTGAAGGCGAGCGTCCCCAGATAGCACGATCCTCCCCACAATGAGAGACCATAATGGACTCTCCCAGGATGGGAATAAGGCCAGGACAAAGTGCGGGTGAGCTTAAATGGGAATTTATCAATCAGAATAGGGCATGCAAAGAACTCTGCAAACTCCGAGAGCGCTCTGTCTGACAATAGCAAAGACAGGCGTATATATTTACAAAAAGTGTCATAAGAACCTACATGCTATAGGGGGCACATGTTAGTGGGGATTGGGTGGCGACGACTAGCTATAGGTGCTGCTGCGATGTGGTTTGCCGCGGCTGGAGGACGTCACTGGTTACCCTCGTGGGTTGGGCTGGGCCTGGCAGGTCAGCTGGGCTCATCCGGACGGTGTTGTTGTGCCAATCGTGACCAGTGTCAGAGATGAATGTCTTTCCTGACTTTCTGCCCTAGGGCCACGCACACCGCAGTCATTCAACATTGCAATATTATCTTCCCTGGTAAATCTTCCAATAGGTTATTCTACAAGTTAATGCAACACAGGAGGAATGCACCTAGAGGGGGGTCTTGTGGCGATACATCAATACATGGTTACCATCGTCCTGTTGACCGGGTATCATAGGTCGCGGGGTTGGGTCTCAGGGCATGGGACAGGCGGTCCGCGTTATCATGTCTTGTTAGAAGTCATTATGGATGTGTTCCTGTAGTGTTGCCATAATATTGGGTGTCCTAATTTTACAGGGGCCATTAACCTAAGGTGAGCCGGTGGGTCGTGGAGCCTAAGAAAGGGCGCCTTTGGATCTGTGTTTTAAGGCCGGGGTTTACTGCTGGGTTGTAAATAATTCAGGTGGCAGGCCATGGCCTTGGGTGCTGCGGGGGAATGTGAATGCTTGAAGTGGCTCCAGCCGAATTGGGGGAGGTGGAGCAGGGCAGCACAGACCTCTGCTTTTTCGTCTGGCAGGCTTCACTGGGGGGAAGGGCGAATGGCCTTGCATGTGCTCGCAAAGGTATTTTCCTCGTGTGTTGCATATTTTAGGTGGAACAGACATAAACATTCATATAATATGCAATACTCATTGAGTCTTTTCAAAGCTCACGTTTTTGACGTTGCTAGTGCCATCCATATGGCCAATTCGAGCATATTACTTATACACTAAGTTTCTAACAACTACAACATTTTGTTATATTTTGTTATATGCCTATACATGCGCAGTAAGTGAGGTAGTAGTAAGGTTGGTGGAGCGCAGGAACAACCCCCCAATGAGACTGGCGGCAGTGGCACATGGTGAGCTTGCACATACATATGGTGCATTTTCGTGCACCCCTTACGTGAGCTCTCAATATGGTTACATTTGTCTTCCTTTGCACTCTAGCAGTATTAGTTCATTTTTGGCGCGGGACCGTGGGGTGCAGTCTTCTTGATAAAATACATAACACAAAAAACCCCCGGGACACTTTTACTATTTGCGCATAGCTACAGGGATATGGGTGCTTCATCCCTAATGTCATGTAAACACACACTCTGCCATTTTTATGGAGTTTACAGGTTTTTAGTCAGAGGGGCCGTGGAGAGAGAAGTTTCACCACAGGTGGTTTGCTCATTAGTATTTGGGGATTCTGCTTTTGTCAGGGGAAGGTTTTACAGTTCTTTTCCACCCAGGCCCTGCTGGCCGGGTCATGCCTGAAACAGCGATACACTGCGGAAGGTAAAATGTTACAGTGTTGGTATCTAACACTAGCTCATGTCCGTCTGTTCGTGGGAACAGACTCTCAGCGGATCTGCCAGAGAGCTGCAGCCACAGGGGTAATTGAAACTCTCCAAGGGTGGGGGCCGCGCTGCGGTGCACAGGGCTCAAACCATCTTTATTAGACAAAATGGTTTCCAGGGCCTAGCTAAATTCAGCAGGTTTGGTCAATGTCTTCAGCCAGTGGCACATCCACCACCTGGGCCCTGGTGGCAGGAAGGACCCCTGACGAGCCATGGACCTCACCGGGGAGAGGATGCAGGGGAGGGGGGTCTCTTGGACCAATCCTCCCATACATTTCCCCCCTTTCGTTACTTAAGTAACACATTCTTTAAATCCTCCAATCTCCTGCACTCTTCCTCGTCAATTATTGTGTCATCCCATGCAGGTGTGCCTTTTATGGGCATCCATGCTCTGCACACCCCTCGCAGGCTCTCACCTCTCCTAGCATATTCATCTGGGGTGCAGGTCAGGTAGATACATCCGCTCTCCCCTTCCAAGTCCACCCACACCTCCTCGTACCATTCCAGTATACGGGGCTCTTTAATTGTAGTATGCCATAATTTATCTACTATGTCCTTGTCGTGGTACCTGGGCACTATCTGGTATCTTGACGTGTCATCTGTTCCTGTTTGTACCTGTACTTCCTGCATAGTTTGTATTGTACCACGGGCGTTGCCCATTGTCACCATCATCATTGCACCATTCGGCACTGCGTTAGCACAACATCGAAGACCCACCTGGCCAAGCAAAAAATGAAAAGGAGGAACACTACAGCCGGCATCAAAAATTTGAGTCATTCCCAGCCACGATGGGACCCAGGAGAAGATATTGTCGAACCATGTACTTTCTTCTGCTCCACCTTCCATTCTCATTCTTTCTCCTAGGTTATGTACTGCTTCGATCACATGGGACAGGGAGCCGTTATCTGCGTCTTCGGAAGGTACGAAAGTGCAGCAGGCACTTCCAATTTTTCGGCAAACACCTCCGTCCATTGCTGTCAACAGGTCCAAGACATACCTGTTTTGCATGGTCATTAGCCGTAGTGCTCGCAGTTCCACTTTTATTACATTAAACCCTTCTTCAGTATCATTTGCCAGCTGGATCAGCTCCCAACGTGTGATTTGGAGCCACTTTGCATTTGCTCGCGCCTGGATGCTTGGGATGAGTGAGGCGAAGAACGTTTCTGCAGAGTTGAATAATCGATATCTATCCGGGATCTGTGCCAGCAGTTCTGATGATGCTTTTGATATGTAGTTCGATGATCGTTTGTTTCGGGACAGCACCCCTTCCATGTTCCCGGAAGACAGGACATATACTTGTGACTCTGCAGTTGGCTGGGCCTCACTCTGTTGAGATTTTCCTCGCGTTTTCTTGCTCCCATCAATGTGGCTTTCCGGGATTACCATTAGTGCGGAGTGTAGGGTGGCCAATGAACAGCTGCCACCCCAGGATTGTGGGAGGTGTAGGTATGCCTGGTTGCCACATACCCAATAGGTGTCCATTAGGGCCGCTGTCCCTTTTCTCATATCTGGGATGGTGAGGGTCTTGTTACAGTTCTTGTTTGCCCCCATGGTGGTTCTCCCGTCTCCCTTGAAACACAGTTCATAGTTTAGTTCTTTCTGCAGCTTGAAGGGTTTTTCAATGGCCGTTACCCAAGTCAATTTTGAGATGTGTTCCTTCCATACTGGTGTGCATGTCTCTTCTATCCATTGCAGTTTCTCTGGTGCCACACCCCGCAGTGATTCAGCCTTGCACATTATTTCTTCGCCCTTCCACTTGTTGTCTGAAAAAAGTGTCCCTTGTATTATAAAAAATGGCTCCTCCAAACCTACCACTCCTACCTCCTTTGGATAACAGGTCTTCTCATTCTGCAGCATTTTAAAAGTCACCTCATGTGCCTGGAAGGTGTTCTTAATTCTGCACAACATGAGATGAAGGACACACTGGGCATCGACAATAGGCAACTCTTTTGGTAACAATACTTTGGGTGTGCCTGAAGCATGGGGAATGAGGGAGCAGACATAACAGCTCTCATTTGTTGTTTGCTTAGCCTTTGCACTCATGTCCGCATACCATTTATTTGTCTGGTGGGGGTGTCGTGGATCTTCCATTTTGTCTAATCCTAACCCATAATATTCGTCATATTTCCTCCTCCCCGCCTCCCTTTTTCGTCTGTTATTTCTTTTTCTAAGGTATTTCCCAGCTTCATGAGCGATGGACCGTGTGGGCCCCCCTTTCTCCCTCTCGCCCCCCTTTGCCCAATCATCATATAATATTTCATATCTCGCTGTCATTTCTTCATTCTCTTTCTTCATGCTATCTAACAGTGTGTTTTTTGTCACGGGAGTGGGCCGGCTGGTGGGGGTGTTATATAACCAGGATATAGCCGAGGGCTTGCGGGCATTGTAATTAGATACTTTTGGCAGGGAAGTTGTGCTGTTTTGCATTTTTCCCTGCAAACCTTCATTAAGCGAGATAGCAACATTAGATGTTGTCGTGTAATATCCCCATACCAGTTTAGTTCCATCCCATACCAAAAAATCACCTTCTTTAGTATTTACAATTGCTGTTTCATTTGTCACATTAGTCCAGTTAATCCCTCCCCCCTTGTTCATCTCGATAGAGATGAACGCTATAAACCAATACGTAACCAGGCCAAACATAATTGTAAAAAAACAATGTAATGCATACAGACAATCCACACTCATACGAATATCTACATCTCTCAGCTAAATATTCTCTATATCTAATAAATCTATCCGTTCCCGTTAGTTGCCATGGTAGTTCCTGTTTGAGATATAAAAGTGCATTAAGTGCATGCATGTAAACATTTTTGTTGGCACTACCAGTGCCAAGAGGTAATGGAAGGGAGATGGGTCTGGGTAGGGGAGGGGGGTTGGGATGTACAGAGAAGGGAGCAGACAATATACGTATTTTTCACATTATTATTTACACATAAATCTATTTTTTTTCTTTTTTCAATCCTTCATCTTTATCGATAACCTGTAATATAATGTTTCTCGTTAACAATTTTCTCTATCAGGTACACTTCGTCCACTCACATGTTCACGTTCACTCATCATTTTCATTAGTATTGTTTGCTGTTGTCTGTGCCTCCTCATCCACCTCTTCCTGCACACTATTATATGCCTTCCGCACATCCGTCAAATGTATCCAATATTTGAGGCCCTTAACTTTTACAGCTGTAGGGGTACAAAATACCACTTCATATGGTCCGTGGAACCGTGGCGCATTCCACCGGCGCACAAAGCTCCGGACATAAATGAACTCTCCTGGCATCAGTTGTACCGGTGTTTCAGGTTCCGTAAGGGACTCCGTTGTGTTCCCTTCTTCCCTTGTGAATGGTGGCGACAGCTGCTTTGATATTGCGCGCGCTGCCCTAGTTAGCTTTTTCAGGTATTCTGTGAACTCATCTCCCAATATCGCGGCGCTTCTGTGCACGATTTCGTGCGGGGACAAATGGTGGTCCTTGCTTGGCTGATTCCTCAGCTCAAACAGCTCAAGGGGCAAACAGTAGATCCAGTGTTTCTTTAATGAGAAACACAGTTTGGACAGTCTCCCTTTTAACAGTCCGTTCATCTTTTCTACCATGCCATTACTTTGAGGATGATAAATTGAGCACAATTTATGTTTTATTCCCAATAATGTGGTCACTTCTTTGAAGAGCTCGTTCACAAAGTGAGTGCCATTGTCTGAGCGAATTACGTCGCAAATTCCCTACCGCGGGAACACTTCCCTTACTAGGAACTTTGCAGCGCTTTTAGCATCAGGTCGTGCACATGGGCCTGCTTCCACCCACCTCGAGAACGGGCATACAACCACTATCATGTAGCGTGCCCCATTACACCTTTCCCCATATCCGCATAGTCTATGTGCAGTTCCCTGAAGGGTCCTACTGGTTTTGGAATTGTTCCCCTGAGTGTACGTAACGTCATTCCAGAGTTGTATATCTGGCACGTTGTGCACTCCATTGTCAATCTTGATACGTGCTCCTGGAGACAGGGCACAAACCCGTCTTCTTGTATCTCTGCTGCAATGTGTTGTTTGGTGTTGTGTGCTGGAAAGTGTAATTGCTGAAATGCTATTTCTAATAGTTTGACCGGCATTACTACTTTCCCTGAGTTATTTTGTCGCCATAGTAAGTCTGTTGCTGATTGGCTGCACCCTCGTTTTTCCCACATCATCTTTTCATCACCACTTGCTCCTTCCTGCAGCTCTAGTATTTGTGATATGGGCATTGCATTGTATCCTTCTGGGGGCTCTTCGTTTGTCTTGTGCTGTAGCATGTACTCACCTGTTTCATGTTTTTCAAAATATGAGGCTTCCTTGGCAGCAGCGGACGCTGCCGCGTTCCCCAAAGACACAACGTCTGTATTGGACGTAAGTGCTTGGCACTTCACTATTGCTACCACTGTTGGATCTTTTAGGGCCTCAATTAACTCCCTCAGTAGTTCTGCATGTTGCACTGGGGTCCCATCTGCTCTTCGAAACCCCCTCCACCCCCATCTTGCCAGACCTCCATGTACTGTTGTCGTCATGTAAGCTGAATCTGTGTATATTGTTACTGCACAACCTTAAGCTGCATGTAATGCTTCTATTAGGGCAATAAGTTCTGCTGCTTGTGCTGAGAAATGTGATGGAAGGCGATACTGCACTAGTGTCTCATACTCACCTTCTTCTAACCTCACCACTGCCAATCCCACATGTTTCTCTTCTGTGTCCATGTCAATCGATGCTGACCCATCCACAAAGTACACCTCCCCCTCGCTCAGGGCATTCTCGCACACCACTGTGTCCTCCCCTGTTTCCCCTGTGTAAGTCGCACAATTGTGTTCCTGCATGTCCTCTAGTGTACATGGTTCTGTGATGAATGTTGCCGGATTTACTGTCCTGCATCGTACCACATGGACATTGGCGCTGGACAATATTATTTCATAGGCAGTTGCTGGCTGTGTGGTCAGTATACTTTTTGATCTCTCAAATATTGCAAATAATGAGTGTTCCACAAACCATGTGACAGGGCATCCCATTACTATCGTGGCACTTTTCTCAATGGCGAACGCGGCGGCGGCGAGTGATTGCTCGCACGCACGCGAAAGGTCCTTGCATCACCGCAACCAAGGTGCCACTATAGTAAGCCAACGGTTTGTGTCCTAGGGAAGTCTTTTGTGTCAGTACAGCTGTCATGAGTGTTCCCTTACAATGTGAGAATAGGTAAAACTCGCGTTCATAATCAGGGTTGGCGAGTACTGGAGCACTCAAAATCAATTCTTTTAGTGACTTGAATGAGTCACTCATCTCTTATGACCATTCTATTTTCCTGTTCTCTTGTTGTGCTTCCTTGAGTGCTTGCAGTAATTGCCTGGTGTAGGCTGCATAATCTAAAATCCATGCTCTACAATAGTTGCACATTCCCAAGAATTTCTGCATCTCCTTCACTGTTGTGGGATCTCTTACTGATCTTATTGCTTCTACCCTGTCAGGGATTATTCTTTTTCCGTCTTTTGATATCAGCTGCCCCAAGTACAGGACCTCTTTCTGACAGTATTGTAACTTTTCCTTGTCCACTTTGTACCCCTTATTTGCCAGCAGCGACTGGAGTGTTACTGAGTCTTTTCTGCATGTTTCTTCATTCTGTGCGCAGACGAGCAAATCGTCTACATACTGAATGATTGTGCTTTCAACTGATAAATTACCCAGGTCTTCGTGTAGTATGCGGTTGAATATGCTTGGGCTCTCACAGTATCCCTGTGGTAATCTGCAATGTTCGTATCTCTTTCCCCCTAAGGTGAATCCCGTCAGGTATCTGTTTTCTTCTGCTAAGGGGATGGAGAAGAATGCTTTTTTCAAATCGACCACTGTGAAATGTGATGCCGTTTTTGGGATACTGCATGATATTGAAGCAGGGTTCGGGACCAAAGGGAACTCTTTCTGTATGACGTCATTTAGGGGGTGTAAATCCTGGATCATCCTCCAAGCCCCTCCCTTTGCTTTTTTGATTGGGTAGATACATATGTTACATGGGGAGTTCGAAGGCACTATTATCCCCTGTGCTAGCAATGAATTTATTGTCTCTTTTAACCCTTCCTCAGCTTCACGGGACAATGAATATTGTTTCACTCGGGGCAGAATTGCCCCTTGTTTGAGCTTTATTACCACTAGTGTCACTCCATGCAACAACCCCACATCATGGGGGCCTGTTGTCCACAAATTGTTTGGCACCAGTCGCATGTCATCGTCAAAAAATGACAGTGGTGTTCCCACCACTGCCATCAACTGGACGAGAATTTGTCTAGCCTGAATCAAAATGTCAGAGGGCATTGCTATTTCCATTATTATTTCCCCATCATTGTCTGAATCAGAGAAGAGATCCTCATCAGATAAGTCTCGTAGAGCAATGTTAGCATTGATGCACAGTACTGTGCGCCATTCACACCCGTCTATGTCCATCCCAATTACAGCAATCCTTTTCGCTGATACCTGTACAGCATGCAAGTCGAAGGATACCACTGACCCTGGTGCTATGTCTGGGCACACTATTGGGCGGAAGATGAATTCTGCGGGTATTCTCCACTCCAGCTCTTTTAGCTCAGGAACTACTTGGGCCAGTGTTTTCAAACCTTCAATGAACATTCTTTCGTCCACTGGCAGGCCGCGTATTTCTGGAGCAGTTGTTTGAGCCTGTACTACCAGCATTACACGTAATGGGCATATTCCTGGTGCTGAACACACTATTCGTCTTTCTGTGAATGATATTGTCATGTTAAGCTAGCTAAGAAGGTCCCTTCCTAGTAAGTTTATTGGCGATTGTTCATAATACAGCAAGGGTGTTTTTACCGTTTTAGCCCCCACTGTCACATCCAAAGCTTCTGTGTAAGGAACTTCAATTACAGCCCCAGAGAACCCCTGCGTCTCTAACTTCCGGTTAGATAACGGAAACCGGCCCTCTTTAATGCATGATTTCTCCGCTCCCGAATCCACCATGAATATGAACTGCTTGTCTCCTATCTGCGCCCCTACCAATGGTTCCTCTGCTGCATCGTAGGTGGTAGATAGAACAGGACACGCAAGTGTTCTCTGTGGGCTGTCCTATGCGGGGTGTCTCATTGCCCCTCCTTGGTTGAACACACTCCCTGAAACTACTGATACACCACTATAGGGGGCTGGTGCTGGTGCTCCATTTGCTGTCGTTGCGAAAGGGTTGCCTGGGGCATAGTGCATAGTGTCGTTGTTCTGTGGGTGATTCTGTGTTCTGTATTGGTGTCCCTGCCTTTGCTCAGGGTACCCCTGCCCTGGGTCCCTTTGTTGTTGTCCCATTGGGAGACCATATATTCTACCTCTGGAAACCTCAGTAAACTCTTCACGTCGCCTATTGCTAGAGGTACCCCGGCTGTGTGTTTCTCAAAGGCATATATCCACTTGCTTGCCCCTCCTGATAGCGGGGGC
Organism: Ambystoma mexicanum; assembly: GCF_040938575.1. Classification (NCBI taxonomy): domain Eukaryota; kingdom Metazoa; phylum Chordata; class Amphibia; order Caudata; family Ambystomatidae; genus Ambystoma; species Ambystoma mexicanum. Next base: position 905,229,005 of record NC_090926.1, read on the forward strand.
AATAACTTTAACAAATTAGCCTTATCCATCTGAGCCCAGGGTATGTAATTCGGCCTCCCTCCTCCCCTGTGTATTAATGGGAGTTGTAACTTCCCCTTTGTCGTGGTATCTGCACTCACCTTCACTCCTGATTTTCCTAATGGTACCATTTTTCCCAACCTGTTCCTTAGTCGTCCTGTCCACTCTTCGTCCATGGTTCTGCCTGAACATGCACCATCCAACCCCTCGCTTCCCCCTCCCATTGCCATACTTAGCCTTTCACTTTCTTCTAATTTTCTCCTATATCACACAGTAGCTCCTCTCTGCCTCCTGTGGATCTTATCTCATCATCAGTGCACCCCTCCCTTCCCTCTAGTTCAATTATTCGTGTCGGTTCTTCTTGTATCCTAAACAGTATCTCTCCTTTTTTCCATCCTTCTTCAAATGTTCTATTCTCACTCTGCGCTCTTGATGCAGGCTTGGATCTAGCGGTATTGATTGCAGTCCGCTCACATATGCTTTTTATTCTCGAGAGCTCGTCTTTGGCTATAGAGAGCCTGGATTCTAGGTCTCCTGTTAATTTCTCTATGTCCACCCTTGGTGTACTTACCTGCTCTCGCTCCCTATGACTCTCATATGGTGGGGGTGCTGTTGGCCCTGGAGTGGTAGTGGTTTTCGTTGGGGGTACATAAGTTGGGTCACCGTATCCCTCTGCGGGCACTGGCTTATTTAGTATTGGGTACAACCTAGTTACCTCTATCGGTGGCTCCCCTTCTGGCAATACCTTGTCATCTTTTGGTATTAGTAATGGATTGTCAGTGGTAGATGGTAGATCAGTATCTAATTCCCTTTTCTTAGGCGGGGGTATTTCTTCAAACAATCTCCATAGGTCTAGTATTTCTCTCCTATTGTGCAGCTGCTTCCCCTTGTATTTCAAACAAATGCATGTAGCTACCATATCTAGAACACTCTTGTCAAACGATCCCCCTTCGGGCCATATCTGAGGTAATCCTTCTCCCTTCAACTCTGTGATCCACTGGTCATGATATTTCTTAATCCGTTCTGCGTACCCAGGTAGATTCTTACAAATATGTGATAAGGGTGTTTCTGCCCCCATACTTCGTACTTGCTCGATACTGATGTATCTCTATATATCTCTATATCTCAATATAAATGCATCACCATATGAGTTCACGTATTTATGTCCTACTAAACGTGGGGACCTGCATGTTTTCCCGCCACCTGTACAGTATGAGAATGGCTGCGCACAGCCTCTATTCTATACACTTTAGGGGGCACGTACAAGAGCAAACCATCAATAATTTCGACAATTTTACCCAACAAATCAAAGAAATAAACACTCACTTCACCACATTACTCTTCTTTGTGATATTTCTTCTGGTCACACTTACCATGACCATACCATAATTATGCATTTCTGACCACCTTTACACACTTATTATAACACATATGTTCTGACACATACGATGCTTACACACCCATAGGCAGCACTCTATTCACAGCTCAGTTTGTCCTCCCTTTCATCCCTTGCCAGCTGTCCCTGTTCGTCTTACTCTGATATATATTTGTCTCCTAATTTTGATGTATAATTGTCTTTCTACTTAGATTATATCTTTGTACTAACCCACTTTATTTTCCCATAAACCCAGAGAGAAGAATAGAAATAATAGCAGTCACTAATGTATTCTTCGTGTCCTCCTTTACCAGACACCTTTATCTCATTTTCCACTTCTTCATATATTCCCAGTACTAGTCAAGATAGCACTATGCGGCGCCGCCTTCCACCCCCTCGCGGAGCTAGGTTCCCGTCTCTTTATCTCTGTTCACCTCTTAATCCTAATGGCCATATGCGAAGAAAAAGCAAAGTAAGTTTAGAGTGGCCCTTAGTAGACCCAAAGTGTCCGCTTTCAACCAGCCTCGTTCCCTGTCCTATATTTCCTCCCCTTCTCCCTTTATGGTCACTCGCACTCAATACTCACGTGCCCGTCTTGAACCGAGAGTCTCCGAAACTGGGTCCGTGCAGGCAGTGTTGCCGTACGCTCAACGGTCAGCCCCGGCGAGCGGTACTCAAAGGGGATTTTTCAACCGGGATCCCGTACCCTCTCTCTGTTGAGTGTGCACTTCTGAGCATACTGGTCGCCGTTGGCGGGCAGCCTTCCGGAGCCGGCGCACCGTGCATATCCCTTTTCGACCGGAGATTTTCGTGTCAAAGGGGACGGTAGGGATATATATATATGTTAGGAAAAAATAAAAATCACACTTTCGGGGTCACCACTGAAGGCGAGCGTCCCCAGATAGCACAATCCTCCCCACAATGAGAGACAATAATGGACTCTCCCAGGATGGGAATAAGGCCAGGACAAAGTGCGGGTGAGCTTAAATGGGAGTTTATCAATCAGAATAGGGCATGCAAAGAACTCTGCAAACTCTGAGAGCGCTCTGTCTGACAATAGCAAAGACAGGCGTATATATTTACAAAAAGCGACATAAGAACCTACATGCTATAGGGGGCACAGGTTAGTGGGGATTGGGTGGCGACGACTAGCTATAGGTGCTGCTGCGATGTGGTTTGCCGCGGCTGGAGGACGTCACTGGTTACCCTCGTGGGTTGGGCTGGGCCTGGCAGGTCAGCTGGGCTCATCCGGACAGTGTTGTTGTGCCAACCGTGACCAGTGTCAGAGATGAATGTCTTTCCTGACTTTCTGCCCTAGGGCCACGCACACCGGAGTCATTCAACATTGCAATATTATCTTCCCTGGTAAATCTTCCAATAGGTTATTCTACAGGTTAATGCAACACAGGAGGAATGCACCTAGAGGGGGGTCTTGTGGTGATACATCAATACATGGTTACCATCGTCCTGTTGACCGGGTATCATAGGTCGCGGGGTTGGGTTTCAGGGCATGGGACAGCCATCTTTATCGATAACCTGTAATATAATGTTTCTCGTTAACAATTTTCTCTATCAGGTACACTTCGTCCACTCACATGTTCACGTTCACTCATCATTTTCATTAGTATTGTTTGCTGTTGTCTGTGCCTCCTCATCCACCTCTTCCTACACACTATTATATGCCTTCCGCACATCCGTCAAATGTATCCAATATTTGAGGCCCTTAACTTTTACAGCTGTAGGGGTACAAAATACCACTTCATATGGTCCGTGGAACCGTGGCTCATTCCACCGGCGCACAAAGCTCTGGACATAAATGAACTCTCCTGGCATCAGTTGTACCGGTGTTTCAGGTTCCGTAAGGGACTCCGTTGTGTTCCCTTCTTCCCTTGTGAATGGTGGCGACAGCTGCTTTGATATTGCGCGCGCTGCCCTAGTTAGCTTTTTCAGGTATTCTGTGAACTCATCTCCCAATATCGCGGCGCTTCTGTGCACGATTTCGTGCGGGGACAAATGGTGGTCCTTGCTTGGCTGATTCCTCAGCTCAAATAGCTCAAGGGGCAAACAGTAGATCCAGTGTTTCTTTAATGAGAAACACAGTTTGGACAGTCTCCCTTTTAACAGTCCGTTCATCTTTTCTACCATGCCATTACTTTGAGGATGATAAATTGAGCACAATTTATGTTTTATTCCCAATAATGTGGTCACTTCTTTGAAGAGCTCGTTCACAAAGTGAGTGCCGTTGTCTGAGCGAATTACGTCGCAAATTCCCTACCGCGGGAACACTTCCCTTACTAGGAACTTTGCAGCGCTTTTAGCATCAGGTCGTGCACATGGGCCTGCTTCCACCCACCTCGAGAACGGGCATACAACCACTATCATGTAGCGTGCCCCATTACACCTTTCCCCATATCCGCATAGTCTATGTGCAGTTCCCTGAAGGGTCCTACTGGTTTTGGAATTGTTCCCCTGAGTGTACGTAACGTCATTCCAGAGTTGTATATCTGGCACGTTGTGCACTCCATTGTCAATCTTGATACGTGCTCCTGGAGACAGGGCACAAACCAGTCTTCTTGTATCTCTGCTGCAATGTGTTGTTTGGTGTTGTGTGCTGGAAAGTGTAATTGCTGAAATGCTATTTCTAATAGTTTGACCGGCATTACTACTTTCCCTGAGTTATTTTGTCGCCATAGTAAGTCTGTTGCTGATTGGCTGCACCCTCGTTTTTCCCACATCATCTTTTCATCACCACTTGCTCCTTCCTGCAGCTCTAGTATTTGTGATATGGGCATTGCATTGTATACTTCTGGGGGCTCTTCGTTTGTCTTGTGCTGTAGCATGTACTCACCTGTTTAATGTTTTTCAAAATATGAGGCTTCCTTGGCGGCAGCGGACGCTGCCGCGTTCCCCAAAGACACAACGTCTGTATTGGACGTATGTGCTTGGCACTTCACTATTGCTACCACTGTTGGATCTTTTAGGGCCTCAATTAACTCCCTCAGTAGTTCTGCATGTTGCACTGGGGTCCCATCTGCTCTTCGAAACCCCCTCCACCCCCATCTTGCCAGACCTCCATGTACTGTTGTCGTCATGTAAGCTGAATCTGTGTATATTGTTACTGCACAACCTTAAGCTGCATGTAATGCTTCTATTAGGGCAATAAGTTCTGCTGCTTGTGCTGAGAAATGTGATGGAAGGCGATACTGCACTAGTGTCTCATACTCACCTTCTTCTAACCTCACCACTGCCAATCCCACATGTTTCTCTTCTGTGTCCATGTCAATCGATGCTGACCCATCCACAAAGTACACCTCCCCCTCGCTCAGGGCATTCTCGCACACCACTGTGTCCTCCCCTGTTTCCCCTGTGTAAGTCGCACAATTGTGTTCCTGCATGTCCTCTAGTGTACATGGTTCTGTGATGAATGTTGCCGGATTTACTGTCCTGCATCGTACCACATGGACATTGGCGCTGGACAATATTATTTCATAGGCAGTTGCTGGCTGTGTGGTCAGTATACTTTTTGATCTCTCAAATATTGCAAATAATGAGTGTTCCACAAACCATGTGACAGGGCATCCCATTACTATCGTGGCACTTTTCTCAATGGCGAACGCGGCGGCGGCGAGTGATTGCTCGCACGCACGCGAAAGGTCCTTGCATCACCGCAACCAAGGTGCCACTATAGTAAGCCAACGGTTTGTGTCCTAGGGAAGTCTTTTGTGTCAGTACAGCTGTCATGAGTGTTCCCTTACAATGTGAGAATAGGTAAAACTCGCGTTCATAATCAGGGTTGGTGAGTACTGGAGCACTCAAAATCAATTCTTTTAGTGACTTGAATGAGTCACTCATCTCTTCTGACCATTCTATTTTCCTGTTCTCTTGTTGTGCTTCCTTGAGTGCTTGCAGTAATTGCCTGGTGTAGGCTGCATAATCTAAAATCCATGCTCTACAATAGTTGCACATTCCCAAGAATTTCTGCATCTCCTTCACTGTTGTGGGATCTCTTACTGATCTTATTGCTTCTACCCTGTCAGGGATTATTCTTTTTCCGTCTTTTGATATCAGCTGCCCCAAGTACAGGACCTCTTTCTGACAGTATTGTAACTTTTCCTTGTCCACTTTGTACCCCTTATTTGCCAGCAGCGACTGGAGTGTTACTGAGTCTTTTCTGCATGTTTCTTCATTCTGTGCGCAGACGAGCAAATCGTCTACATACTGAATGATTGTGCTTTCAACTGATAAATTACCCAGGTCTTCGTGTAGTATGCGGTTGAATATGCTTGGGCTCTCACAGTATCCCTGTGGTAATCTGCAATGTTCGTATCTCTTTCCCCCTAAGGTGAATCCCATCAGGTATCTGTTTTCTTCTGCTAAGGGGATGGAGAAGAATGCTTTTTTCAAATCGACCACTGTGAAATGTGATGCCGTTTTTGGGATACTGCATGATATTGAAGCAGGGTTCGGGACCAAAGGGAACTCTTTCTGTATGACGTCATTTAGGGGGTGTAAATCCTGGATCATCCTCCAAGCCCCTCCCTTTGCTTTTTTGATTGGGTAGATACATATGTTACATGGGGAGTTCGAAGGCACTATTATCCCCTGTGCTAGCAATGAATTTATTGTCTCTTTTATCCCTTCCTCAGCTTCACGGGACAATGAATATTGTTTCACTCGGGGCAGAATTGCCCCTTGTTTGAGCTTTATTACCACTGGTGTCACTCCATGCAACAACCCCACATCATGGGGGCCTGTTGTCCACAAATTGTTTGGCACCAGTCGCATGTCATCGTCAAAAAATGACGGTGGTGTTCCCACCACTGCCATCAACTGGACGAGAATTTGTCTAGCCTGAATCAAAATGTCAGAGGGCATTGCTATTTCCATTATTATTTCCCCATCATTGTCTGAATCAGAGAAGAGATCCTCATCAGATAAGTCTCGTAGAGCAATGTTAGCATTGATGCACAGTACTGTGCGCCATTCACACCCGTCTATGTCCATCCCAATTACAGCAATCCTTTTCGCTGATACCTGTACAGCATGCAAGTCTAAGGATACCACTGACCCTGGTGCTATGTCTGGGCACACTATTGGGCGGAAGATGAATTCTGCGGGTATTCTCCACTCCAGCTCTTTTAGCTCAGGAACTACTTGGGCCAGTGTTTTCAAACCTTCAATGAACATTCTTTCGTCCACTGGCAGGCCGCGTATTTCCGGAGCAGTTGTTTGAGCCTGTACTACCAGCATTACACGTAATGGGCATATTCCTGGTGCTGAACACACTATTCCTCTTTCTGTGAATGATGTTGTCATGTTAAGCTAGCTAAGAAGGTCCCTTCCTAGTAAGTTTATTGGCGATTGTTCATAATACAGCAAGGGTGTTTTTACCGTTTTAGCCCCCACTGTCACATCCAAAGCTTCTGTGTAAGGAACTTCAATTACAGCCCCAGAGAACCCCTGCGTCTCTAACTTCCGGTTAGATAACGGAAACCGGCCCTCTTTAATGCATGATTTCTCCGCTCCCGAATCCACCATGAATATGAACTGCTTGTCTCCTATCTGCGCCCCTACCAATGGTTCCTCTGCTGCATCGTAGGTGGTAGATAGAACAGGACACGCAAGTGTTCTCTGTGGGCTGTCCTATGCGGGGTGTCTCATTGCCCCTCCTTGGTTGAACACACTCCCTGAAACTACTGATACACCACTATAGGGGGCTGGTGCTGGTGCTCCATTTGCTGTCGTTGCGAAAGGGTTGCCTGGGGCATAGTGCATAGTGTCGTTGTTCTGTGGGTGATTCTGTGTTCTGTATTGGTGTCCCTGCCTTTGCTCAGGGTACCCCTGCCCTGGGTCCCTTTGTTGTTGTCCCATTGGGAGACCATATATTCTACCTCTGGAAACCTCAGTAAACTCTTCACGTCGCCTATTGCTAGAGGTACCCCGGCTGTGTGTTTCTCAAAGGCATATATCCACTTGCTTGCCCCTCCTGATAGCGGGGGCAATAACTTTAACAAATTAGCCTTATCCATCTGAGCCCAGGGTATGTAATTCGGCCTCCCTCCTCCCCTGTGTATTAATGGGAGTTGTAACTTCCCCTTTGTCGTGGTATCTGCACTCACCTTCACTCCTGATTTTCCTAATGGTACCATTTTTCCCAACCTGTTCCTTAGTCGTCCTGTCCACTCTTCGTCCATGGTTCTGCCTGAACATGCACCATCCAACCCCTCGCTTCCCCCTCCCATTGCCATACTTAGCCTTTCACTTTCTTCTAAATTTTGTCCTATATCACACAGTAGCTCCTCTCTGCCTCCTGTGGATCTTATCTCATCATCAGTGCACCCCTCCCTTCCCTCTAGTTCAATTATTCGTGTCGGTTCTTCTTGTATCCTAAACAGTATCTCTCCTTTTTTCCATCCTTCTTCAAATGTTCTATTCTCACTCTGCGCTCTTGATGCAGGCTTGGATCTAGCGGTATTGATTGCAGTCCGCTCACATATGCTTTTTATTCTCGAGAGCTCGTCTTTGGCTATAGAGAGCCTGGATTCTAGGTCTCCTGTTAATTTCTCTATGTCCACCCTTGGTGTACTTACCTGCTCTCGCTCCCTATGACTCTCATATGGTGGGGGTGCTGTTGGCCCTGGAGTGGTAGTGGTTTTCGTTGGGGGTACATAAGTTGGGTCACCGTATCCCTCTGCGGGCACTGGCTTATTTAGTATTGGGTACAACCTAGTTACCTCTATCGGTGGCTCCCCTTCTGGCAATACCTTGTCATCTTTTGGTATTAGTAATGGATTGTCAGTGGTAGATGGTAGATCAGTATCTAATTCCCTTTTCTTAGGCGGGGGTATTTCTTCAAACAATCTCCATAGGTCTAGTATTTCTCTCCTATTGTGCAGCTGCTTCCCCTTGTATTTCAAACAAATGCATGTAGCTACCATATCTAGAACACTCTTGTCAAACGATCCCCCTTCGGGCCATATCTGAGGTAATCCTTCTCCCTTCAACTCTGTGATCCACTGGTCATGATATTTCTTAATCCGTTCTGCGTACCCAGGTAGATTCTTACAAATATGTGATAAGGGTGTTTCTGCCCCCATACTTCGTACTTGCTCGATACTGATGTATCTCTATATATCTCTATATCTCAATATAAATGCATCACCATATGAGTTCACGTATTTATGTCCTACTAAACGTGGGGACCTGCATGTTTTCCCGCCACCTGTACAGTATGAGAATGGCTGCGCACAGCCTCTATTCTATACACTTTAGGGGGCACGTACAAGAGCAAACCATCAATAATTTCGACAATTTTACCCAACAAATCAAAGAAATAAACACTCACTTCACCACATTACTCTTCTTTGTGATATTTCTTCTGGTCACACTTACCATGACCATACCATAATTATGCATTTCTGACCACCTTTACACACTTATTATAACAAATATGTTCTGACACATACGATGCTTACACACCCATAGGCAGCACTCTATTCACAGCTCAGTTTGTCCTCCCTTTCATCCCTTGCCAGCTGTCCCTGTTCGTCTTACTCTGATATATATTTGTCTCCTAATTTTGATGTATAATTGTCTTTCTACTTAGATTATATCTTTGTACTAACCCACTTTATTTTCCCATAAACCCAGAGAGAAGAATAGAAATAATAGCAGTCACTAATGTATTCTTCGTGTCCTCCTTTACCAGACACCTTTATCTCATTTTCCACTTCTTCATATATTCCCAGTACTAGTCAAGATAGCACTATGCGGCGCCGCCTTCCACCCCCTCGCGGAGCTAGGTTCCCGTCTCTTTATCTCTGTTCACCTCTTAATCCTAATGGCCATATGCGAAGAAAAAGCAAAGTAAGTTTAGAGTGGCCCTTAGTAGACCCAAAGTGTCCGCTTTCAACCAGCCTCGTTCCCTGTCCTATATTTCCTCCCCTTCTCCCTTTATGGTCACTCGCACTCAATACTCACGTGCCCGTCTTGAACCGAGAGTCTCCGAAACTGGGTCCGTGCAGGCAGTGTTGCCGTACGCTCAACGGTCAGCCCCGGCTCCGGCGAGCGGTACTCAAAGGGGATTTTTCAACCGGGATCCCGTACCCTCTCTCTGTTGAGTGTGCACTTCTGAGCATACCGGTCGCCGTTGGCGGGCAGCCTTCCGGAGCCGGCGCACCGTGCATATCCCTTTTCGACCGGAGATTTTCGTGTCAAAGGGGACGGTAGGGATATATATATATGTTAGGAAAAAATAAAAATCACGCTTTCGGGGTCACCACTGAAGGCGAGCGTCCCCAGATAGCACGATCCTCCCCACAATGAGAGACAATAATGGACTCTCCCAGGATGGGAATAAGGCCAGGACAAAGTGCGGGTGAGCTTAAATGGGAGTTTATCAATCAGAATAGGGCATGCAAAGAACTCTGCAAACTCTGAGAGCGCTCTGTCTGACAATAGCAAAGACAGGCGTATATATTTACAAAAAGCGACATAAGAACCTACATGCTATAGGGGGCACAGGTTAGTGGGGATTGGGTGGCGACGACTAGCTATAGGTGCTGCTGCGATGTGGTTTGCCGCGGCTGGAGGACGTCACTGGTTACCCTCGTGGGTTGGGCTGGGCCTGGCAGGTCAGCTGGGCTCATCCGGACAGTGTTGTTGTGCCAACCGTGACCAGTGTCAGAGATGAATATCTTTCCTGACTTTCTGCCCTAGGGCCACGCACACCGGAGTCATTCAACATTGCAATATTATCTTCCCTGGTAAATCTTCCAATAGGTTATTCTACAGGTTAATGCAACACAGGAGGAATGCACCTAGAGGGGGGTCTTGTGGTGATACATCAATACATGGTTACCATCGTCCTGTTGACCGGGTATCATAGGTCGCGGGGTTGGGTTTCAGGGCATGGGACAGGCGGTCCGCGTTATCATGTCTTGTTAGAAGTCATTATGGATGTGTTCCTGTAGTGTTGCCATAATATTGGGTGTCCTAATTTTACAGGGGCCATTAACCTAAGGTGAGCCGGTGGGTCGTGGAGCCTAAGAAAGGGTGCCTGTTACGCTCACCTGACTCCCACGGAGGCGCCGGCCTGGTTCGCGCTGCTGTGACCTCTTCTAAGGTGATGCGCAGGGTTCGGAAGACGGACTGGACCGGGCCCCCAAATCTGGCTTGTCTGGCTCGCAGAAGTATCCTTCTGTAGGCGAAAATAGGGGATTAACTGTCTGCGGGGTAATGCAATCGGCCTCCCACTTTCCCCTCTCACCCTCCTTGAAACCCTTCTGTGATTTCTCGTAGCGTCTCACCTTAGGGTCTGGAAGGACGAGCTCTCCATCCTGCTTTTGATGCAGGGGCGCGTTGGTATCCAGTTACTTCACTGGATTTTCGGATTGCTGAGAACCAAACTTGCTTGGCTTCCAGGTAAGTTTTTTGATAAGAGGTTCCCATGTGTCCATGCATTAATGTACTAATGCTAGTGTCTTTTTCCCCATAGGGGCCAGGGTACGGAATGCCGGCGAACAGGCACCGACCCGAGATGAGCAGTGAAATCCTTGTAGAAATCAGGTAAGTCTTTAATGAGCGTTTTTTGGTAATGTCTTTTCATTCACTCATTAACGCTGATGTCTCTTTTTCCCCTTAGGGGCCGGGGTCCGGAAATACCAGGATGCGGCGCGGACCCGAAATGAAGAGGGAATGAATCAACAGGTAAGTCTTAACATGGAGATTTAGCTTTCCTTATTCCCTTCTCTCTCTCACCTTTTGTTCTGGTGTTTTTCTCCCTAGGCGCTGGGGCGTGACTACGAATCCGGATGATCGCTGCTGAACATGGAGGCGCCCTGTAAAGGTGAGTGGAATGCGGCGCTGCAGTGATCGACGCGATGAGCTTTTAAATTAAAGTCTTCCTTTTCAGGATTGTCGGCGAGATGTCTCCGGGATGCGGATTTTTGCAGGTAAGGACTTTTCCTTCTTCTGTTCTCTTCTTCTCTTCCTTTGCAGGTGATCCAGGATGCTGGCAGGCATGGCAGAAGTCAGGATGCAGGAGCAGACATGGTGAGCGTCCAGCTGCTAGATGCAGAACAACGCGAAGCACGTGTGGCTGTTCGGGTGGGGTTTAAATAGCCTTGGAAGAAGTTCCAGGTATGTATCCTTCCCCGACCACGCCCGGATCGTAAATTAGTCCCACAGGTAAAGTAGTTCCTTTCAGGCCTCAAGGAGGCCGGGATCTTGCAGCATGGTCTGCATCAGGTAAGTGCACCCAAGCATTTCCATAATGAGCCAGGACACTGTCCAAAGGGCCCCTATATGGGGTTGCTGGGTCCTTCCTTGGGGACTGGATGTCCGCTTTCGGGGACGCCGGGCTTGAACCGGCTCCCCGGGAGCGGGCATCATGACAGCGCCTTTGGATTTGTGTTTTAAGGCCGGGGTTTACTTCTGGGTTGTAAATAATTCAGGAGGCAGGCCATGGCCTTGGGTGCTGCGGGGGAATGTGAATGCTTGAAGCGGCTCCAGCCGAATTGGGGGAGGTGGAGCAGGGCAGCACAGGCCTCTGCTTTTTCGTCTGGCAGGCTTCACTGGGGGGAAGGAGGAATGGCCTTGTATGTGCTCGCAAAGGTATTTTCCTCGTGTGTTGCATATTGTAGGTGGAAGAGACATAAACATTCATATAATATACAATACTCATTGAGTCTTTTCAAAGCTCACGTTTTTGACGTTGCTAGTGCCATCCATATGGCCAATTCGAGCATATTACTTATACACTAAGTTTCTAACAACTACAACATTTTTTTATATGCCTATACATGCGCAGTAAGTGAGGTAGTAGTAAGGTTGGTGGAGCGCGCAGCAAAACCCGCCAATGAAACTGGCGGCAGTGGCACATGGTGAGCTTGGATATACATATGGTGCATTTTCGTGCACCCCTTACGTGAGCTCTCAATATGGTTACATTTGTCTTCCTTTGCACTCTAGCAGCATTAGTTCATAACACAAAAAACCCCCGGGACACTTTTACTATTTGCGCATAGCTACAGGGATATCGGTGCTTCATCCCTAATGTCATGTAAATACACACTCTGCCATTTTTATGGAGTTTACAGGTTTTTAGTCAGAGGGGCCGTGGAGAGAGAAGTTTCACCACAGGTGGTTTGCTCATTAGTATTTGGGGATTCTGCTTTTGTCAGGGGACCGTTTTACAGTTCTTTTCCACCTAGCCCCTGCTGGCCGGGTCATGCTGGAAACAGCTATACACTGCGGAAGGTAAAATGTTACAGTGTTGGTATCTAACACTAGCTCATGTCCGTCTGTTCGTGGGAACGGGCTCTCAGCGGAGAGCTGCAGCCACAGGGGTAATTGAAACTCTCCAAGGGTGGGGGCCGCGCTGCGGTGCACAGGGCTCAAACCCTCTTTATTAGACAAAATGGTTTCCAGGGCCTAGCTAAATTCAGCAGGTTTGGTCAATGTCTTCAGCCAGTGGCCCATCCACCACCTGGGCCCTGGTGGCAGGAAGGACCCCTGACGAGCCATGGACCTCACCGGGGAGAGGATGCAGGGGAGGGGGGTCTCTTGGACCAATCCTCCCATACATTTCCCCCCTTTCGTTACTTAAGTAACAAATTCTTTAAATCCTCCAATCTCCTGCACTCTTCCTCGTCAATTATTGCGTCATCCCATGCAGGTGTGCCTTTTATGGGCAGACAGTCATGTAAATAATCAACAGATTTCTCAAAGTAACTCTGCAGTTAAATTCCTATGTTTACAACATTCACACTGGAATTTGATGATTTGTCATACAATATTTATAATACCCAATAGCTCCTTATTGATGTTTCCTATAACCAACGTGTTTTCCATCGTATCCGATGTATTGACTATTGCATGAGGTGCGTTCTCTCAGACGCACTTTGATTATCACTATGCATATAATTTACGCATCCGTATCACTATCGGAGGGGATCTGCCTCCTTAGGTATTGAATAGTGGTACATTTGTACTGATATAAATGGAATTTACGTCATGTGTGCTGACTCAACTATGGACTGTGACTAGTCTATATAGACCAACGTTAATGCCTTTCCCCCTCCTTTTATCATCCAGAGATCACTCTGAGGACGGCTAATCCTTTGTACCCAGCTTCCCGCAAGCACCCTTACCAAGATTTGGTGAGTCATGCTACCTACTATGGTTCACTAAAAGATATGCTTTATTATCTGAAATTTGGTGTGACCCATCATACAGTGTACTTACCCTTATTATTGACCCCAATAGGTCACTTGCTCTCTGGCTCCAGACACAGGAACTTGGAGGTCAGTTCCCTTCATTAATTTTATTAGTTAGAAACTTCCACTTTATATACTAGACAATAAATACCTTTATTCTTATTACCCTGTAGAGAACCATTCATGAAGTGTGTTGGATAGGAACATTTCGCGCACAACCTGAATATGGATTTTGAATCCGAAACGCGTTGGTTATTGGAAACATCAATAAGGAGCTATCTGGTGTTATAAATATTGTATGACACCTTATTAATGAAGGTGACTCTTTTTACAGTCACTCACCTGGCAGTTATGTGACTTTGCTTCATTTAATATGCCTTTTCTAAATTGAAATTATAACCGATTTTGAAGGAATACCATGTTCTGAATCTGTGTGTAGGTTTAGTGACTATACAAACTGATATAGGGATTTTTGTCCCCCTAGGAGTGCAGTGTGGGCCACTGTGTAGCAATACATGGCTTTGTTTTTTAGCTATTCTCTTTGTCCCAAGTGGCCGTGTGACGCTAGCCCTCTTGCACCTGAAATATCCATTAATTTTGTACTGGGTCAATTTACCGATATTGGAAGTGAAATATTAAGATGCAGTCTTGAAAAACCTTATACAGGTCAGGGCACTCCCATTATCCCCTTTTGCTCCAACCTCCAAACCACCACTTCTCTCTCCAAACCGCTACTCCTCCCTCCAAGCCACCACTCCTCCCTCCAACAGACCACCCATCTCTCCAAACCACTATTCTTCCCACCAAACTACCACTCCCTCCTCCAAACCACAACTGCAGCACCGGGTTTGTGTCTCCAGGGGCCTGTGTTTGACCTCGTGGCCACTGGTTTGAATCCTGGCAGGTCCACTCAGCCATTCATCCTTCTTAGTATGACAAAATGGGTACTAAGTTGGATAACAATAAACATCTGTCATCTGCCAAGATACAATATGAACGTGCACTCCACAAGTAAACAGGTTATGTTATGTTACTCAAGCACCCTCCTTTTACTCTTGAACATTTGCTTGACAATCACACCATACTCAAGCTTGTCTACTCATTTGCCATACAACCACACACACTCACTCTGCAGATCCACTTTAACTCCTTGCCAATGCTTTGCCTGCTCAAAAAATGGTCTCCACTCCCGCTGTTCCTTCCATCCTCCTGCTGGTCTCTCGGCCGTCCTACCAAGTCTGAATAACCCAGTCTTCCTGTTTATTGCTTATATTACCCTTTCTCTCATAGGATTCCATTACTCTCCCTGGCCATTCTGACCCTGTCCTCCCCACTCGCGATGCGTGTGTGTGTTTGTGTGTAGCAACAGGTACGCAATATGGGGCTAATCGCCGGCCATCTACTCCATGTGGTCTATTAGGTGAGGGTGGCTCCTTCTCCCCTTTCATTCCCCAGTGGTCTAAGTGGTCATTGGCTTTTTGAGGAAGGTTGTCTCTTTTGTTCTCAAGCTCCAAGATTTCTGTGGCATTGGGAAGGGGGTTCTCTGTCTCCCTGTCATGCCTGTGGGGAATGGCATTCATTTGTCTCTCTGTGGTCAGTCACTGGTCATTCAGGCCTTTTCAACAGACTCTGATTTAATATCTAGAACGCTGGTTTTTAGTAAACACATGAGAAGACTGGTGAGTGACTGTTTGAGGCATGGCATGAACTATTAGTGATCCGCACAGAAACATATTGGCAAATAGGTAGTGTAGCAGTTGTGGCCTTCTCAACTACCACTGTCCCACTCGGGGGTAGGACCGGCTCTGGATTTCTCCCCAGTAGGCCTCCTGCTCCTGGCTGAGAAATGTTCCCTTCTCCTCTTGACAAGGCCAGTTCTCTGGCTTTGTCACAGACGTACTTGGAGAATGTTCAGCTTTTTGGTGGAACAGCATTTAATCCACTGCGTACATGATGACAAGCTGCAGCAGTACTGTGTGAAATATGACCAAAAGAAGGTAACTTCCTCACAGGCTTTTCCATGCTTTTAGTCTTGAAAGTGCTACCAATCTACCAATCTAAGGAAATGTCAAGTTGTTCTTAGTCAGGTTCAAAATGAAATGCTCCTCCTGGCTATTATGCTGACATTCTCTTGCATCCTTGTACTTGTAGGCCCACATTTATAATGTGGAAAAAAAATCGACAAATATTTTACAGGAATGCAAAATGGCATGCGTTAAAAAGTCAAGGTCATGCAGAACATGACTGCTCATTTCTGCACATTTCTGAGAAGCTTGGGTGCTGATGAAGAGTTAGAAAGGTGTGCAGTCATGTTCCTGCTGTGACATCCTGTCCTGGCTAGACGCTTTTCAAGGGTGGACCAAAGGCTTATATACACGATGTCTAAGCTTGCACCTCAACATGCTCAGACTCTCTACAATCATTATGGTAAGCAGACACAAGTAGATTGGAAACCGCCTTTGCCTTACTTTAATAACACAGGTCTGGGGGCAGGCTATACTTTGCAGTGATGTTCATCAGCAACTGAAGCTTCCAAACATCAATAATAAGTGGTACTACAATATAAGCAATGTCTAAGGAAGGATCTACAGAAATGACAATCTATACCAAAAAACAAACAGCATAACTAAACATTTTAAGGCCTTCAAAGGGACAAAACACAGTAATAAAGGCTGATTAGCTATCACAGGCAGTCTGGGTAATTGGCGATTGTAAGGCAAGAGGGGGGAAAATGAAGTAACTGAGTAAAGGAAAATCCCCAAAATAGTGTTTATAAAATGTCTTTGGCCAATGTGGGCCAGAGTAGTCAATTTTGGGATGATACCAGATAGTGTACGGCTCCAGAAAGACTGGGAATGATGCCTAGCTCGAAGTTCCCTTGTTTAGTCTCTAGTTGATTGCTCAAAAGTGTTGGCTGTTTGCAAGATCATTTAATCAGCCATGAGCTATAGATTGCTGATTTGGTGTGGGCCCAGAAGTAGCTGACCCCTTGGCGTGTGTTTTAAAACTGATTGCTTCAAGTCTTGACTTTTTTTGCGCATGGCCCGGGCTGTTTTTGAGCCAATGGTGCTCTGCAGTCTTAAAGGGATGGTCTAGTATTTTTTTTATGTTACCTATCTATTTTTTAAATACAATTTTTTTACTAGACCATCCCTTTAATGTGTGACTTGATTGTAGGAAGTAGGCATCTCAGTCCAGTGTCTTTAGGATCTGATCTGGGAGCGACTGTAATGGGATTTATTGTGGCTGGAACGTCTTTGTAGAAGCAGGGCGCTTTACAAGCTCCATAGAACGCCATGTTGTGTGTAGCCGGGCTCAACAATCGGGTGGCATTCTGTTGCATGAAGCCTCCTCATTGTTCGATAGTGGATTGCATGTGTATAACGGCTAAGAACTAGTTTGCTGTCCTTGCAGAACTTTCTGAGCAACAGCAGGTCCAATGATAATGGGGGTGTCTAGACCACAAATGCTGGGAGTTTACAAAATGCCACCAGTGAAACCCTGGCACAGACTCGGCCACTGAAGCCCAGGCATGTATTTACTCTGTTTAATGATTTTCCTTACACAGCCAGCTGAGGACATAATGGAGAATAATAAGATGCAATGCACTGGATTCGTAATAATTTGAAACACAGACAATATGGCAAGCACATACACATAGATGCTGTAGAACCAAATTCAAAATATTTAATGGCAAAGCGTAACCTATTGAAGTGATTGAGTAGAAAAACAAATGGGAGGTTTTCAGAAAGCTCATGAAGAGCAACACACGTGTGAACACTATTTTCCTGAGAATAAGTGATACAATTTCTCAGATCCTAATTGTATACAATACATAAAGAACAACATCTTTAATTATACATTTGTCATATTGAGAAAGATACTTGACTTTCCTTTGGGGTAAAATTACATTTTGACAAAACAATTAACTTCGAAAAATACATTGAATATGCAATTCATAATACATTGACATTTTTATCATTATGTTTCACATTGACTTGGAGAAAACAAATCCAACATTGTGCTGCATACACTTGGGTATTTGCAATTTGTTTTCTCTGACCCGTGGCAGCACCAGCTGCTCAATGTAACCGCCAGACACTGAAAACAAGTGGCAACGTGGTTGAAGGGTGATATAGCTGCATCATTTGTTTTTTCTTTCAGCTAGTGCCCCTTATGTACTCGAGTGATGTTAAGGGAAGGTTGGCTCTCCCTCCTCTGGCCAGTCGTCTCCCCCTATACAAATTGAATTTGAACTATCAATAATATCAACGGTGTACGGCTCTCTCACTCTTCAGGTTAATCTTAGCTTTCCCTAAACTCTCTGCTGAAGACGGCTAATAAGGCGGCCTGCTGTTGTTGTTCCCACCCCTTTGAGGAATCCAATTTGGTTTGGCTTCAAAATGCCAGAAGAATTAGCCCATGCTGTAAGCTCTGCTTATATTAGAGAGGCAATTATCTTTGACTCTGGGTCTAGGAGTGCTATTGGTTTGTAATTCAATGGATTGCATTTGTACCCCTTCATAAAAATAGGCACCACATTTGCAGTATGCCATCTATTAGGGAACATTTTCGGAATGAGCACAAATTTAAGCATGTTTATTTAAAGTTTTTGACCAGAAACCTGGGGCACTCTTAAACACCCCATTAGAGAGTCCTCCCGAACGGGGTGCTCTTCAGTGGCTCAGCCTTTCAATGGTATTTCTTCAAAATTAATGTTTGGACTAACATTACAATAACAAACAGTAGTTTGTTCTGATGTACTTCTCTGAAGCATGGATATTATTGATGGTTCAACAGAGAGGGTTTTTCGAGGTCCTTAAATACTCTTTTGGCCTCTGGAAGGCAGTGGAACATGCTATGCAGTATATCACTGAAGGGGAAATGGGAGACAGCTTTGTACAGCTGGTGGAGGATGGGAAAGAGGTGGACAGGAAGTCACTGCAAATGGGGGCCAGGACATGGCTGACTGTGTGGGCCGTTCAATAGCATCGGCTATTGCATTGAGGAGGCAGGTCTATTTGAGGTCTTGAGGCTTTTCGCCTAGTGTCCAAAATAAATTGCTGGACATGCCCTTTGAGGGTGAATTCCTTTTCGGCCAGAAGGCAAATGACTCCCTGAAAAAATGTAAGGAGTCAAGGATTGCTGTGAAGTCACTGGGCCTAGCTGAACAGCCAGCCAACCCTGTCTTTAGCTTCACCTCTACGGGCAGGGGCTACAGGTGCTATGTGCCTTATGGCAGGAAGGTGCAGCTCCCGCAGGCCGGGCAAGGGCAGAAGCATTTCTCGCACCCCAGAAGGGGGGCTTCCAGAGGCCAACAAGCAGTGACAGCGGTGGGGGCAGCTCCACCCTCTAAGCCGCTTTGTACTCCCCTCCCACAACTTGCCATTTGTTGGATGACTGTCAGAGCGCTGGCCCCAATGGCATGAGATTAACTCTGATGCCTGGGCCTTGGAGTTTATGCGATGGGGCTATTGTCTGCCCTTCTTAAGGAAACCTCTGGACAGACCTCCACCACCCAAGCCAGCTGGGACAAGAGCTCCAGGAAGAACTGAGAGCCCTGTTGTTGAAGGGTGTCGTGGAAGAGTTACCACCCGAGCAGAGAGGATTGTGCTGGTGGTTCCTAGTGCCCAAGAACCATCCCATTTTGGACCCCAGGGCCTTGAACAAGTTCCTGAGAAAAGACAAGTTCAAGATGGTGACGTTGAGAGAAATTCTCCATGCTCTCAAATTGTGGCTGGTGTCTATAGCGCTTATTTCCTTGTGCCAATACATCGAAAGCACAAGAAGTTCATGAGGTTCCTCATAGGGGACAAGCACGATCAGTTCAAGGTGCTTCCCTTTGGGTAGACCTCTGCTCCAAGGGTCTTCGCCAAGCTCATGGCAGTAGTCGCGGCTCACCTCAGAAGATCCCCAGAGTCCATGTAGTCCCGTACCTAGTTGACTGGCTGATCCAGGAGAAGACAGCGCAGCGGGTTTTCACTCACCTAGAGGACTCCTGCTCACTACTCACCAGGCTGGGCTTCTCCCTGAACTTAAAGAAGTCTCACGTGATGCCAGTCCAGAGGGTTGAGTTCATCAGAGCAGTCCTAGACACTCTGGTGGGGAAGGCCTTTCCCCCGAGACGAGAGTCAACAGCAATGTGCAGATGGTGAACCAGTTCCGGAACCACACCTTCTTACCAGCAGCTTCTTTCCTCCACCCTTCAGGCCTCATGGCCTCCTGTATCTTTCTACTGCCAGAGGCCAGGCTGTGCATGATATCGCTTCACTGTCTCCTATGAGGCCAGGGTTCTCAGTACCTCGGAGCCCTATTGGATTCCTTCAAGCTATCCAGGGCAGTGGTAGATGACATTGGTTGGCAGGCCGACAGCAGCAACCTCATGGCGGGGGAGCCCCTCTGGCCTCTGTGGCCATAGGTCTGAGTGGTTACAGATGTGTCTCCGAAGTGTTGAGGTGCTCACTTGGAGGACTTGCAGGTCAGCTGCCTCTGGTCAGCGACGGTAGCCAGGTGTCCTGTCAATAGGCTTGAGTTGCGAGCCATCTGGTTAGTGCTGAGAGTGTTCTCTCTGGAGGGGAAGCATGTCCTGATTCTGACGGACAATACGGTAGCCATGCACTATGTGAACAAACAAGGTGGCGTGTGCGCCCTGAGCCCTCTGCAAAGAGGCAATGCAGCTGTGGTTCTGGCTATTGGAGAACCAGATCTCGGTCTCAGCAATTCATCTGGCGGTGCCAGAGAACAGTTTGCCGGATGCTCCGAGCAGGCAGAGCACAGTCTCACACAAGTGGGAAGTGTGCCAGGAAGTCCTAGAGGAGGTCTTCTCTCACTGGGGTACCCCATCAGTGGACCTGTTTGCCACAGAGTCCAACAGGAACTGCTGACAGTTTTGTTTAAGGGAATTCCTAGCAAACGGCATGCTGGGGGGGGCGCGTTTCTAGTGGACTGGACCTTACCTCTCCACTACACCTTCCCTCTGATTCCTGTCACTCCTTGGGTTCTCAGGAGGTTCTAGATATTCCAAGCAACCATGATACTGATCATCTTGGACTGGGCAAGGAGAACGTGGTACTCGAACCTTCTGGATCTGACCATCTGCCCACCTCTCCGATTGCCTAAGCGGCCTCAGCGCCCGGCGTTGCCTCAGCACCCGGCTCTCCTAACCCAGTTGGAAGGTTGGGTGCTTCACCAGAACCCTGAGCTCCTGACCATCTCTCTGCCTAGGGGTCTTTGTCCTCCACCCCTCAACCTACATGCATGGCTCTTGAGAGGATGACATATGATGACTGGGACCACCGCGAAGATGTACTTGAAGTGTTGCTGGCTGTACGCAGCCCATCTACAAGATCTCCGCACGCGTGCAGGTGGAGAAGATTTGAGGCGGGTTGCAGGGAACGCAAGATTGACTCCATCTCTTGACCCAGCACTACAGTGATGGAGTTCCTTCTGTCACTGGCCCCAGCAGGCCTTCGGGTCACCACAGTAAAGGATATTTGATGGCCTTATCTGTGTTCAAGAGCCCCCCCCCCACGGGCCAAGGTTCATATTTTACCATCCCAGTTATGGCTCGATTCCTGAAGGGTCTTGTGAATATGTTTCCACCACCTCCCTTTGTTATCCCAGATTGGGATTTTAATCAGATGAGATGTAGCAGGTGATGTATAGCTATTTGTTTGATTTTAATCTGGTTCTATCCTTCTTAATGGCGGCTCCTTTTGAGCCCATGCATACCTGTTCTCTGCAGCTGCTCTCTTTGAAGACCGCTTTTTTAGTTGCCATAACATCCTCAAGGCGGGTTAGTGAATTCCAGGCCCTTTGCTGGAAACTGCCGTTTTGTGGTTCTTTCAAGAGAAAGTCTTACTTAAAGTAAGGCCGGGATTCCTGCAGAAGGTAGTATATGTGTTTCATCTGTAATAGGTCATAGACCTGCCGGTCTTTTTTCCACCTCTGCACCCTTCTTAAGTAGAGCGTTTCTACCGGCTGGATCCCAAAAGGGCCCTGAGTTTCTACTTAGCAAGGACGTCTGAATTTCGAAAATCTGATCAACTTTTAGTGGCTTATTCCCTAGCATGTAAACGTCTGGTGGTGACAAAGCAAACACTGACCCGGTGGATCATTTTGTGCATAGGTGAGTGCTACCAGTCTGCAGGCAGTGAGTTGCCTTCTGGCATCAGGGCACACTCGACTAGAGGGGTCTCTGCTTTGTCTGCTTTACAAAGGAGGGTCCAAGTTAGTCTGGATGTTGCCTGTGGGCCTGGTGCACGGCTTGGCAGGGTGGTGCTGTAAAATCTGTTATAACTTTCTACCCGCCTCACTGCTTGGGGAGTCTATCACATGAGGAATCTGTGGGAGAAAGGCAATCCATTGAAGCAGAAATTACTTACCGTAATGTTCTTTCTATGGATTCTTCTCCCGCAGATTCCTCATCTCTGCGCCCATCTATCCCCGCTCAGAAAGTTTGGTGGTTGGGGTGCATCTCTCTTTTAGTGGGTTGACATTCTCTCTATCTTAAGCAAGGTTTTTTCTTCCCCTGGGAAATGTATTGTTGTGTTAACCTCTTATGGACTGGTTAGCCCTTTTTTTTCTGTTTTCCTATGCAGCGGTTGAGCTTATGGAAAAATGGGGAAACTGAGGTATGGGGATAGTGACCTGGTATACATAGGATGCCTGAAGTCACATCCGGAGCCGACGATTGAGCATCGAGCAAGACGGATCGACGGTTGGCACGAGGTCCACTAGGCCACAGGTCGATGTTTTTCCGAAGCAGCAGAGCTGGATGAGGATCTCTATCAGATGAGGAATCTGCAGGAGAAGAATCCATAGAAAGAACATTACGGTAAGTGATTTCATCTTCTGGGCTCCTGACCATCTCTCTACCTAGGGGTCTTGGACCCCCCCCCCCCCCCACCAGCCAAGAATAATTTATTTTCGTCCTTCACTTCACACCCTGATGTTTGCTTATTCCTATGGGAACTTGCTCTGATATCTCTCCACTTTCCTTACAATGAAATTGCTCCCGTCATTCCACCTCGATGCTTTGCTACATGCTCAGTCAATCAAAGTTCGATTTATTTCAGTTAAAAAAAAAATCACATAGTTAATTTGTTAAAGGAAAACAATACTTAGGATAAACAACATATTAGCCATAGTTTTGTTCAATTCATATATAAATAAGCCATATTAAAATATATAAAATATTGCAGTAGACTAAAAATACATTTCTTTGAGATTTAATCTTTTAAAAATATTCTCTTCTGTTATACATTATTATTTTGAAATGTTTGTTCTCCAATTCTTCTTAGCCTCCATACCTTTCTGAAATGTTTTGGCGACACATCATAGTAAGTCTAAGTCTAGCTATGATGAAATAGTTGCAAGAGTTGCAGTCCTAGTATGGCCTTATATACTGAGGGATGAGTCGTTCTCGCAGGATAATCATCCATCGCCAAGTTATGGCCCGAGACAAGGCTGAGTGCCTTAAGTTGGGGGAAGGGTCATTATCCCAAGTGATAATTACCCCTCCTCAGCTGTTTAAGGCTATTAGCACATGATGGCAGTAGGAATAAATGTTTTGCCATTTTGTGCGGAAGTAAAAAATGTTGCTTTTATATTGTCTTGGGAGGATAGCTCAGGGGCAACGTGCTCTCCTTAGAAGCAAGATGACACGGAGCAACACAGGTTCAATCCCCGTGTCCGCGCTTAGAAACCTTTGGGTATTAAGCGCATTACAAATAACTTATCTTATCATATCATATCATATCATATTGGACAAAGTAAATAGACAAACTGAGTTAGTAAATTAAATGTGGTTTTATTTTGTAGTATTTAAAGAACATTGTTGTCTTCAAGTTAAGCTTTTTAATGTCTACTTTGTTGGACTTGAAAAGGTTTAACATGACCATGCATGAGGTGTCGTGTAAAAAGTAAATGGTTTCTCGCCAAGAAAGTGAAAGCATTTTTCAATGTTTTTCTCTTCTGTATGCTAATTAGCATTACACCAATAAAAGGTCCTCCCAGAGAAGAAGTGTCCTGTTGAAACCCAATTGTGCCTGGAAATTGCATTGGTGTTTCCCTCTGCACTTCTGAAAACAAAATGTTCACAATACAGTCAATATCAGTAGTTAATGATGGCACTATAAATATTGTGATTGGGTGCTAGGAGGTCAATAATGATTTCCATGTGCTAATGTACATTACTGTTAATTTTACCTTTTTGTCCACCACTTCTTCTTAACCTCCATGCATTTTTTTTGCGATCTCTCAGATTCTCGTTGAAAGCACTCAGTAAGTGATTGTATTAAAACCCTAGTATTATCCTAAATACAGTAAAGAGGCATTTTCTCCTCAGAGAGGGATAAAGAGGGCAGATGAAAAGGAAACCGTGCAAATCTTCATATATCACCTGACAGTGTGCCCATTATTGCAATTGCTTACAAATGCCCCAATGGGTAATATTCCCATTCGACATTTCAAGAAAAGTAATCTGGTTTTGCTGTCTTCAAGTGTTGATAGATACACGTCTTGTCCTAAAGTAATTTTTCTATCATGGTAGGTAGCCAGGTTACTTGAATCAAACCATTCTTATTTCCAATACTCCCTTTCTGGGCAAACTCCTGGAAAAATCTCTCAGCTTAACCTTCATTCCAATTCTGTTGGCTGTCTCCATGACCACCAGTCTGGCTTCAGAGTTGCCAGAAGCATGGAAACTGCTCTCCTGAACATCCGTGAAGATCTGCCCTCCAACCTTGACTCTAACATTCCCTCTGTCCTCATTCTCCTCGATCCCTCTCCTGCTTCTTCTGCCTTCGATATGGTCAACCATACCATCCTGCTCAACCGTCTCCGTGAAAACCTGGGTTTCACTGATCAGGCCCTGGCCTGGCTGACCTCTTTCCTCTCAGATCGACCCTCCCAGGTCCAACTTGGGTCCTTCCTTTCATCTATCTTCCTCTCTACCTGTGGTGTTCCCCAGGGGTCTAACCTCTCACCCTGGCTTTTCAACCAATACCTGGCAACTGTCGCCCACTGCATTGCTACTTTCTGCTCAAATTTCCAGTGCTACGCTGACGACACACAACTCATTTTCAGGCTGCCCTCTGCCACCTCCTCTCCCTCTCTCATCTCTGATTGCCTAACTGCCATTCAAAATTGGTGTGCTGTCAATGATCTTTGTCTGAATGCCAGCAAGATGGAGATCTTCCTTATCGGCACACCTTCACCATCCTTTCCCCTCACTCTCTGGCCGGCCTCCCTTGGCCCTCCTCCTACCACAACCTGCAAGGCTAAGAACCTCGGGGTCATCTTTGACTCCACCCTTTCCTTCTCTGCCCACATCTCTGAGGTCTCTAAAAAGTGAAATTTCCTATTGCACCTCCTCAGAGGTACTCTGCCTTTCCTCTCCTTCCCCCACAAGCTCATGGTATCCCAAGCTCTGGTTCTCTCTAGCTTGGACTATTGTAACAGCCTCTTTCTAAATCTACCTGCCTCTACTCTCCGCCCTCTGCAACTAATCCAGAACAGGACTGCAAGACTTGTCCTTGGCCTCGAGCCCTGGGATCATATCTCTCCAGCTCTGAAATCTCTACATTGGCTCCCAGTGGATGCAAGGATTAAATTAAAAACCCTCTGCATTGTCCACAAGGCTTTCTGGGGCCTCGGTCCAAATTACCTTCAGCTATCCCTCCGCAAATACCTCCCCTCTCGAGCTCTTCGCTCCTCTACCTCCAACTCCCTCAGGGTCAATCGTTTTTCAAAAAATGAGCTGGGGGTAGATTTCTATCTTCGGCTGGTGCCTCCCTCTGGAACAGTCTCCCTGCACCCAAGTTCCTTTTTAAGGGGCATATTTGAAGTACTCATTGGGACGGTTAATTAAAGATTTTAGAAGTGTATGCTCGCTTCTTTACAGGTTTCAAGGTTACTAAACACCTATAAGCCTTTACTCTACATTTCTAGTGCTTGGACTGCTGCTACACCAGCAAAGCACCTCGAATAGGTTTAGTGCTGCTGCTCAATCCTCCCCCTGCCTCACTTTCTTCCCCAGATGTCTTTCTTCTACATCGCCTTCTTCCTCACCTCACCTTCACTTCCTGCCTCATTACTCCCACATCCTCCTTCTCTACTCCTCTCGTCCTCATTGTACTCCCCCTGTCCCCTTCAACCTCCACACTGCTTCCAAACTCCCACCATCTCATTCTCCAATCTCCCACTCCTATGTGCTCACTGGGCCCACGTTTACATTCCTGTGTTCCTGTGTTCCTTTCCTTTGGATAGGGCTCACTGTGAGGGTCTGCACGTTTGTTAGATGGGCTCTTTCTGAATGGATTCCCCTACTCGGGTGTCTTCATTCTACCAACATGGACCCTCCCGCATAACCCCAGACCAAGCCTTTGGGAAATCTTGCACAAGCTCTCTGCACTGGTCGAGTGGAGCCTGTGCAGCGCCAAAGGCAGCACCCCTTGGATAACCGCCTCCCCACTGTCATTTCTCCTTGCACGCAGGGCACAGCTGCGACCGCTGATGCGTGTGCGGTGTGAGAGGGGGAAACTTGCCCTACTGCCTGTGCTGGTATTTGGGAGTGAAGCATGCCATACTGAAGCCCGTGCTGTACCCAATGTGTGAGAGAAGATTGCACTGCTGTATCTTTTCCGTGCGTGGGAAGAAGCCTTCACCGATTCCTGTGACGCACATACTTACCTGGGAGCCAAGCTTTCTCTGCTGCTCCTTGTACCGAGCATGTATTGAGGGAGGGAAACGTGCCGTGTTGTTGCCTGTGCGGGGCCATTTGTGTGAGGGGAAGCGCACGAGTACTGGATGTGAGATGGGCGAGAGTTTACCGCCGCTGAAATACCAGCACTGCGGGAACGAAGCGTGTACTATGAACGTGCTCTCCTTCAGCATGTACTGGACTTTTTGCGGGAAGGAGACTGCAGCGGCACTCCTGTTATTTATGCTGGATGTCTTGTGTGAGCAACGCTTGCACTGCTGGTACTTGGGCCTACCCTCTTCTGCTAGGGAGGTGTTCTTGTGCTGCTGCTGGCGGTGCTGAATCTAGGTTGGCAGTGTAACAACTGGAATGGTATCTTTCTGTAGCAACATAGAGACTGGAATACATGCGTTTTTAAATGGTAAATGCAGCCATGTGAGATTGAACACGGACATATGAATCTATTTCTGGGACAGGAGCATGTATCGTGGGCTAGAGAGGCTGTGCCTATGCATATACGATTGTAGCTGTCCACATGAATGAACACGGTGGCATATAAAAATGTTACTGATATAATGATAATGATGCTATGCATATAGCGCTTCTGCCAAAGCGCTTTATAGAGAACATCTTTACTACATACAATATCACCCAACCGAAGTTGGTGCATATGTATCGACCTCGGGAGGATGAAAGGCCGAGTTTGGCTTGCAGGCTTTCGAACCTGCGACCTGCAGATCACAGCAGCGAGCTCCCAACCCTCTGACCTTTTTGACCAGCATATATGAAGGTGTATGCATCTGTGTGAGGATGCACGTGTTAGTCCGAGGCTCCGCATATGAAGCTGTTGCGGAATGTGATGGGGTCGATGGTCAAATGCGGAAATGCCTGGACATGAAGGTTGAACCTGGGCGTTTGGTGATCAGTTTGAGCCTTTTAGAGCGCAAATGGTGCGTGAACCAGGCCATGTCAAGGGGTCCCTACCATAGGTTGCCTTGGCATTTAAGACTGAATGTGAGCTTAGGAAGAATTCCCTGGCATGTGATGTGGGTGCCACAAGTCCTCGAAAGCAATTAACACAAATATGAATCTGATGTTTGTAGGTACTCTGGAAAACTCTTAGGTGATGGTTTTAGGAAACCCCTTTTACCTATTCTCTGAGCACCCCCGTGCTTAAGGGACATAGGAAACCTAGTATTAAAGGCGAAGGACATTGCTTTACAGGAACTAGAATTTTTTTTAAAAAAAGGAAACGTACTATTCGAATGTTTAAAACCAAATAAAGTATTTGAATATTTCAGAGGCCTATTAGAAAACACAATCTAGTATTTTTTATTTCTTTTTTTATTTTTAAAAATATGTATTGTGTGTCTATTTAATTATTTTTTTAGAAGGCCCCTAATATCGTACCTGAGTTACGTTTCTTAGTGTGGATCCGGGATTCGGACTTCTGTTGCTCTGGGTGGTCTTGCTTCCAAGACCATCGCGTTGCCCCTGTGCTATCCTTCGTTCATACACCCATACATGCAAAACATGTATATATTACATTTCCAATATGGTTATTTTATAGATTAAACAGGATGCATACAATGATGAGGGAAGAGCCAAGAAAAAAAGACGGTATCACCGGAATCTACGCAACATCCCCCAAATATAGCCCAATGCAAAATTCCCAATGGCTCTCAATTCTGTTTAGATAAGTCGATCAAAAGGGGGGGGCAAGACAAACACAATCATAACCAGGAACAGTAGGAGAGTAAGCAAGGGGTGTCAAGTCAAGGGAGTCCATTCCAAAATACAATCTTCCCTTTTCAAGTAGCAAGTTGTCTGCTCTCTCCTATCTGTCAGGGGAATTTGAAAGTGGGTAAAAAGAAGAGCACAATGTAACATGTCTGGAAGCGCCAAAAAGCCTGAATTCACATAAACTGTAGTACCTCAGATTTACCACTCCATCCTTTATGTATTTTGGTCAATTTACACTTCCCACAGAACAAAAAACGAGTATTGGCAAAGTCAACTAGCTTTGGCTGTTACGTGTCAATTGCAGTATCAAATGCACCATTCAACATAATGCAATATCTAAAAGAACACACTAAAGATCTCTCCATTACAGGTAATAACAGTCTTAGCACTTAACCCCAAACATCCACAGGCATCAAACAAAACAAGTGGAGCCAAAACATCACTGTTCAGTCAAGCTTCTGTCATCTAGGACTCTTTTAAATTAATTGGAGAGGCAGCCAGTTGCAACTATAATCAAAGAGGGGCCTACTGATTTTGTCATTAGCTCTATTTGAGAGTGCATGTATACAAATAATAACACGCATAGGCAAAGCAAACCGTTTTGGCTTTTGTGTAGGCATGGGACAGGCATTCCATGGCAACAGCTGGCAAATGATGTTCGTGCCTGGCAAGCGTCTATCCAACATTCAAAACAGTTATGCCAGTGCTAGTTATTAGCACGAATTCAGTGCAAGGAAAATATATCCAAAGAGACACAGTGCATATAAATGACATGGCTGAAGGCACACATGGTTAATACATCTTCACACCAGGAGTTGGGTTACATCTGCAACTAAGCCATTACCTTTCAGAAGACTGCTTGGAAATAGTATTGACATTCCCTTAACAGCACACAGGTGTGAATGGCCATAAGGTGTAGCATGGCCATGGGCAGTCAGTAGACTGGTAAAAAGCCAACCATCCACAATTTCTGTCCCTCCTCAAACCCCATCTCTTTGCTATCTTCATTGCCCAAATCAATTGTTTCGGCTTACGGTGCAGGGCTTACAGCGCCATTTAATAATCAAAACTAAAACGTTAAAATGGGTTGACGCCACTCTAAATTGATATTGTTTCACTCAGCTCTGCCATTTTGTCAGCCTTGAAGTGATGATTTTGTGAATATGTAGAAGTGCTTTGGGAGCCCAGTAGCTTACAGGCAGCCCATGAAATACACCTTTCATCATATTGCTAAGTCTTGGACAGCACTTGTGAAAATGCATAGGTGCCTTTAAGCAGTGTTTTACTAAACACTCTCTCCATGCCCACTTTTCCCAAACGAAATCCATCTAGTCATCCAACCAGAAATGTGGTGGCAGGCTTTCAATCGTATGGGATTGCAAACTGTGTCGTTTGATATGCATTCCTGAGGCTGCTTTTTTAAAATACATTGTATCGGTCAATATTTTGAAGTCTGGAATCATTTAATGGTTTCAGCGCCCTTTTTTCCTGTCCATAGTTCGTGCAGTAGTTGTTTGAATGTGGTTTGAGTCATGAAAAGGCTTCCTTTCTAATTAGATTCTTGGATGTATTTGCAAAAGAACAATAAACCTGTTGTTACTTAGTTGCATACAGAGGTTCAATATTTTGTAGCGGTTGGTGACACCTTTATTTGAAAAACGAAAGAAATACAAAGTGGAGTTTTGTTTGTTCCATTTTAAAAGCAAACCACATCATTTACTATGTAATGACCGATACTTCCATAGCATGGTCTTGTATGGTCCTGAAATCTAGTGTACATTATCATGTTTCTGATGCTTCAAATCGTCCCTTTAATGGACTCTGCCCAGTACATATATAGCTATGCCTAAAACCTTTATAGGGGCCATAATGGTGCATACTTCCCAAATAGGGTTGGATCTGAGGAGGGGGCATTGGGAGGAACAAATGCAAACCTATTCGTGTGTTTTGTGATTAGGCTCTACATTGTGGAATGAGAGGACTGCTGGTTGTCTCCAGCACACCACTGAGAGGAAAGGTGTTGGTTTGGAACAGGGCGGGTTTCCAAACTATTCTTAAACACCCCTTTATGCTTTGTATAGTAAGGCTCTAGATGCCAGTATTTTGCAAATCCCCCTCTGGTTCCCTGAACCTAGTGAAATATTGGCAGATGAAATATTGTTTGGATAGCAATATAACCCTTGCCTCTAGAATGAAGCTTTGAGAGTGGCGTTGCAGTCTAGAATTTGCTACATTCGCTGAGTATTTAGGAGTATATAAAAGGAGTTAGGAATGAGGGGATTGAGCCAGAGGAGATGTAAGCAGGTGATGTATTTGTTTGATAAGTGATGCAGTAACAAGGCTACAATAACATTTAAGATGCAACAGGCTGGTAACGTCCACAAAAGGAAAATTGCAATGCAATAGGCCAATGTCAATCTGAACATCACAGCTAATCTGCAATAGGAAAGTAGCGAACACTCCTACTTCCAATATGTTATTTAACAGAGTCAAGAGGTGCATGATTGCGTTTGAGGTTGTGGGGGCAGGGTCGAGCAGGGGGGCTGTGGGGGCAGGGACAGGCCAAACCGATTTAAGCCTTATTTTGAGAGTTCTTTGAGGATGACTTGTCACAGCAGAATATCTTACAGCCTTCAAACTGTCTCTTGATCTTTGTGAAATTTTAGATACTTATTTAAATATATTTTTTGTTTTGCTTTTTATGAGTCATTCATTCATATAAGCTTTATTCGACATTAGTCTTCAGCTTGCTGGTGAAGAGTCATTTTAAACTGTGCTGTCTAAATGAACAAACAGCATTTTCTATTGTTAGTTCAAACATGCTTGTTCCAAATGTTGTATTGTTGCCTTTCTTACAGTACATCACCGTACTGATTTCTCAAAGAGATAACTTTATATGAGGCCTATCTTTTTTCTGCTTCTTTCCTTTCCCTTTACTTCCATCTTGAACTACGTCACGTTGATGTTTATGAATACCTTCAGTTATTTTGGTGTAATATATATATTTCTGGATTCTGAGAATTGTGTAGCAGTGTCTGTCTTCCTTCTTCTCTTGTATGAATAACTGCTATGTATGTCCTCGTGGAGCTCTACATTTCAACATTGTTACAGGTGTGACAAACCTGAAGGTGTCTCACCCGCTAGTCCCTGGTTATCTGTCATCCAGGTGCCCAGGGCACTGATATCGCTTTTGGATACAGGATACAGTTCCTGGGGGCGGACCAGTGCGCAAGGATCACCTGGGTTAGGGGTCTTCGGGGAGTGGGAGTGGAACACCGGTTGGCGAGACGCGGTATTCCCTTCCCTGTAAAACATTTACCCCATCCTACCGGGTAGGATACTTAGGAATTCAACACCCCCCCCCTCCTTTCCCAACACAAACACTTTCTCACGGACAACTCACTATGAGAGAAAACAGACTAACACCTGAGCCGTATACCTGACAAGTCCCAATACAATGGTCAAGCAATTACTGACACTTCCCCACTGTGATAAAAAGTGGAAAACGAGAGCACGCTTGTTGGGTGTCCTGACCCACGTTTAAGCTATCATGCTACAACATTTGGTGCTGTGGGCTTAGAAAAGTCAAGATGGCGGAAAACCCACATGTGCGCCGAAATCCAGGAAAGCTGCGCAGTTTGTGCGCACACCAAAATGGTTGCCTCACTTGCCACCCACCAGTGCGAGAATGAAAGGCCGGGTTGCCATGAGGGAAATGGGTTGCCAAAGGAAAAACAGTAGCGCCGGTTAGCTTCAAAGCGCTTTAAAACCACCATTGGACTACCCGCACAGTAGTCTGAAACCATTGGGAATGGCAATGCTGATTGCCAAATGCAACCTAGAATGGTGGGGAATTCATTTCTTAAATCTCAAAAATGGGTGCAGTACCAGTACTCACCACTATCCAAAAGCCGGCATTTTAAAACCACACCAGATTTTACTTTTTGTGTAAAACTGAATGAACCCAAAGCAGGCTAAAGAAAGACTTACTGAGAGGTGGATACAATGTAAAGTGATATTCTGAAGTGACTTGAAGGTTTATAACAAGACTGGCTGAGCTGTGGATTGCAGCAGTTTAAGTAAATGTGGACTGAAAGACACTAAAAATCTCAATGTTTAAAAGAAATGAGTGACCTACTTTTGAGTGTCACATAGGTTGCAATTATTTAAATGTCATAGTTTTAAACTTAGAATCAGCCTTCTAGCTGCATATGTGAAAATGTTTAGTTTTATTTGAATGCTGAAACTGGGGAACAGAAATGACAGCTTAAAGAGATTCCAATTTGCCTGGCAACTACCCCCATCAGGAGTGAAACTTGAGTCACAGCTGTGTTCCCAGGCCTAGCTGCCCTTTTGCTGCTCACACTAAGGATATGCCATCTATCTGATAATTGAATTACCTGTGCTCTACAGGAGCTCTGAACAAAGCCTGTCTTGACTCAGGCAAAGGTTTTATTACAGCGGTCGTAAAATGTAGCTTCATCTTGGCAGAAGCTGGGAGGGGCACTGCCTGTGAGAGCAAGCTGGCTTGGCAGAACTGGATAAACCAGTATTTCTACCATGTGACCTGGGAAACCACACCCCTTTGTAGCCAGAATATTGTTTAGAAAAAGATGAATAACTCATGGTGCGGACATGTGAAAATTTTATAAATGATACCATAATGCTTGTGATTTTTCTGCCCACAGTTTAAGAGGTTTTTAGAACCGGTGGTATGTTCAGCGGGGTTTTAGCGGAAAAGTGGATATTACTCTAAATGTATGCATGTTAAAAATCTGAAACTTCATCAGTTAATGTCCATACTCCCTGCGCACATGTATGTAAAGTTGGGTCAATGTCAGAAATTGAAAAATCAGTTAAAAAGTCAATTATGTGCCATTTCTGAATGCAAGCTCTTAGAAACAGCAGATTTGGACAGAGACATGGCTAAATTCAGCCACACCATGTATATGTAATTTCAAGCAACTGTGTAACTGTGAAATATGTCTTTTATTATCAAATATAGAATGTGTGCAATCTGACAGAGGAGTGTCCTATCTGCAAGCCATAAAATGACATCCCTCTGACTCACAGTTCATTCCCCAATCAAGTGGGGAATGTAAATTTGACCAATGACAAGTGAGAGGGGCGAGTTTAGTTATGACCAAACACACACACCCACTTGCAGAACATATAAATGGACCACTGAAACTTAGGTAGAGAGCTTCAATTCCATTTGCTGCAACGCGCTCTGCCGGACCATACAACATCCAGAGATCCAGACTTCAAATTCATCAACCTCCAGAAAGCCAAACTAGAGACCAGACCAGAGAGGGAAAGCAGTGCTGTGCCCAGAGAGAGACCCGAGCCCAGTCCAAAACCCTGACCAGATCCGTGACGAGGCCCATTTAATTCAAGAATATAGTGTGAGTACCCAGCAGGACTGTGTAGAACCAAGCTTTTAGTTTAAATTCATCTAATTCAATCTATTTAACCTAAGTAGAACTGCCTGATAGCTCCAAATCTGTCACCTGTCATTTTAGCTGCAAAATCTGCCACTTGTCATTTTGAGCTTTTAAAATTTGCAAAACCAAAAACGACCTCTATTAAATCGGTCATAACTCTGTAACCGTTTGGGCTAGAGACTTGCAGTAACTTTCATTTGGAAGCTGAGATCCTAGGCTTTCCTAGGACCCCAAGACGATGTGGTTCCTCTGTAATAGTGCTCGGCGCACCCGCGAATTTTGCCGCGATTTGCAAATTTCTTCATGTGTAAAAAGACAGCAGTTTTGCCTTCCATTTGCCAGAAATTCGTTTAACCTGCTAACTATCCCTGCATCATTGCTAGTGTGAGCCTGGACTAATATTAACTAGATACCACTCACCCTGAACCTCTGAAAGGGAATTAAAAGCATTTTAGCATATTTTTTAATTCATTGCCAGCACATATCAAAGCAATTTGGGCCTGTGTTTTCAAACTTATGTAGTCTAAGCTTGCTGGATTGAACTGAATCACATTTGATTGCATTTCTGAGAACTGTGTGTTTTCCTTCCATTTCCTTGCATTGCATAAAGAGGGGGGGAGTGAATAGCCAGAGAAAAGTGATTACATTGTTTTGCTGAAATCATATCAAGTTGTTTTCTATACTGCATTTCATTCATTCAACCTTGCATTTCCTTGAACCTTATAAAGCATTCTCTACCACATTATACTTCTGTACCTATTTACCAGTGTGCTACCTTATCCATTTCATGTCAACTCCTTATTGATTATAGAGAAGCGTGTTAGTGCCAGATTCTCCGTTGTTAATCTTTATCATATCAGATTAAGTGTGCTAGTCAATTATTAATTTATTATAAAGTGTGATATATATATATATTTTAATTTATCAAATAAACCTTTTAAACTTGCAAAACAGAACTACTTCTTGGCTCAGTGGGGTCAGGGGGATTCCAAGAGAGGGGTGTTATATAGGGGTAGTCATCCAGAACGCATGAACTGGACCTAAAGATATATCAATAAGGGTTTTCATTCAGTATTATAGACTAGGCGTTGACTTAGCTGTAGTGTTGAATTGAATCCTCTTACAACACTCTGAGCGAGGCAAGGCACACAAGGAAGCAGCAGTTCCATGATGGCAGTTTAATACAAGACGAAAGACTGCAAAACCGAAGGGGATTGCAAGGAGGGAAGTGCCCTTGACCTTTTCAACGAGAGACTGTTACTTTCATGAACCTTTGAGAATAGAAAGCGTAAGCCCAGGAAACAAGGCTGAAGAGTCCTGCATTGTGTGTCAAAGGTACCCGGGGCTCTTCCACGGCGATAGTGAAGGGGAGAATCGCTTGCCGCCATGGTACTGTCCTTGGCTCTTACAACAAAGCAGCGCCAGCAAAGTCAGCACAGCCGGTGAGTTGGGGAGACTGATACCAGACCGGTCTGTGTTGAAGCCAAGGTTGCAAGAGGCAACATTGTATAGTGAAAGCTGAATCAAACATTTTATGAAGCGTATGTGATAATCAACACAAGTAAAATTGAACAACAGATGAGTCATTGAACTTTGAAGCCAAGATATGATATCTTAGACAGAGTGATCCAGCACCGCATGTGTGCTCATTCGAAAGTCTCTGTAAGTTATCCAGCTGAAAGGTGGCAAAAGCCAAAGAGTAGCAAAGAATTGTGAAATCGAAGTAGTACTGCAATGGGTCAAGTAAAATCCTGTGCACAATCGAAAGTCTTTGATGTTAATACCGTAAAGAAAGTTGATGATAAAGTAGATGAAGTTGGTCCGAGCTCGGCGGAGGGCTAGTCGAGGTGAACTGTGAATCGCCTGAGAAATTGAGTACTTGTGAAATCCTAAGAGGAAAAGAACGTATTGTTTGTCGCAACAGGCCCTCTGAAAGAAGAGACTTTGAAAGGCAAAGAGACTTGGGCATGGAAGGCCACTCAGGTGAATCCTCCACTTTCCCCCAAACCAGTGATTGGGCGGTGCGGTAATGCAGCCATAATTTTATTACTGCTGCATTTTTACCACACCGCCCAAATTGTGATCTGGCCCTTTATGATTTACAGTTGTAACAGGGATCCCATACCGCTTTCTGGAATCCATATATGCAGGTCGAGATCGTTTCTAGTGAACTATTGTAAAGCTGTTGTAGACTGTGCCCCTGGTTGCAGCTGGAGATATGAAGTTACTCCCCATGCCCCCATGTTCAGTTTGCAGCACCCTCCTTTACAGGTGCACATTGTTCCTTTGGAGGTGCAAATGCAGCTTCTGGCTGCACAGTTCTGAGAAAACCCTTTGCATCAAGGTGTGCGGGATGCATGGGAATAGTCTGCTTCATGTTGTTGAACCCTTTGGTCTCCAATTAGATAATGCTGCTGGAGCAGATTGGGTCTTAGCAAATACTGTGTTCCGAATCCGTTGTCACATCACCTAGAAAGCAAATGTCTTGCTTTTTTCTGCTTGTTGTAGTGCTGACATGCTACAGCAGGGGTTTACCTTGAGGGTGTTAAGACCCTGAGGAGGAACTGTAGTGACGTGCCACAAAGGACCCTCCATGGCTTGATGTGCCTAAAACTGAATTCTTTTACACTTGGTATGGTGTGAATAGGTGTCGGGGCTAAGGGCAGCCTTTTCTTGCCAATTATTTTGAACAAACTGGTGCTGTGGAGGATGGGCATTCATTTAGAATGGCATATTCTTTCTGTGTATTGAGCGCCGTTTCATCTGCCTTCGTACGCTCCAAGTGCCAAAGTAAGATTCCAAATCTAAAATGGTGCGCCTCATGGGTCCAAAGATCACGCAAGCAGTCATGCCTGTTCAGCAGAAACCTACACAATATGTGTGTTTTCTAATTCTTTACTGCTACAGTGGTCAGAGTCCAGCTTCTGGAGTCTGAAAAACGAGCTGCAGTAGTGCAGTACTGTGCACAGCCGTGTGATGTCTGTTGATCTGTAGGCTGGGCCTGGCTCAAGCACAGGCTAACCGTCTGGCTAGCCTGCTTGGCGCTCATTCCTCCAAAACCAATCACTTGTTTGAGGTGTCCAAGTTCAAACATACAGTATCTCCAAATGGCGCCATGCTAAGCGTTTGACCCTACTTTTGATGAACATAGTCCCCTCCTTCCCCCCGTCTTGCCAAATGTAGATATCCCTTTGTATGGCAGGCAGTAGTGAAGTTCACCAGCTGTTCAGCACTGTGACTCCTGTGATACCTCACCATTGACTCTTCTAGCTTTGTCAGATGGATGCTGTATTTCACGCATCTGATGAGCCAAAGATGGCAGACCTCTGCCATAGTATGTGGCACCTCTGATGCCTGTTACATCTGTGAGATTTTAGTGCCACGTTGAAGTTTTCTGATGCTTGTTTCTGCAGTCTAACAAAGAGGAGCTGCAGCACTGCTCAAACATACATGATACCAAGCCCCGACTGTTCTGCCTGACATTTTTTCATCACACACCAAAGACCTGTCCATGGTGGACAACTTTAAACATTATATGTGTAGTTACTCCCACGGGCAGCATGACATTTGAACAAGTATCTAACCCTACTGTGTGTTAGTGGTTTCCAGCTTCTGTCTATTTTTTGAATATGCTGTTGATTACTTATAATCGACATTTATGATATCGTCCAACAAACCTTGCACTCTTTGCTGAGATACGAGACCCATTCTCCCAGTGAACATCTTCTGTGGAGGTGATGTATATTTTTCCTTTCGACTGTCTCCACTAACCGGCACATTTTGTTTGGCAGTCATAAATCATGCATCTGGCAATTTTAAGGTACTGGGACTACAGTCCTGTAAATTGTATGGTGTTGCAGTATACTGTAGCTCTTAAAAATAATGTTTCAAATATATAACAATACTATGGATATAATCCAAACTCTCGATGTTCAGTAGTGACTACTTTATACAGTGACAGAATAAGATTGATGGAGCTGATGAATACCAATGGCCCAGCTAATGGAGTGCTTTGCCCAGGTGTTGAGGGGTTCATCTGGTTCAAACCCTGGTCCCTAATCGATTGCAGGTTGTGCTCCGAGACCCCCAACCAGCCCATAGAGTCAGGGTTTGCTCAGAAGCACTTTAAAACAAGATAGCAGCACCTGTGAGATGGATGGGGGTGCAGATTTATACTTCAACACCAATCAATAAGGACAACTCAAACGGTTTGGCAAAGGGAGTCCGTTTAATGACAAGTACAAAAAACAGGGATTTATGAATATCAGCAATGGTGCGATCTTCCTTCTCGCTTCAACTCCAACGAACTTCATAAAATTTGTAACATTTATACTAAAAAAGCGTCATCATTGACGTGTAACACTGAAAAGTTAGCATGCAATTCTATTGTTTAGGAAAAGGTAACTTTAATATAGGTACTATATCTGTATATGGTAACGGAGTTAGGGTATTGGGTAAACAATGTCAGGTGGGCATCTAAGCCCTTCCTTAAAAAATTACTACTGCAGACATCATTAAAAGTACAACGTCCCATTGGTTCTTCTTAACCATAGGACCCTAGATTATTTGGTCCGCTGTGATTGGGTTGGCACCAACCCCATGCATACTTTTCCACTTTGCTTAGCAGCACCCAGAATGGCCGGCCAGGTGCAGGGTGCCCCTCTGTTACCCGGCCTTCCTCCAATTATTGTTACAGTCAATCATCACTTTAGTAGCTATGTGTCAATTATTTCACTATGGGTTGGCCTCGAGACTGCATCTTCTGTCTGGAAAAGGTTCCGAAATCTTCATCTGGCTTGGTGCCATGCATAGATGTGAACTCTCGCTTCTTCTTGCTTGGCTGGTCACATGATTCGGACACTCTTTTCCATCAATTTGTGTATTTCATTTTCGTTTCACCCACCATCTGCCTTCGCTTTCTTATCTCGACCTTTCAGAGGCAGGATATTCTGTTCTTAGTTTCAATTAATTGTAGCTACTGTTCGTCTCTTCTACTGATACTACTTTGGTTTCTCTGGCACAAGTTGCCTCTGCTGAGTTTCGTTTCAGCCGACTCTTCTCGTTTTTGCTAAATATGAAGCTTTTCTCATGTGGCCTCTAGTAACCTGGGTTGATTCTGCTTCTTGTGCAAAGTGGAAATACACTTATAATATTGTGTTTTGTTTGAGGTAGATTATGTATAGTGGCACTTGCCGCACTATTCTTCTACTAAGCATAGCAAGCCACACTGTTTTCTTATCTTTCTTGCAGTTCCAAGCATATTTACAGGTGTGAACTGGTCGAATATCTTCATCTTGCTTACAGCTTAAGCTTCTTACATTTTGACATTGTCCTTTCACTTTAGGTTCACAATATCCTTGTTCATGGTGTTTCGTCTCTTTGCGTCATTCTTTGCTCGTCATTTCTTCTATCTGTCAGTCCGGGTTCTTGTGACGTCACCATTCGTCTTCCATTAATGCCTTTTTGGTTTCTTCAGGGACTGTACATAGGTGATCTTCATTTAGTTTCATTAGTTGGTATGGTTTTCTGAACGGAAATCTTACTGTCCATGGTTTCCTTGGTACTGGTACGTCAATAGGTGCTGTGCTTTTAATAGGCACTGGGCAGAGCCCTACCACGGCTCTCTGCTGGTTTATTTGCTCATCATACGTCACATATCTTGGTGTGAATGTTCCTGGTACTTCAAAATGGGCGATTGGCGTGCAGGCATTATTTGGGACCTCCTCTACACTGCCCCCTATGGGCGATTCATCGACCACTTTCACTTCTGTCTTTGGATCCATTTACTCGGTTCTTCTGTATTCACCTTCGCTTCGTCGCCTGGGTTCATTCCTTCTTCATCTTCTGGGTCTATACATGATGGTCGGAAGAAGTGTCTCTTTGGAGTTCATATCATTATGACTGCTTTCAGACTTCCTGCTGTCCTTACGTGTTCGTCTTTATTCCACGTCATCAGTTGACATTGTCCATTTGGACTGCAGTAAACCCATCTTCCCACATAATTTTGATGCTTCCTGGGATAGAGAAACTTTTTTCCCCTCAGGTGCATCTTATTTCCTCGTCAGTCAGGTCTTTGGGCTTCCAATCCTTTGGGCTTCCATCCTGGCTTGACGTCAATCATGATCTTCGCCCTTATGGCTTTCTTTGCAGTTTTCTGGGATTGGGAAATGTTTATCTTAATAACACAGAAGACTAGCAATATCATCACTAGTATGGCTCCCAGGAACTTGAATGCATCTGCCTCCATTGTGGAACCCTTGAGAACAGTGATCCAAACCAACTGTCATCATCAACTTCGTCAGTTTGATCAATCAACTGATTTTGTAGTTTTGTTAGCATACTTATGGCCTCTGTTAGAGTTCCATTCTCTTCATCGTGTGATGGTATGAATGTGCAACATGATTCTCCAAGTTTTGCACAAACACCTCCATCCAAGCTGTGATCATGTCAAGTACATATCTGTTCTGGAGCGTCATCAGTCAGATGGCTCTTCACTCTTCTTTGATTGCGTTTAATCCCTTTATGGTTGTGTTGATGGTCTGCAGTAACTCCCATCTGGTTATCTGCAACCATTTAGTATTTGCTCCAACTTGGAATTGTTGAGGATTTCAATTAGGCACACACCCAGGTCTCGCCTAGCATGTAATACTTATTTTATTTGTGTCTATAAGTTTAATATTCTGAATGATATACCACTCATATCACACCCTTCTCAAAATATCCCCCAGGTCACAGTGGATCAGGAAACAGGCTAGTTTGTAAAGGTAAGTATTTATTTAATATTCAAATCAAAAATAGGTTGAGATATATATATATATATATGGGGCAGCAATCACCAAGGGCGACAATACAATTAAAAAATAAGTAAAGCAATTGAATTCACTTGTAATAATGCAGAATAGAAAACAGAGGAAAAAGAACAGTTTGGTGTGTGAACCGAGAGCGTTTAGGTTAATAGTTCCCCCTGCAAAGTACTGAAGGTACAAATGAGCAATCCTACACAGATGTCATTAATCAGCAGGTATTCAGGAATGAAAAATATTGTCTAGAGTTTACATGCAATCTTCCCTTCCCAAACAAGAGAGAACACCGTTGCTGGAATTTGACACTTTTAAAATGACAGGTGAAAATGGCTTTGTGAAATAATGCAAAGTTGTCAAAAATGCTTAATTGAAGAAAATTTCTTAGGAAAGCAACACTAAACAGGTCCTAACAAACATGAGCTACAAGATAAACAACAGTACACCCTTTAGATCAGAATGGAATTGAAGAAGCACTTTGAATGGGAAAAAGACACATGTAAATTTTGAAGACTGCAAATTCGCGTCAAAATATCACTAAGCGATTTTGGATAAAAACAGGTCAAATACACTGTTCCGATGTGGTTTTGGTTGTGGAGATAGCTAAGGGTCTTGCGTATCAGTGAGAGTTGAAATTTCGTTTCTATCTATAAATTTGAAGAGGTTATGGAGGTTTTAGTGAGAGGCGTTTTTGCAAAATAGGTGCGAAAATGAAAACAGAAATTCAGTTTTAAAAATGGCAGATTGGTTTGATTACACTATATTAATGACTATGAAAAAGAGAATGCCACACATGAATCTTCAGTTACGTGGCCAGCGTAACCCTTCACGTGTTGGATACTCAATTCCTTTCTGGGATCTACTTTAGTTACTCAAAATCACTAATGACTTATGGTATTGTAAAACAAATGAGAAAAATCAGCGCAAAAATGGTTCTGACAATACCAGGGTTCTGCAGTTCAAGATGGGATGGGTTGAGATTGGGATAAGGCAATGCAAATATAACTATGGGTCACTGTTCTTCCTATTAATACTTACAGTCCGTTGTAATTAAAATTGGACCATCATGTTCTCGTCACGGATCGGGTCAGGTCTACCGGCAGCAGGGTACCTCTGGAGGGATTGGATCAGCGGCGTGGTTCTGGTCAATGTTGGACTGCACCTCAGACTGGATTTTGGATGGGCCTTTCTGGTCATTGGACACGGCAGATAGCAGGATGCAAGTTTCAATGGGCAAGCCTTAACGGTAGCAAGCCAAACTGAATCAGTATTATTCTTTTAAGTTTTGGGATGGTTGAATTTGGGCCTAGCTAAAAAAGAGTTCAGCAATGCTAAGGCCTGGATTCTGCAAAGAAATCTGGAATCAGCTATAAGGTGAAGAGTTCTGGATAGGATGGAGAAGTCAGGAACATGACGCTGCACAGAAATCTGGATGTGTTCTGGAAGCAGTGTGTCCTATGTGGAGTGAAGTTCTTATATTTATACTATCAAATGACATCACCAAGTTTATGGTGTGAGCAGAATTTCAAAACACACCCTCACGGCTGTGAGTGGCCAGAGCCACTTGCCTTGTTTTGGTTGGCAGTCAGAACAGAGCTGTCATCTTTACGATGGGATTTAGGAACTCCCACGTTGATTTTGACCAAAACTTAACTTTTGCACAAATGTACATTTCTAAAATTATGTTCCCTAATAAAATCGGACATATACATTTCATATTTGATTAGCTTTTTTCACATTCAATCCCCATCTCTGTGCGAGCTGTCTTTCTCATTCTATAGAATTTTCTCAATTTTAATCAGTTTGGATTAATAATTTATAATTCGATACATCTCTGGGCGCTTATCAGTGGATCATGTACATACAATCTTAGACTTGCAACATTAATAGTTCTGCTACAATGAGAGTTTTTTCGTAACTTTTTGTTTCTTTAAGTGATACAAGTTTCATCAATGTCTTCAAAGCAAAAGCCTAAAATTAGGTTAACATCTACCAATTTTCAGACTTATCCTTCTTCTGGTTGCACAGTTAAAGCGTTTCACATTTAATCACAAATAAAGGTTTGAACATCCAAAAAGTTCCAGCAGTTTTTTTTCTCTCCTTTCCACAAACAGCTGTCAGATCCCTTTGATCAGGGCGGGGTGTAAAGGGAAGCATCCTGCCCATCCCCAGCAGAGGTCAATGCTCAGCCTGTCCTTTGTTCTTGGCTCAGCCAAAAGACGAATGTTTAATGAGGTCTCATTGTGCTCCTTGTTGTCAATATGCGGGAACCATTAAGGCTTCCTGTATCAAGGGAGTGTCAAACGATGTCAAACTTTGCCAGGCTGGTCACTGCCCAATCAGAATTAAGCAGTTACTTAACTCCAATACTGGGTTGCTTTTAAAATTCACAATAAAGTCTTTTCTTTAACACATATAAAAATAAGCACGGTTTATAAGGGATTTGGACATTTAAAAGAATTAAGTCCTTCACAAACATACTTTAAATAGGTGCATTTTGCAATTTCTTCTGGAAAAAGAAAGACATTTAAACTGGGTTTGACAGCTCATTTTCTTATGCAGCTGTCAGTCAGTGAGGTCTGGATTCCTCTGACTGCACTGGAGCATCTATGATTTCAGCACACTTTTCCTTTCAATTATTCACTGGGAAAATGACTTATTTTAGTGCCAAACTGCAATTTGAAGGTTGCCATTGATTGGGAAGCTGTGTTTAAAGGCATTTTCAGATTTTAGCCCACTTTTGTGGCCAGCTTCATGTGACGGTTAACAGCACCCCCTGGCATTCTCCTGCAGGGAATTCTGTTTCGACATCAACTTTGCCTGTGTGTGGCATGGTGTGCAGCTCTTTTGTGGTTTATGAACCATGTGCAGTTTTGGAGATTTGGCAAACACAGGGGTTAGTGCATCCATTTTTGACAGTTTTCTTTCCCCATTGGCAAAGGGGTATAATAGGGCGCATTGGCATGGGTTGAAATATCCCACAGAATCTTGGCATGAAGATTGTCACGAATACTGATGAAGTGAGGCTAAACAGCCTATGTTCATATGGGATTGCATGAAAGACTTCTTCAGATTTGGCAGAGAAGTAATTTTACCTCTTCAATCGAGTCATCACTTCCACAGATCTCTTCTTACGCAGGTGGGCATCTGCTTTAGGGAAACTGTCAATATTCAAGTCGCTTTTTGGGATCACCAACGCTGGAATGTGGACATTCACTATTGTGCATATACCTCCCCAGTTTCTCTGCAATCTGTTGTATGCTTTGGATCCACATGCCCAGTAATGATCTATAATTACTGCAGTTCCTTGCACCATTCCTGGAGCATCAA
Source organism: Ambystoma mexicanum (assembly GCF_040938575.1). NCBI lineage: Eukaryota > Metazoa > Chordata > Amphibia > Caudata > Ambystomatidae > Ambystoma > Ambystoma mexicanum. Next base: position 905,272,636 of record NC_090926.1, read on the forward strand.
AAACTCGTACACAGTTCTGATTCTCTCCCATTTTTCTTGTGTCATTATTCCTGAAGCAGAACTTTGGGCTTTCCAGTGGCACAATCTGCAAGGGTCCTCCTCTGTCCTCGACCCATGTCAGCAGTTTTGCAAGCTTTGGCCATAATGGCTTGCATCCATTTCGCACTATGTTGATGGTAGGCTTGTATTGACCTATGACCATCTATGCTCTGCATATCACTACTCCGTATTTGGCCTCTCTTCTTCCAACTCCGAGCCTCTTCTGGGGTTTTTCCTTGGACATTTAGTTTCTGATTCGCTTCTCTTCTGATTTTTGCTCCTTTAACTCCAGGCTTCTCGTATCTGATCACAATGTGTTTTGTTTTTCCATTGTTTCTTGTCTTTATGTCCTGGACATAATCGTCCTCATTTGGATCGGTTTCTTCAGTTGCCAATTCAGTGAGGCATCACTACCCATGAACCGGCCTCTGGCTTTGCACATGGCTACGTGTGGCTACGTGTGACAGACAGTGTGCTGTCTGGACATCAATTTCTACAGCTACGAAGATCTTGGACATCCACATGCTGTACGGTAGGAGTGCACAAACAAAACATTCCCCTTCTGAACTCCGTCTTCCAACTTCTTTCATGTGCTGGTACCAAATGTTGTTTCCCAAATGTGCTGTGCTGTCCAAGTAATCGTTTAGTTCATTGTCATCTACATGCATGCTTCTCTTGCTTCTTAATGTTTTCATGTAGTTCGCTATAACTACATCCCTGAATGCATCTGTATGGCTCCTTCTTGCTGGAGGATTCTCAGGTATCCCGGTCCATGGTGCAGGCCCTCTCATTTGTGCCATTTGAGTAGATAAATGTCTGGCCGCTCTTTCCTTGTCCTCGGATATCTTTTGCTTTCTGGTTAAAAGTGCCCATATCCACGCTGGCATTGGTCCTGTATATGGTTGTATTGTGGGGCTTGTACTTGTCCCTTTCACTGGAACATATGGGTTTGTCCATGCTGTCTCTGCTGGTCAATTCTCTAACTCCTCTTATCTCTTCAGGGGTTCGGCTTCTTCCATTTGTATTTTCACTTCGCTTGTAGTGGGATTTGTCATAGTTGGCAGTCTTTTCTTCTCCCATTCCTTGGATTGTGGTTCTGCAGTCATTGACACTAGGCCTGATGTATGTGCATTCAATGTTTGCATGAGTGAGGTTGTCAGTAACCTTTTCACATTCATACTTTGCCAACCCTGTCTCCGGCTTTTTGATTTATCTGTTACCACAAGTGTGTGTGTATCATTGCTGATCACATCCATCTCAAGTTCATTCATTCCACCATCAGTTTTTCTAGGGACAATGACTTTGTAAGGTCTGGGTGCTTTTTTAGACTTCATGTGTGCTTCATTAGGTGGGTGCACTGGAATAGGAACGCTTTGTGCACCAATAAAGAATGCAGTTCTGCTTGTCAATGATAGGAAAACAATGATGAATATAATACATAAATACATTATGCCTCTATAGGTCAGGCGGCAGCATTTACTTCCACAAAAATGTGGACGTCTTTCCTCCTGCAGGAGGATAAGGTTGCTGCTCTGGATCCCCATCTCTATCATTCGCCAAAATGTTAACTTTTAATATAATCCTTTAAACAATATTATCTTTCGGATTCTGTGTGTGAGTTGCAGGTATTACACATTTGCCCCCTTTTGTTTGAATAGTGAATTGTCTATTATCTCGGGATACAGTTCTCTTACTAGGGTATGGGAAGTGTCAAAATCAAGTACAAATTCAGCCAGTCTCTTTACTGTGCATGTTCAAAATATGTCAGCTCGCAGTCTATGCCTCTTATCTGCTTCATTCCTGAAGACATGTTGTCTTAGTCAATGTAAAAATAAGAAATAAAATCTCTGGCAATACTCTCTCGATCTGTCCCTCAGCGGAAAGTCTAAAAACTTCTCAAATAGTTCTGTTGATGGTTGGAGAGTTCCACTTACATCACTATTCCATGCAAGAGCATGCCCATCTGTGTAGAATTAGCTGGGTCTCTAATGAAGGTGTGGACGTCAACATCTACAGGTCTCCCCACTAGCTCTGGAAAATCTGTGATTATCCGGAAGAAGACGTTGCTGGCCAACCTACTGTTTTCTTGTGACAGGGACATTTGTCCTGTCTTGCTGAGGTTCAGGACTGTATGTTTTCACTATGATCAATGTCTGCATGTTTCGTTTGCGTGGTGCAACTAAGATCACAATGTTTTTTAGGAGTGTGCTCAGACGATCTGTATTTGCTGGATCTCGAAGAAATGTGAGTATGTCTGTTGTTCTCCCAACAAGATTTGGACAGTTTTCAATTAGGCGAAAGAACAATACATTGACAAGCTCATTTACTTCCCTCTTTGCTTTGTACATTTGGTTTTTCCTCGCTGTATTCCGGAAGTAGGAGGAATTGCTTGGTAATCAAATTAAGCAATCTCTTTCTAATCTTTTCGTTTTCAGGATCTTGAAGAAAGTCAGTGACACTTGTGAGCCTCCTCACCAGTGACGGGTACGATCTTAGCACTAGATCGAAGTATGTCACCACGTCTTTGGTGATGTTGCTACTGTGGGACATCATAAGTGATTCTGAACAAAGTCTCTGTGTGTAAGGAATCTGGGTACTGTATTTTCTTCCAATTTATTTGTCCTCGATAAAAATTTGGCATATTATTTTCTAGTCCAGGTTTCAATGTGCCTCAGTCCAAAGTTCAAAGTCAACAGACTGCGTTGTGGTTTATGGATGCAATTTTCTTCTTCACCCTGCAACTAGGATGCACAGAGTGTCAGTTTTACATGTCCTTAGCCTCTTTTTTGCCTCTTTTTTGCTCAGAGGAATGTCCAAAGTGAAATCACAACTATCTCAGAAAAGTTCCTTTGTCTTTAATTTGCTATTTGCTCATACATCCTTTTTCCTCGTCATGGATCTCGGCTGCACATGCTGTGGTTCTTCCCCGTCGCTCGTCTCCTCGCGCCGGAGTGCAGGCAGGGGGCCTTCTCTGATGTAGGGTTTGATATTGCCCAAAATAATCCAAGCTCTTCTGCCTTGTAGTTTCACTCCGGAAGGAGTGCAGTCTTCCACTGTGAAGGGACCATTAAACTTTGGTTCGTCCCACCTTTTTCTTGTATGGTTCTTTACCAGGACGGTATCTCCAGGGAAAACAGATGGTACACAAAGTCCTTGAGCTGTGCCTGTAGTAATATCTCCTTCTGTGTTCTGTGCTGCCCTGCACCCTTTTCGTCTTCGCTGCAGCTGGTCTGAAATTACAGTAAGTCAAGATGTCATGCAATTCAAGTAATTTTGCATTTCAGACCCTAGGATTTCTCCTGTTGACTGGGCATCACATCTATCTCGGGGTGTCAGGGGAGTATGCATTCTTCTTCCTGTGGCTATTTCGTGCGGCGTAAGATGATGGTTGGAACCGGGTTGGTTCCTGAGTGCATACAGTGCCAAAGGAAGGCAGTGCAACCATCCCTTTCTTAGAGTAATCTTCAACTTGGCTATCCTCTCCTGTAATAGGTCTTTGAGCTTCTCACATATCCCGTTACCTTGTGGGTGGTACGCCGATGATAACTTGTGCTTTATACCAAGCAGCAAGCTAATCTGTTCGAAAACCTTGTTTACAAAGTGGGTCCTGTTATCTGATCTCATGACTTCACATACCCCCCACCTGGGAAATACCTCCCTCACTAAAAGTTTGGCCGCACAGGTAGAGTGTGGGTGTGTACATGGACCTGCATCTATCCATCTAGAGAATGGACACACCACAACAATTAGGTATCTGTACCCGTTACATACTTGAATCATGTCGATGTAATCGATATTCAAGTGCTGAAAAGGCCCATTTTGCCTTGGGATGACTCCTCTCATTACCTTTAATGTGTGCCCAGCTGTGAATTGTTGGCAGATTATACAGTTAACTATAAAAAATGCAACATGCTCGGTTAAGTTCTGTATGAACCAGTCTTCTGCGAGCGTTGCCGCTAGATTCTCTTTTGTTATGTGTGCTGAGTAGTGCAGCTTTTCCAGCGCTAATTTTAACAGGGCTATATGCACTACTGGTTTACCAGTGCTGTCTTGTCGTCACAAGCTGTCAGAGGAGTTTAAAGAACACCCTTGCCGCTTCCATAAGTTTTTCTCTTCCAGTGGTACCTCCCCTTGGAGTTCCATGAACTGTGTTTGTCCCAGATTATTATAACTTTCAGGTGCATTCTGTGCAACCATCATTTTCAAATTTGTGTGGGTGACTTCCACTTCCATGATCGTCTCACTCTTGGATGCCATACGCTTGGCTTCCGTGTCTGCTGCTTGATTTCCGCGTGAGATAAAATCTGTCCCTTTCGTGTGGGCGGTGCACTTTACGACCGCTATGCCCACTGGGAGCTGTAATGCCTTGATCAGCCTGTCCAATAAATCTGCGTGCTGCACTGGCGTGCCGTCTGCTCGTAGGTAGCCCCTCCTTTTCCAGCGCGCTAGGCCTGCTTGCACTGTCGACGTCACATAGGCGGAGTCACTGTACACTGGCCTGCGTGATTCTCAATGGCGAGTATCAATGCTAATAATTCTGCAGTCTATGCTGAGTAATGAGATGGTATTCGCGCACTAAGGAGTACTCGAAATTCTCCATTTGCGGTGTGTTTCATTACAACGATGCCTGCATATCTTTGCCCATCGTTTTGATCAATTCTCAAAGAGCCGTCAATGAAGACACTTTCTCCTTCTGCCAATGCATTTTCTTTTACTCTGGGAATTTCATCATAGAATTCTTCATAATTTGCACAGTCATGTATTGGCTCGTTCCTCAGTGGCTGGCTCTGCTATGAACATAGCTGGGTTCATTATTTTGCGTCAGACTATTTTAATTGATGGATTCGATATGATCACTTCATAAGCAGAAGCTCTCTGAGATGTCAATGTGCCCTTCGGTTTCTCTACGATAGCAAATAGTGAGTGCTCGACGTACAACGGCATGGGCATCCCATTACAATGGTAGTAGCCTTCTCAATGGCGAACGCTGCAGCAGCTAAACTTTGTTTGCACAGGAAATGGCCTCTCATCACAGGGTCCAAATTTCCACTATAGTATGCCAGGGGCTTGTACCCCAATGTGGTTCTCTGTGTGTGCACTGCCGTCATAACGCTGCTATTTGTCTGTGAAAACAGGAAATATTCCTCTGCATAATTGGGGATTCCTTTTTTGAGTTCAGCAAATCCTTCCTCCATGGCCTCAGACCATTCAATCATTTCTTTCGTCACTTGGTCCTTTTTCAAGGCCTGAAGCAAAGGCTTGGTGTAAGAGCTGTAGTCGGAGACCCATGCCCTGACATAGTTGCACAGGCCTAAGAAGCTCTGCATCTGTTTTACCATGTGTGGCTTAGCTGTGTTTAGTATGGCTTCAGCTCTTTCTGGGGTAACTCTTTTCCCCTCTTGCGAGATAAGCTGGCCTATGTACAGCACTTCTAATTGACAATACTGTAACTTCTCTTTTGTCAACCTTATATCCTTTCTCAGCCAATATAGTCAATAGCTGAACAGAATCGTGTCTGGATTGCTCCTCTGTCGTGCTACAAATTAAGATGTCATCCACATATTGCAACACTTTCTAATGCACTATTGCTCAGGTCCATCTGCAGGACTCTGTTAAAGATAGTACCCCTGGGGTAGCCTTATGCTTTTCAGACGCATCTGTCTGAACGTGAATGATGTCAGATCTTGTGAGTCTTTGTGCAATGGGATTGAGAAAAATGCATTTTTCAAGTCAATCACCGTGAAATATTTTGCATCAATGGGTATATTACATAGAATTGTAGCCGGGTTCGGGACTAAAGGGAACTCGGCCTCAACAATATCATTTATTGGGTGTAAATCCTGAAATAACCTCCAAGACCCTCCCTTTGATTTTTTGATCGGATAAACCGCAGTATTGCATGACGCCTCTGACGTCACTAAGATGCCCTGATCCATCATAGTCAAAATTGTCTTAAAAATTCCTTCATCTGGCTCCCTGGACATGGGGTATTTTCGTGCTTTTGGAAGAATTGCTCCTGGCTTCAGTTTGATTCTCACTTCTCCGACCCCTTTCAGTAAGCCTACGTCATAGGGGCCTTTGGTCCACACTGAGACAGGCACTTGGGCCATGTTGTCATCAAAATATTCAGGACGGTTCTGTGTCAACATCATTCTATGAGGCACTTCTCATTTGATCATTCTCACCCAAAAAGGTGAGGTTCACCTCAACTGTTGTCTCTCCCATATCTGCTTGCTCATCAAACAGATCATCATCAGTGACGTCAGTCAATCAGTATCCTTCTTCAATGGCGATTACTGTGCACCATTGTCGGCCTTCATCATCATAACCATCAATCAAAGCCATTTTCCCTCATACTGCAGCTGTGTGTATTACTAAGGGAAATACTTGTCCCTTTTCCTCGTGCATAGGTATTCTTGGCCTAAACAGAAATTCATCTGGGGTCCTTATGGTTTTCTCAGTAAGGCCTAGCAGCCCTGCCAATAGCACACGTATTCCATACGCGAATACTTCGGGCTCTAATGGTGTAGCCCTCATAGTTGTGTGTCCTGCATATTCTCTAATCATTTCGCATACGTTTGAATAGTGCATTCCTGGAGTTGAACATACTATGCCCTCCTCATGAACGAGATTGTCATGTTTAACTTCGTCATTAGATCTCAACCCAGATGTTTACTGGGGTTTGTCGAATATAATAGCGGCACATTCATTTCACATTCTCCTATAGAGACTGGAATTGCGTTTGTAAAGGGAACACGATTTATAGCTCCTGTGAGTATTTATGGCTTCGCCGGACAAGGAAAACTTGCCTTCACGTATACACGAACGTCTTGTGCCTGTGTCAACTAAGAAGAAATATTCTTTTTCCCCTATAACAACATCCACCCTAGGTTCCCGGTGAGGGTCTGGTGTGACTGATAGATTAGAACACATCAGGGCTCCCAGTGAGCTGTCCTAGTCCATATATAGTTTTGGCCCACCTTGTGCTGATGGATTTCCGCCATTGCCAGTGTTACCCCCATTCCAGAATTCACTGTCTGCCCTGTGATCACCGTCTGTGACAGTTGCACAAGTGACTGTTGGGACTGTCCTTGTGGAAAACTCACTACGTTTTGAGGTTGTGAGCCTTGTGTGCTCCTGGCGTTTGATGTTGCACTGTGTGATTCTGTGCAACCCCTGCTGTAAAAACACAGGTGGATTCCCCATGCCTGCTCCTATTCCTTGGCCGTTTTGCATCATGCCTTGATTTCTGCATGTGCACGCTAAATGCCCTGTCACCCCGCACAACCAACATGCTGGCGGTGGTCTAATCATTGGCCATTTGACATGACTTGGTTGCCATTTTGCATGTTTTGGAAACCTCCTTGATTATTCTGCCATCCTCTTCCTCTAAATCCTTTTCCACTGGGGTAAAACCCCGTACTGCCCTGATTATTCTGCTGTGGATTGTTGACTTGTGGCATGCTCGATTCAGCTGTGCTAGTTATCATGTCTCCCTCAAGAGCATATTTTGACAATTTCTTCTGCACTAATTTTGCCTCTTCACCCTTTTGCGCAGCTTCCTTTTTGCGATTCTTTTCTTGCAGCAGCCTGCAATAGTGTGCATGATCAACTGTATTTCTGACCATTGCTTGGCCTCGATTCCTACCAATTTCTTGAGCTTTTTCTGTACCGGCTCTGGCAGCCCTTGGCACAATATATGGTAGAACACAGGTATAGATTTCCCCCAAGATTCACGAGTCTCGAGTACCCACGCGTCTTCAAAATTTTGTATATAAAGTAACGGATCTTCCGACTCCTTCATTTTGCGTGTCATGATAGCTCCCATGTCGGAGGTATATGGATATAGCAATCGTGATGCTTTCCATACCGCGGCTCTGCAATTGTTAAATGGAGGTCCGTCATGCGTGGTATTAACTGTGGTCACACCAGGGTAACCTGCCCGTGTCCACACATCGTCTGCTCTCTCACCAAGTATGGCGATTAAGAGACCCTTGACGTCCACTATAGCTAACGTGTTCCCTCCTGTCATTTTTTTCTAGCTCGTGTATCCATTTTCTAGCTCCCAATGTCAACATTGGAAGCTTGTTTTTCAAGTTTTCTCGATCCATGTGTGGCCATAGAACATATTGTGGTCTCGTCCCTCCTTTCTCGAGCAACGGAAATTGGGATGCATATCCCTCTCTTTCTTCTCTCATTGTTCTCCTGTCTATCGAGGGGTAATGTTCCTGCATCGCCGCCTGCCTGGCAATGTCCTTAGCCCTCTCACATAGGGTGGTGGTGTCACCCCCTCTAACCGTGAGATATTTCTTCACATCGGTCTGACTGCGTGACTGACTCTGATGCCCTTGGTGCAGACTCACTAGTGTCTGACCACCTTATCCCTTAGTCCCTCGAAACTCGTCTTTCGCATCTCATCCCTGTCTCCTTTTCCTCACGCTCCTCTCTTTCGGTGTCAAACATTGTCTGTCCACAACTCGTGCAACTTCTTGCATCTTCTTTGTTCCTGCTTATTTCTAATCTATCGAAGGATAGTTCCCTATTCCCACTACTTCGAGAGACATCTTCAGTGCCGTAAAGCTCAGTGCTCTCTAGGCGCTAGTCTTCCCCCTCCCCTTGGGGTATTTGTTCTAGCCCCATTTCATCATATATTCTATCAATCGTGTCTCTGATGCTTCTGGTGTCAAAGTCATCCTCCGTATTCGCCCTAGATGTGCCTGGTACTAAATCGTACTCACGAAATAATTCTTCTATGTCTTCCCAGTCTACTACTGGCTCAGATTTTTTAACCTCTCTTTCCAGATATTCAAGATCACGTGCTCTCTGTCTTCGCTTACGTTCTACATCGTCATCAAATTCTGTGCGCTTGGTTGCCTCTTCACTGACCCTATCTTCTTCCTCTTTCTTTGCGTCTCTATGTTCATTTGCCCTTCGAATTTCCTCATCCTTTCGTCTCTTTATTCTTTTCTCTCGTATCCTTTGCTCTTCCTCTAACTTACGCTGCTCCTGTCTGTCTTGATCATTGGCTGCTCTGTGTTTACGATCGAGCTGCCTTTCCTGCTCTCCACGATATAACTGTTCTCGTCTCCGTCTATCTTTTTTTCTTATTCTTTCGTCTCTCAATCCTTTTTCTTTTTCCTTCTCCTTTCTCTGTACATAGTCTAATCCCTCCTTTTGTTTTGCGTCATCAATGCCTTTGCCATCGATTTTCGATAAAATCTGCCCTCCCATCCATTAGTTTTTTGCAAATGCTATCTCATCAGTTCTCTCCTCGGTTCCTTTCCATCTTCTGCCTTCTCTTTCCTTGTCGAGAGATGCACTTGTCTGTGTCTGGTCCCTTTTTCATCATCGTGTCTCTCCTTGTCCCTTGGGACTGTGGAGGTGATATCCTTATCTTTATCTTTACATGGATTTTCGTCACTACTTTTCATAGGTGACTCATATGCTGGGTTACTATACCCCATGGCTGCTTTGAGTTCTCTCAGTGGGTATAACCCTTCGTCCTCATTGCCTTCAATCTTCGTTTCAGGTGGGGAAGGTGGCATTATGGGCGTCTCACGCCCCTCTGTACATACGTTAAGTATCCAATCTGAAATCGGCTCCTCTTCCTTCTCCTGTTCATACATTTTCCAAAGCTCTAGAATAGCTAGGCGTTTGTCAAACTTTTTGCCCTTGTATGTGGCATGCAAATATGTCGCCATATGTTGCAAAACAGCTTTAGATAATGACCCGCCTTGTGGCCAAGGCATAAACATCTTGTGGGCAGTTCCTTTAGCCATTTCTGTACTGTATTTTTTTCAGCTTAGGTGCATGTTTTGGCAACTGTTTGCACAAGTGTGCTAAGGGGGTTATGCCTTCCATATTAAACTTTGTTCACTTTCACTTTACTGTGACACTTGTTAATGCTTTTGTCACTTAAAGAATTCCAACAATATGAGCAAGCACCAACACCGCAAGCTCCAATCCCGTTTTTCCACAAGATTGTATACCTCTATTTTTACTCAATAAACATCAATTTGTATACTACAATATCTCAGTAATTTAATCGCGCAAATCTAATGTCGGTTCCTTCAAGACATTTTTTGACTTATGACGTCACAGCAAACAACACATAAGACAAACGTTAACAGACTAGACGAACTCCAACAGGTCACATGTGTCTCTGACTCTAGTATTACCCCGACATGGAGTTTTAACGTATCCCTTTCACGGCGCCTTTAATCGCTGTGGTAGCCTGTTCATTCCCCTTTATTTGGGACCCTGGATACAAGTTTCTTCTGGCCGCTATATTAAAGCATAGGAATAAAGCGAATCCTCTCTTTTCTCTGGTGTCCAACCCCCCAGTTTCTAACGCATGCACTGTTGCCAAAGCATTAGTCTTTTTCACTCACCGTTTGCATATTTCCCCTCGCGAGGATCACCACCTTCGCCACTGCCTTCTCTGGCTTGTCTCCTGCTCAGCTGCCCGTAGGAGTGGGAAGGGCTAAGGTGGGTAAAACGGGTCCCTTCAGACCTCGTTCTGTAGATTTTTATCTTTAATCTACCACTATCTACGGGGAGCTTCACGGTCTACTCAGCCGAATGGCAAAGGACTTGTGATATTGCCGAGGACCTAGAGTTACTTTATCGATAATAGATAACCATCCTCTGCTACCAAGTGTGCTCCGAGACCCCCAACCGGCCCATACAGTCAGGGTTTGCTCAGAAGCACTTTAAGACAAGATAACAGCACCCGTGAGATGGATGGGGTGCAGCTTTATACTTCAACACCAATCAATAATGACAACTCAAACGGTTTGGCAAAGGGAGTCGGGTTTAATGACAAGTACAAAAAACAGGGAGTTAGAAATATCAGCAATGGTGCGATCTTCCTTCTCGCTGCAACTCCAACGAACTTCATAAAATTTGTAACATTTATACTAAAAACTCATCATCATTGACGTGTAATACTCAAAAGTTAGCATGCAATTCTATTGGTTAGGAAAAGGTAACTTTAATATAGGTACTATATCTGTATATGGTAACAGAGTGAGGGGATTGGGTAAACACTGTCAGGTGGGCATCTAAGCCCTTCCTTCAAAAATGACCACTGCAGACGTCATTAAAAGTAGGCCCTCCCTTTGGTTCTACTAACTATAGGACCCTAGATTATTTGGTCCACTATGATTGGGTTTGCACCAACCCCATGCATACTTTTCCACTTTGCTTAGCAGCACGCAGAATGGTCGGCCAGGTGCGGGGTGCCCCTCAGTTACCCGGCCTTCCTCCAATTATTGTCAAAATCAATCATCACTTTAGTAGCTATGTGTCAATTATTTCACTGGGTTGGCCTCGAGGCTGCATCTTCTTTCTGGAAAAGGTTCTGATATCGTCATCTGGCCTGGTGCCATGCGTAGGTGTGAACTCTCACTTCTTCGTGCTTGGCTGTTCACGTGATTCAGACACCGTAAATTTGCCTCTTTTCCATCAATTTGTGTATTTGATTTTCGTTTAACCCACCACCTGCCTTCGAGTTCTTATCTCGACCTTTCAGAGGCAGGATATTCTGTTCTTAGTTTCAATTAAATGCAGCTACTGTTCGTCTTTTCTACTGATACGACCTTGGGTTCACTGGCACGAGTTGCCACTGCTGAGTTTCGTTTCAGCCGTCTCTTCTCATTTTTTGCTAAATATGAAGCTTTTCTCGTGTGGCGTTTAGTGACCTGGGTTGATTCTGCTTCTTGTGCAAAGTGGAAATACACTTATAATAATGTTTTTCATTTGAGGTAGATTATGTATAGTGGCGCTTGCCACACTAATCTTCTACTAAGCATAGCAAGCCACATTGTTTTCTTATCTTTCTTGCGGTTCCAAGCATATTTACAGGTGTGAACTGATCGAATATCTTCATCTTGCTTACAACTTAAGCTTCTTACATTTTGACATTGTCTTTTCACTTTGGGTTCACAATATCCTTGTTCATGGCGTTTCGTCTCTTTGCGTCATTCTCTGGTCGTCATTTCTTCTATCTGTGAGTCAGTCCGGGTTCTTGTGACATCACCATTCGTCTTCCATTAAGACCTTTTTGGTTTCTTCAGGGACTGTACACAGATGATCTTCATTTAGTTTCATTTGTTGGTAAACGACAACAGATACCAGACTCCTACAGCCGGCGGTCTCCAGGGGCTCTTTAGAGACCTTCTCTGGGCCACACCAAAAACAAAGCAGAACCACCCATACCTAATCAACCTCGGGATCCAGATTTGGAAGCGAGCCTGCAGAGCTGTGAATGCTAAAGACCCCTACTCACCTCTGATTCCGCTGGCAGCCACAATGACCGCCAGACCTGATGGCCCGACGATAATCAGGAACATATGGGAGCCCTATGGGATTGACACCCTGGGCGACCTGGCGAACGAACAGGGCATCCTACCATTTGGGGAGTTGCATGAAACCACGGGACTACCTACAGGCCAGTTGCACGTAGCCGTAATAAGTGTCCTCAAAACTTGATGGCCTGAGGTTGATGACCTAGAAGCTGGGACAGAGGTCGTGGAAAACATGCTGAATGCGGCTGAGGGGGGACATGAAACCTCAAGGATTTACGAGTCGCTGCTCGACGGCACAACCAGACAAGAACTTAAGTGTAAAGGAAAATAGGAGCAGGAATTGGGCCTACAGTTCGAGGACAAAGGATGGCAAGTAATGATACACTACCACAAGAAAGTGTCCAGAAACGCCTGATTACAGCTTATACAATTCTACATCATTAATAGAGCCTACCTCACCCCAGTGGTCATCTCTAAATTTAAAGGTGCAGGAGTCACAGAATGCCCTAAATGCAGAGAACCCTGTGCTGGCATGACCCATATGTTCTGGGGTTGCCCGGCTCTACAAACCTACTGGAAGCAAATAGAGATAAAAGTGATGGAAGCAGACATAACCTTGGACATACAGTCTCGAAAGGTGTGCATACTGGGCAAATACAAGAAAAACAAGAAGAACAGACCACTCAACAAGATGAAAGATCTGATGTACATTCTGGCCAAAAGGCGCATCGCAATGGAGTGGAAGAGCCCTAGGATTCCAAGCGTAACACAGTGGTGGGAGGACCTCTGTAAATGGTCGACTGCGGAAACAGGGGCCTGAGAGAATGCCCAGCGGGAACAGAAACAGGACATTAGTGAAGACCTGCAACAATGGGTGTCGCTGACGGTGACACTATTTCGCCCCCGAGAGGAAATCTCCTCTAACGAAGAAGCAAGCAGTTCATAAGGGCTCTCCAACTAAGACGAACAATAGGGAACATGGGTTGGGCCTGGGGAAGTGGAAGGGGTCGGAGGGGGGGGGGGGTTCACGAATGTTATGTTGTTTTTTGTGTGTTACGATAAAACAATAAAATAAATGTAAAAAAAAAATAGTTTCATTTGTTGGTATGGTTTTCTCAACGGATATCTTACTGTCCATGGTTTCCTTGGTACTGGTACGTCAATAGGTCCTGTGCTTTTCATTCGCACTGGGCAGAGCCCTACCGCGGCTCTCTGCTGGTTTATTTGCTCATCATACGTCACATATCTTGGTTTGAATGTTCCTGATACTTCAAAATGGGCGATTGGAGTGCAGGCTTTATTTGGGACCCCCTCTCCAAGGTACACCAGGCAAGAGCTCACCTCACATCCTCCCTTGATACAGAAAATGATAGGGGATTGAAAGGACGTCTGCACCACACACTCCAGCCAGGGCATGCAGGCGTGGGTATTTTGAGTTCCATTGAACGAGCATCCCTTCGGAAGGCTGTGCCCGTCGTGTATCAGGTATAAATTTGAGTCAAAATGGTGGTGAGAAGGTTGGTGATATGAATGTTTTGGCAGATAAGAGTACCCAAACTCCTCGACTGTTCTCCTGTTCTGTTCTTTCCTGCATTTGCGTGCCTGCCTAACTCCCTCCATAAAGCGCAAGGATAAATATGCACACCACTTCTTACTCGCCAAGATTCAAATATCACAAGCCAATGGCTAGTGGTGAGTGCCAATTTTGCACACTGTATGTATATGACACATTTATATATTTATTGCATTTGATTTTACGTCCAAACTCTGAGGTGTCACGGCATAAGATACAAGAATACTTTTGAACTTATTGGTTACAGGAATACTTTCGAGCTTATTGGTTACAGGAATACTTACTACATAGTTAACATGAAAGGAGCAGAGAAATTGCTCTAAATGATAATAGCATGCCATGGTTGCAGGCCCAGTGGCCTTGCGGAACAGGCCATGGAGTTCACTGCATAGTTAAAATTTGTTAAAAAGCCAAGTTTTTAATAGTTTCTTGAACTTGTGGGTAAGACAGCTCATTGACTATGTTGGAGGGTAGTGAATTCCATATTCTGGGGAAGATTAACTATTATGTATGTATGTCTGCATGTATGTATGATGGTTCATCTTTATCTGAAATCCCTCCAGTTGTCCTTGTATCTTGAAACAGCCTCTTATATCCATTATGATTGGGGTGTAGATGAAATACACATTTTAATCCTGAAATTGTGTGAGATGTATTCATCCATGTTAATCTCTTTTTTTCTTCTATTTTCCTTGGTGAGCCATGTTTAGGTATTCCTAAACACTCCTCCTCACCCAATCCGAAGTTACTTTTACCTTGTTGAAATTAGTCTATTTCCACTTGTATTTGTATAGATTCTGTAAATATTAAATAAAACAAAGAATGTTTGGTGAATTCTTTCACTTCATTGTTGCTTGCAGCTACTGTTACACATTGCAGTTTATCTTTATAGAAAGTTAGCGCTGACCATCGGTTAGGGCGGCCTTTAAAGAACGGTGAATCTGATCACTTGGTCAAACAATTGTTCATGCATAGTCGCGTTTTAAAATAATCTTTTGAGACGAAATATGGTTTGTTGGCAGGTTATTGGGGAGCAATAAAAAAAACATATTTCGTTTCGGATTTCAGTGATGCGAGGGTAGACGATAGAGTAACCCGACATTTGTATTATGTCAGGAAAGTGGCAGTGGAAATCTCCTCTAAAAGGAATGGCAACAGGGACCCACTTCGTGACAGTTGTAATATTTACAGCCACAATGTTGACTGTCAAATGCAAGAAAAAAAACACTGACTGAAAGAAAGGGGATTTGTTTTGTGAACCTTTGTGCACAACATTTTTCTTTTGTGCTACCTGTCCTCCCAGCCAAGTTCAGGCCACTCCGAGTGCTGCTGACGAGGAACACATGCTAGCCAGCTGGTCTCTGGAAACGCACTCCATAAAGTTGTTTATTTAGACCAAAAACTGGCAACACCACTTTTTTTCCCAACCGTCCTCTTGTATTCGGTTGCTAATCTTGAATAAAGCCAAGGGCTTTATCGAGTGTCCTTGTTTTGGGACCCTTACATGTAGAAACTGACAAAGTAATTGCTTATCCGCCGAACATTGTGAAGTAGGGTCCAGAAGACCCATATGGATGTGGGTGATGGTTTCAGCGGTCTATAAACCTGTGTTGAATATGGCCTTCCCTGGCTTTGCTACTCAAGCTCTGCACAAACACCGAATACGATCAGATCACTGACTTTATACCCTTATTAGGATTACAAGTAGCCTTGAATTTTGTAATAATGTCCATTTCCCAATGTATCTGCCTCAACAGCTGACATTGGAATTTGACGTAACATGTTAGTTGGGCTCTTGCTTAGATTTTATTCTTCTTGAGACAGTGCTGGCTCTAACACTACTCCCACCGGCCTGGCCATCCACTATCCACACTATAATACTGCACCGCAAACTGCTGAACAGTCCTATTGTAACTGGTCCCAGAGCCAAGCGACGGTAGAGCACTCTGTTCCTCTGGAACATTGGATCATGAGACGCCATGCTGGAATGTGCTCTGCCCCACTAATAACTTTACCCCTCTCCATCTCAGGGCAGTTCTGAATCCAACACTTCTTCCGCTCTCCTACCCACTTCTTCATCCTTACTAAGAGACCCTTCTTAATGGGGCATGTACTTCAGAGCCACACAATGCTATCTTTTGGCTGTTTCAGGCTACTAGTCCTGACCTGTTTCTCTGCCGTGTTGGACTCTTGCATTACTTTGATTACTTAATTAGAACATTCATCAATTAGGATTATTGTCTGCATGCATGTCGTCCTATAACCTGTGCTAACAGCTTCATTTTGATTTCTCTTACCCCATGATTACGTTCTCAGAGATTTCAGCCTTCCATAAGTCTCCATTAACCACCAACTTAATGTTGCATACCTATTCTTTGACCTCTGTGAAGGAATCATGAAGCAAGACACAGACAACAGATTCAAATTTCAAAACAAAATGGTTTATTAAAGTAAATGTTAGGATGGTAGAAGGCCTAACATGCCCCAAGCTAAGGGTGGGGATGTCCCTACTTGAACCAAACTAAGGAAAGTCTGAGTCAAAGAGTGCATCTTAAAAGTTTGTCTGTGTCCAAACCCTATCCTTGCCCTCACAACTAAAGCCAAGCTTGTATGCTACACCTGTTGTATTGTGTCCCACACTGTGACAACCGTATGCCGATAGCTTACACATTGCACCTGGTCTTTACCTATGTTTCGGATCTGTGCTGCATATACTATGTCACTACAATTTACTGTATATATGTGTTGCATATACGGTTTCACTACCATTTACTTTATACTCTGCATGCTTTAAATCGTCCACTTGATGTGCATTGCTCAACCAATATCTTATGTTCGTCTAATTGTACCGTTCAATTGATTGTTAGCTTTATTTTGTCACAAGCCTAATTCCTGCATCGCAGCCTGGTTGCTCCCTAGAGCTGCCCCTATCATTACATCCTTTTTACCACTGCAATATAAATGTTTACCATGAATCCTCATTTGCGAAAATATTGATATAGGAACTTTCACCATCACTACCGCGGCCTTACAGGTCTCACACACTCCAGGCCATCAGCACTGTCGAATCCTACTGCCAGTGCTTAATGATAGCTTACCCTACCAGCTAACCTACTAGGTCAGCCTAGTGCTGCCTAATACCTACAGACCCCATGGCCAATCTAGGCAAGATAACCTTAACCATGGCTACCTTTCTTCCACTTCTGAATTCTCCATAGCTCCAACCAAATCCTTTACTGCTCTCCAGCTTGATAGGGCATCGTACCTTGCCAAACCAGGCACATTAGCCAGCAGCCATTGCAGCCCAGCAGTTTGCCACCCGCCCTCTTCCAAACCAACCCTGCCCAGTCTACATCAGAAAGTTTAGATTCTCGCCTAATGAGCACTAGACTGCCCTACTCCTATAACAAAACTCACCTGTACTCCAAGACTCTGAGTAACAACACTACTCCGGAAAGCATTAACAGTTTTACTGCCCAACCTACTCTCATCCGCCCACTCTCAAGAAAAACAATACCAGCTGAAATACCCCAGTTCAAAGGAGCCCTTATTAATGCCAGATACTTGCTTGCCCATGCACTTGACATTGCCAATCTCATCTCATCGAACCACCTTGACTTCCTTGCTGTCACAGAACCGTGGCTACACCCTGCCTCTTGCCCTACTCTCTCCTTGGCCATACCGATAACTATTCAATTCTCAGAACAGACAGGGTGGCCAGCAGAAGTGGAGTAGCACTTATAGCCAAAAACCAACAAGGCTTTAGAGAAATCACCAATGAAACGTTCACTTCGGGAGAACTGCTCTCAGTCTAACTTCCACTAATCGCGGCTGGCACCCTTTCAATGCAGCTGTTATCTAGACCCCCAGGCCCACTCTCCACATTCGAGGAAGACATCACACACCTCCTCACCAGGAACACCAAACCAAAGTCACAAATCCTGTTATTGAGAGAGCTAAACCTGGGATTTAAGGACACGAACAATGAGAATGCAACGGCCGTGGCCAACGATCTCTCTCAACTGGGTTTCTCTCACCGCATAACTAGCCCGACTCACAATAAAGGCAGAACCCTGGCCTGGATAGCTGACTATAACTGTGATACCAAGATACTATCCAATTCTCCTTGTGTCTGGTCTGACCACCAAGTCATTTCATTCACCATCCAGGATTGCCGGAGCCCTAAGTTTAGTGCTCAACTGGCACCTCCTGCGCTCACGCGAAACACTCGCAATGCCACACTACAAAACTTACCGCCTTTACTCCAGCCCATTACGAACCATCCTAACACTAAAAACATGGACCCGTTCTCACTTGTAGAACTGTACAACCCTTTGCCAGGCCATTGACAAGGTTGTCCTGCATAAAACCAAACCACTGGCCCACCTTAACAAATGGTTCACCCCAGAGCTGAAAGAGTTACGCAAGGCCAAAAGAACTGCAGAAGCCATTTGGAGAAAAACTCTCAGACCTGAATAAGGCTGCATTCACAATTGCATCTAAACAATATAAAGATACCATCTTAAACATTAAAAGCAACACTTTCAACAACAGAATCCTCAATGCTATATCAGGCACCAAAGAGCTCTTTACCATTTTTAGGGAGTTAAAATCTCCAGCTCCTTTGCCTGATTCGTGCACAAAAGACTCATCTTGGTGCACTAATATTCAAACAGCTCTACAGGGCAAGATAGCTCTCTTACAAACTAAGATAGAAGGCAAAAAAACATAGTGTCTCTCTATGCTCTAACCCATTGTGTCTCAAGACCTACCACCTGCATCCTGTTACCCATTTGAATTCTCACCTATCACAATAAGAGATGTTGGAACAATCATAGCTAGCCTTAAGCCTTCCAGATGTCAAGGCGACTCATGCTCTGCTATAGTCATTAAAGAAGGGGCTAAGGAATTTGCTCCGTTCATCACTTCAGTGATCAATGCCTCATTCAAAACTTGAACTGTCGCCAATAACCTCAAAAGACTTGTGGGTCATGCCACTTCTCAAAAAGCCGAACCTTGATCCAAGCATCCCAACCAATTTTAGGCCCATAACTACATTACCATTTCTCCTGAAAATTCTGGATAGTGCTGCGTATCTTCAAAACCATCTCGAAAAGAATAACCTCCTAGGACTGCGACAATCCAGATTCAGACCAAGACATGGGACTAAAACAGCCCTCATTGATCTAAAAATTCAGATGGATGAATTGAAAGATAAAGGAAATCTAACCCTTCTCCTCCTGCTCGACTTATCAACGGCCTTTGATTTAGTCGACCATAAAATCCTCACCAGACATCTTACCTCTGCAGCCGACTTCTCTACGAAGGCTGCTACCTGGATTCAATCCTTCCTAGCAGAGAGGACCATGAGGGTTTTCGCACCTTCAGCCGCTGCCGATCCTGCCCCTATCTCGTGCAGAGTTCCACAAGAGTCCTGCGTCTCCCCGACGCTTTACAATATTTTCACGAAGCTCTTAATTTCACGAGCTCTTATTTCACGATCATCTGGATGTCACCTACACTAACTATGCGGAAGACACCCAAATCCTCATCACTCTGTCTGGATGATATCATAAAGACGCAAAACTCTTGAGCGAGATCTATCTAAAAATCCAGGCATATGGTCTCTGCCTGAATGATGAGAAGATGGAGCTTCTGCTCATCGGCTCATGTTCACATCTAAATAAATTGACAGCAAATATATCACCTTCAACATCGACGGCAACAGCATCAAAGTCGCTAACAATGTTAAAACTTTAGGCATCTACCTGGATTCCACCCTCTCCCTGACGAGACAAGCAATTCCACAGCCTTGGCCAGAGCATGTACTGCTAAATTAATCAAGTCATGTAAACCATTCTTGTCCACCAACAGCTGCATCACCCTAGCCAGGGCACTTATCTTATCAACATTGGCTATTGCAATGCCTTGTATCTAGGTACTAGCAAATGCAACCTGAAGAAACCTGAGATACTCCAAAATAATGCATTCAGAATGGCACATAACATCCCGAGAGCCAATCACATCTCTACAGCTAGACGGAACGCCTTATGGCTTCCTGTGCAAGAGAGAACAGACTTCAAAACGCTCGCGATTATGCATAAATACCTGTCTAACTCTGCTCCTAAATACCTAGTTGACAAATTCACTAGAAACCACTCGTTCAGGTCCACCAGGTCTCAATACACACATCACCTCAACATCCCCCGATACAAAATGCAAAAATTCTGGCGGGATCAGCTTCACAGTCCTTGCAGCCAAGCGCTGGAACTCACTGCCCTTGGCACTTAGAGCTGGACCTTCCTTCAGCATATTCGGGAAAAATGTCAAATCTTGGCTCTTCGCCCAGAACTAGTGGGTCAAACCCTATCATAATTTCATGTCATTATGTCTACCTGACTGCCGCCTAGATCTGTAACACTAGGTTTTTTAATCACGTTGTATATATGTCTTTACTTTGTATGTAACTTAAGTAACAATTTTGCCAGGCTTGCACTTCAACGTAATATAGTTCCGTACAATTGTCAGGATTCCCTTCTCCAAGTTTATGACCATGCCGTTCTAAAGGAAAGGGGTCTTGAGGCTCCGCCCTGAAGACAGTATTTTCAGTTCATCAAATCTCAGGGTTCCCTTCCCCAAGATTTCAATGTAGCAACTTATACTGGTTTAAGTCTTTCAAAGTTCTACACAAATTTAGGTCAACTTGACCCTCCTTCTGGATTGCACTATCAGTTCACTTACAGTATTCCTTTTCTTGTTTGTTGCACAATGTCTACTGGCTTTGGCTTTCAACATTTAGGGCTCACAGGTCTAGGCACAGTTATCAGACCACACAGTCCACCCATCACAGGTCACGCGACCGGAACCCTAGGCTCTTCAGCCCACACAGTTTCTTCTGTATTTGCACATGTTTATAGGTTCACATTCACTTCTGTTCGTCGGTCTCTTGGCGTTATGTGCAGTTTCACGCTCTCCTGGCTTCTCCTGGTTAGCCTCTTGGCTTTGCCATTACGTGTCTCACATCTTTTGCCGTCTTTGACCTTGGTGTACTGTATTAATTCACAAAGTTCACTTTAAGGCGATCTTATGTATTCCCCACCTTTCTGTCCTACTGTTTCACACTTGTGCTGTTTTTCGTAGTTTCTTTTTCAAATGGGCACTCTCCCTTTTTGGCTTTCATTAGCTGTTAGCTTTTCCCATAAGGTTTGATTTAGTTAGATAATCAATAAGCTTAATTTAGCTTTATTTCAGTGAATTCAGCATTTAATGTGCGCGATCTAGCTTTACTTCAAGCTTTCACTCAGCTCGGAATTCAATATCTGTATTGTAACTTCGTTTCAAGGTTTTGTTCAGTTCGGGATTCAATATGCGTATTGTAGCTTTGTTTCAAGGTTTCATTAATTTTGGGAGTAAATGTGTATCGTAACTTTGTTGCAAGGTTTCTTTCAGTTCTGGATTAATATGCCTATTGTAACTTTGTTGCAAGGTTTCATTTAGTTCCGGATTCAATATACATGTTGTAACTTTGTTTCAAGGTTACATTCGGTTTGAGACACATTCAGTTTGGGAAACATTCAGTTTGGGACACAATATAATGCATACAGCACTCTGTTGCTGATGCGTAGCCCCCTAGGGGCATCCCGGCTCTTGAGGGCCCTTCCCTTGTACTCACTGGTACTCGGCGTTCGGGTATTCTGCTTCCAGACGGCTTCGCTGGTGGGCCTGTCTCTTCAAGCCATGCTCGCTCTCCGGGTGCTTCCTGACACCGACCAGTGGCTCCACTTCTGCTCTATGGACACGGACAGCGTCCACACCTTCTCTCTGGCTTGTTGCGCCTGCTACTTTCTCTGGTCCATGAAGGCTCCCACAACTGTGGTGGTCTAATGGCCTGACTCACTCTGCGATCCACAGGATCTCTGGGACATATGCCAGCGTCTTGGCTTCTCTTCAGGTCCCACCATGGCTGCCTCCTCATGAGAAGGGTCTTCTTTTGGTCTTTCCCACACAGGCCTCCCTGTTGCTCCCCTTGCTGCTGGTTTGGTTTCCCTGGACTGTCAATAGGATTAGCCTCACCATAGTGAAAGGGACATGCCTGACCCTCACAGTACTAGGCAGGCATCTTCCTCATTCCCAGTACCAGAGTGGTGATATTACGTTTAGTGTTCATTACTCTTGGTCGTCTCTTCCTTGGACCAGTACTATCAGAGGTCAAATGAATGTGGGGCAATGGGGCGGATGTTTTAAAGTAGCCTGTAAAGGCAGGGGGGAGGTTAAGTTGGTTTTCAGTAAGGAAAGGGGATACCATGTCTCGCCTGTGGGCACCCCACTCCCAATCCCCAAGGATCCTCCAACCAGGTGATCCTCCCTCACTTCTCCACCGCCAGGGTCAGGACCCAAAAGCGATGGCCTTTCCCTGGCTACCTGAGAAGAGGATCCAGGGGGAGTAGGAATGAGGATACCCTCAGGTTTCTCACACCTCTCTTTGATCTTTCTTCATGATAAACCGGACCACACTATTATCGGTATTAGTACATTTGTTTGTTTTTATTTGGCCGAATGGTACATTTGACCGAATTTGGCTTGTACCATTTGACCAAATAAAAACGTACAAATTGGCTAATAGATTCTATTCTATTTTTATTTATTTTTATATAGCTCCAACTAACATGTGGCGCTGGGGCTGCAGGGGTGTCCCCCACTCCTATGATCGGTATGTATTAGCCTGGGGGGATTACAGGGGTGCCCCCCTTCATCAATATTGGAGACATGGGACTTGACAAAAAAATACGGACTCTGCAGCGTCGGATCCGACTCACGTTTGAGGGACGTATCTGAAGCTGCAGGGATGCAGTCAAGCAGGTGGCGAGTGAACAGGTAAGTAGGGAAGGGGGTTGGGAGTGGGGTTTGGTGTGAGCGCGTTTGATCCTCTGAGAACGGATCGCATGCAAGCTGTTTTTTTTTAACAGTTTGCCGCGATCAGTTCTTAGGCGGTCAAACACACCTAAACCCTCTTGGCAGCTCCCTTGATGTCCTCTTCCTGTCATCTTTCTTCACATCATTCATCCTTTGACATATCGGTGTTAAGGGGGTAACAGTATGTCTTTCTATTTACATTTTTTAAAGTGTCAAACAAATGACACCAATTCAGGGGGGCACAGGGTTTTATATCCCATAAGGTAAAACTGACTATACCCTCATATTTTGTCATGATCCCTCCTCTGCTCCCTCCAACTCTACCACTATACATACGTAACTTTAAACCAGACACACTGGCTCCTCAACAACCCTGGGTCATGACTACTAGCTATTTCACAAGCTTCTGTCGAGCAAGCAACCTTCAATTTCAACTTTGCCTTTGTCTATTCCTTTGAGCACCCACCGACCTTTACACACCTTTACCCGATGAACATTTATATCCAGCCTTGTAGCTCGACAGAGATTTGTCACCTCAAAATGTCTATGATGATGGTGAAAAGTTCAATCCTCTGGTCCCTGCCTACCCTCTCTGTTCTATCCATTGTCTTGTATGAAGCTAAGTCCATCTACTTTAACAGTTGTATCCCCTGTTCTGTACCCTCCCGCAAATACTCCTCTTTCCTGCAATCCATTCTGCCTCCTGTCCCCTATCTCGTCGTATTTGTCTGCTAATTACATCACCTTCTAGTTCTCGAATAAAATCTTTAAGATCCGTGACACCCTAACCATCCTCCTATATCTCCCACCTCCTAACTCTTTGACCCATCCCATTTCTTCATATTACTTCCTATTTTGGTTCCTTAAATTAGAGCATAATTCTCCAGCATGGGGTCTGGTATGGATTCACATGATCTTTAATATTCTCCGCCGTCAGGCCGGGAATCCTTGGTAAGAAAAGAAAGCAGTCTTGCTTTAAAAGCTTGAAAACTCCCTTTGTCTCATTATCCAATCACTGGAGTCTGGGCCCTACTGCACCCAACCAATGATGACCGCCTCTCTGAGTTCCGTGCCCAGCGGCCATCTTCAGATTTTTACTGCACGTTTTGGTGCAGGGAGTCCAAGTGTATATAAAAAATACATATACATTTATTATAGGCCTTAATAATTAAACACGAATAAACCACAGTAAGATCAAATCGTTCCACACACGCCTTTCACTATTTACCATATATACAATTACTTTTCTCCTAATGCGGTAAAGGGACGAACACAGCCACAACCTGCAACAGAAGGGTAGGGTAACACAAATATAGCATTAGGCAGCTCTTCAGAATCGATCCCTAACTTAAGCAGTCCAGCCCTACGAAGTTGAGAGCCTTATGCTTAAAAGTACAGTAGTGCATTGAAAAAGTACAGTTGTGCGCAATGAGAAAACGGGTCCTCTTCAGGGAGCTGTAGCAGTTCAGGAAGGGGCTTGAGGTGATGAATAACAGTGTCCTACTATTCGAGGATGGTCTACCCTTGCAGGTAGAGCGATTTTGGATTTTGGGAATAGCTCGGGAATAGCTCGGAAGTGCATGCTAGCCCACCTTAAGGTGAGTATCTCAGAGAATCTTGTGCGTTAAGGGGGCCACCGATAAGTGATGCAAATACTCACCGACCATTGACAAAGTCCGGGCCAAACTTTGTCAGCCTAGTCCAGGTCGCATGTAGGTACAACCCTTGCAGTTATACATCGCTCCGGCTCTCAGCGGCTGTGGGATGGGACGAAATTCTGTGGCGGGACAGTAGATTTTCTCAGCTCTTCATGAAGAAAAGAGGACAGTTCCAGTGCAGCTCATCTCAGGGCACAAGGGACAGGTATGCAAGGCTCCTACAATGACCGTCACCACAGCAGGGCGGCACAGGGACCGCAAATGCCTGCGGTGTGCGCCCTCTCCTAAATCACGACCCAGAGGAGCTAGGACTTTCACGGGAGAGGTCCCAGAACCACAGGCTGGCGATTCCTCAAGTCTCGAGTGTCAAATCGGGACGGCACCGCTCTTAGGCGATACCCGAGGTTCAAGCTGGTCAGTTCACTGGATGGCCCAAGAGCACTTCCGATGCCGAGAGTAGTTGTTCCCGCTACTTCAAAGGGTCGAAGCACCCTGGCAGGCCTGCAAAAAGAGGTGTTTGACGGGACAACAGCGGGTTCAGGGTGCCAAACCTTCCAGCACACCTCTGGCAATTCCACAGGTCTGCTTTAGCATTTCAAGATACGCGGCTCCTTCTGTAGTTCGGTGTGAACTTCAAGTGATCGAATGGATGCAGAGCCCCTTCTCTTTTCCAAGATTCGTTTCACGCTCATATCTGGGATAGCCAATCCAAGGTCTGGTCTCTTGCATTCACGCTAGGTGTGGGCCAATCACGGTCCACAGGGGTTACAGTCCTTCCGGCATACCAGACATACTGGCACCAGTAGTGTGGATTGGGACCAGACAGTCCCAATCCTCTTCCTGAGCCTTAGCACACGTGACATGCAGGAGCCCGTGAATGTTATGATTTTCACTGGACTTTGTGGCACGGCCATTTTTGGCACTGGCCACAGACTTGAGCCAAAAACAGTGCACACCTTTTGGTTCATTAAAAAGAAGTAAAAATACTATAAAAGTAAACTGCTGCCACCAGTTCGTCCTAGGAACCCCAAAAATCCTTAAAGGGTGTCTAGATCCATAAAACAAAAGAACCCTATGCACGGTACTGTAAGGTACTTTGCACATAGATACAAAGTTACCAATTAATGGCAACATAGTCAAAGACTAAGGGAAACATAGTTTCCCTGTAGTGACAGTCTGAAGGACGTGCCAGTTTCCCCATAAAAGATGAGCAAAAAGCCCAGAGGAGTGAAGCTGAAGGTTGTGCTCAACTGCAAACATGAGGTAGGTTATCCAAACAAAAGCAAAACGTTTGGGGGGTCCATAAATGGAGGGAGAATTGCACCTAAGGGAAATCTTTCCTAACAAAATTCAATGGCAATACTTTAGCTGACGTGATGTTTATTTTAAGTTGAGGGTTTAACGCAACAAATCACTTGAAATTTGGCAAGTATTGGAAGCTAATCCACCTTAAATCTAATTCCACCGTTGTACAGCTCATGGGCCATATAGACTTTTTTACTCTAGTTGGTACAAAGGACATGTCGATTGGCTCATGGTTTTTCATCCTAATTTGTGTAAAGTGGCTGGGTATTTACTACAAAAGGGGATATGAGCCACGTTTGTGGGCCCTGGCCAGTGGGCCTCAGTCAATAGGTGCAAAGTGGCCACTGGCCTTGGCTATTTATTACTAAAGGTAGGGTTGGGCTATAGCATAACAAAATCCCTACAATTCTGTGTGAAAAACATTGGTTAAGAGATAGTTGAGGTGAAATAATGTAGCACAACAAAACTCTTGGAGTCCCACCCCACGCTGCTCTGCTCATGAATGATCACATAGATTGTAGCACAAATGGGATCAACAATGGCATCAAAAAAGATAATATGGATGACATCATTGGTGGTATGGGCACCAAATCAAGGTTTTTGTCACTTCCAACACTCCCCGAAATTCATGTATTTGTTGCAATAATGTATCACCTTAATTATTTTTTTCTATATATATATATATATTTCTGAGGCTTGTGGAATCTGCTTAGATCACATGCTGTGCATAGGCCGACATCTAGTGGAAGCTGCGGAGTATTACAGTTTGTTTTTCGAAGTCGAAAAATGGGCGTCGACACAGGGCGTGCCAGTAATACTATCCCTAGTGTGACGTCCCCTGTACCCATGATCCCTCACGCGTCTAGGATCCCCAGATTGTTTTTTTCCGCCATTCTGGTCGGAAGCACTTCATCGGAGTTCCCTGGCTTTGCCATATTTTCACTCTAATCTAATTCTAATTTGCCCCGTTTGGCCAACCTTTCGTCGATCAACATCTCGACGCCGAACCGGGGAGGAGATCAACGTCGAATACCCGACGGATTGGGCCTTGAGGCTTCCGCCTCGGCTCGGGCCTGGGCCGCTGGCCTCGGCCCTACAAGTAGGGAGAGTGGGGGTGGTACACTTCCACACTCGACACCTTATTACCTACACACACTTGCCCGCTGCCCACAGGCGCGTATGGAGGGTACGCCCTTTCAGTTTTGCCCCAAGTGTAATAAGAAATACCCTTGGGTAGATAAGCACGCTACGTGCAACCTTTGCCTACCCAGAGACCACCCCGAGACGGGTTGCAGGGCCTGTAGCAGGTTTAAGGCAAAAACTCTTAAGGACCGCTCCACCAAGCGTTGGGCCCACCACGCCAAGCTAGCAGCTATGGAGGCGGAGGGTACCTTCAGCGACGGCAGCGACGCCGAACTTTCGGACGGCGAGGGCACCAAGGCGTCGAAGGACAGCCGAACGCACGTCCCCGGCCTCGGAAGGTCGTCCGTCCCGGCGACTATGGGGAAGTCCCCCGGCGACAAAAGCGTTACACATACACACGCTAAACACAAAAAATCCACCCGAGATTCGACGTCGTCGAAACCTCGGAAAGAGGCACAGAAGGAGCGGTCCGAAAGGACGTCCTCTGGGCGGTCCCGGTCGAGGTCGCCGCACGACGT
Organism: Ambystoma mexicanum; assembly: GCF_040938575.1. NCBI lineage: Eukaryota > Metazoa > Chordata > Amphibia > Caudata > Ambystomatidae > Ambystoma > Ambystoma mexicanum. The sequence continues at coordinate 905,300,093 of NC_090926.1, forward strand.
CAGGCAAGCCTCCACACTTGCACAGAGTGCCTCGACAATTAATATCCCGGAAGATCAATCGTCCGGAGACGAACACGACTTCCACCCCCAGACTGCACCCCAGGAAAAGGGTACATCACTTGGGAGTAAAGAGGGGCCAGTTTCGAAGGCTAGTTCGAAAGACAGGGATTCCACCTCCGATCCTCGACGCCAGGCGTCGAAAGATAAGGGAAAGGGGAAACACACTTCCACCCACGGGGAAGGGGGTAAACAGCAAAGGAAACAACCCTTGCAGTCCTCCACTACAAAAGAACTGACCAAGTCTTCTCAGGGCCAATCCATAGAAAGTCCCAGCAAGGTCACCCCAAGCTCAAAACTCTGGTCATGCGAGGACATTGACAGAGTAATGTCAAGGATGTCTTCCTTGGCGAATTTTTTCGAAAGACACCCTGAACAACTCCTAGCTTTAAACCCTCAGGAAGATTCTCCCTCAGGGTCAAGGGACCCTATCCCCTCAAATAAAAGACCCCGGGTCGAGACACCATTTAGGCCTTTAGACCCCATCGAGGTCCAACCCTATTCTTACCTCTTCCCTACAGACCAAGGAAACTCTTCCCTTATAGAAGGTCAGGAAATTGACACGCCAGAAGATCCTGCAGGATCAGATTATTACGGCGAAGACGAAGACGAGGATGAGCCAGAAAATAGCCCAGATATTTTCAGAATGGACTCACCAGTCGAAAGGGAAGCCCCAGTGTCTGACTCCACATAGACACACAAGGTGTCCAGGAAGAAAGGGACTTTGCGGAAGAACTAATAGGGGAAAGGAAGCCAGTAGCCCAGACCATTCCCATCCTAAAATCTGTTCAACGCAGAATAACACCATCCCTTGTCAACCCAAACCTGACAAGACCTGTAAATCCGAGAGTGGAGAAGCTGTTTAAAGCAGCCCAGTCGGACCCCCTATATATTAGAGGTCAACTTAAGCCAGACTCTCTAGTAGTAACCAACACCCGCAAAAGAGCTGGTACACCATTATCTTCCTCTGAGGCTCCCCCCGACAAAGAAAGTAAAAAACTTTATGGTTTTGGCAGGAAAGTAGCTTCCACGGCAGCCTACCAAGCCAGAATCGCGAATTCCACCACACTGTTGGCTAGCTACAACTGTCACCAGTGGGAAGAAGTGGCAGCACTAATAGACTCTGCTCCCGAACCCCTTAAAAGCCAGCTAGCTCGCATTTGTGCGGAAGGAAGGAACGTGTCAGGTTGCACTGTAAAAGCAACTCTGGACGCCGCTGACAATGCGGGTAGACTTATAGCAGAAGGGACTGTCATCAAAAGGCATGCTTGGTTGAGGCAGTCGGGATTCAAAGCAGAAACACAAGCTGCGCTCTTAGACAAACCAGTGGAAAGTGATCTCCTGTTTGGGAAGGCAGTCGAGGACGCTCTAAAAAACGCTAAGGAAGAATTCGACACCCTCAAATCCCTTGGCCAGTTAACTACCAAACCACCTAACCAAAGAGGGAATGGCAATTTTCGTCGCCCCCGCGGCCAAAATTCCAATAGAGGAAATAGCTACTCCCACACCCAGGGTACACAGTGGAACACCAGCTCACAACAGTCTACCCAGGCGTATGGTAGGGGTAGTAAAAGAGGACGTGGTAGAGGCAGAGGCAGCCCCAGTAAAGGAGGAGGCACGCCTCCACCAAAGCAGTGACGCTCAGTTCAGGGTCCCTTCCCATGCAACCCCAGTAGGGGGACGAATATCAAGTTTCACCCAGGCATGGGAAGGGATAACATCCGACAGATGGGTGCTGTCAACAGTATCCAATGGGTACTGCATAGAACTACTGCAACGTCCCCTAAACCATCCTCCAAGACAAAAAGTCCACTCTTTACAACATCAGAAGATCCTCCTCGAGGAGATCGCCATTCTGCTAGAAAAGGACGCGATAGAACTCGTCCCGGGACACCAGGTAAACAAGGGTATCTATTCAACTTACTTCCTTGTGCCAAAGAAAGATTTAACAATGCGCCCAGTTTTAGACTTACGGCCTGCCAACAAGTATGTCAAGCCCCAAAAATTCCGTATGACCACACTACAAGAGGTAATCCCACTCCTAAAAAAGGGGGATTACATGGCAACCTTGGATATGAAAGATGCCTATTTTCATATTTCCATGCTCCCGGCGCACAGAAAATACTTGCGCTTCAAGGTGGACAGTCGCCACTACCAATTCAAGGTACTGCCCTTCGGGATAGCTTCTGCACCAAGGGTATTCACCAAGGTACTGGCGGTGGCAGCTGCACACCTACGCAGGGAGGCAATCCCAGTGTACCCTTATCTGGACGACTGGCTCATAACGGGGGAAACCCCAGGAATCTGCAGGTCAAACATTCAGAGGACCATCGACCTCCTCCACGAATTAGGCTTCTCCATCAACGAGAAAAAGTCAAGTCTGGTGCCAAGCACCTCAAAACAGTTTCTAGGAGCTATCCTAGATACTCAGAAAGGATTGACCTTCCCTTCGGAAGAAAGAATTCGGAACATACTTCTGCAAATTCCGCATTATCAGTCAGGTCAACAGATAACAGTACGCAAAGCTATGCGGTTACTCGGCATGATGGCGTCATGCATTTACCTGGTCCCCCACGCGCGTCTGCGCATGCGTCCCATGCAGGAATGGTTGGCGAAACAGTGGTCTCAGGCAAGTGGTCAGTGGGACGATCTAGTGGTCGTTTCGCCAACACTCGTACAGAACCTACACTGGTGGACAAGAGAGAATCTCGCAAAGGGGAAACCCTTTTACGATCCCGAAGTACAGGCAGTGGTAACTACAGATGCATGCCTGACGGGGTGGGGAGCTCACCATCTCCACCACACAGCTCAGGGTCTCTGGTCTCACTCAGTAGCCAAGAACCACATCAATCTGCTAGAGCTTCTGGCAGTATTCCGAGCGCTGCAGGCGTTCGAGCCCCATCTACTAAACTTGTCGGTGCAGATCAGGACGGACAGCACGACAGCCATGTTCTATCTGAACAAGCAAGGAGGGACTCGTTCGCCAAATCTGTCCAAACTTGCCCAGAAAATATGGAGATGGGCACTCAGACGGAACATCTTCCTGTCATCGCAACATGTTCCAGGGGAGCTCAATTCCCTAGCGGATGCTCTAAGCAGAGACTCCCTCCCAGAAGAACACGAATGGGTCCTTCACAAAGACGTAGTAGAAGATCTCTTCTCTCAGTGGGGTTTCCCCACTATAGACCTATTCGCCACAAGCGAAAACAAACAATGCCCAGGATTTGCATCCAGGTTCCCACAACCGGACTCCCAGGGGAATGCCCTGTGGATGAACTGGTCAGGGATGTTTGCGTACGCTTTCCCACCAACTCCTCTCATCAGGAGGGTGGTGTACAAGATGAACAAGGAATCGATGACGCTCATCCTAGTTGCTCCCATGTGGGCGAGACAACCATGGTTTCCACACCTACGCAGGATGGCGGTATGCGAGCCCATCAGACTCCCAGCCTGGTACAACCTTCTGTCCCAGCAACAAGGTCAAACAGTGCATCAGGAACCCAACTCTATGAACCTAGCAGCATGGCTCCTGAAGTCATAGAGTTTGGACATCTCAAATTACCACAGAGGTGTATGGACATTCTAAAAGAGTCTAGGAAACCAAATACAAGGCACTGTTACTTTGACAAGTGGAAAAGATTCGTTATCTGGTGCCAGAGTAAACAAATCAACCCGGTTGATTGCACTCCTTCCAACGTTGTAACATACATGCTCCACCTGCTGGATGCAGGGTTGGTTTTTAACTCTCTGAAAGTACACCTGGCAGCCCTCTCAGCCTACACCACATCCCATAACAAGGTTTCGTGGTGGAAAGTACCAGTGGTTAAAGCCTTCATGGAAGGAGTAAAGAGACTTCACCCTCCTATCTCGAACCCACCGCCAGGATGGGATCTCAATGTGGTGCTATCTAAGCTCATGGGGCCCCCCTTCGAACCCATGCATAAAAGTAGTCTCAAACACCTGACTTATAAAACGGCCTTCTTAGTAGCCATTACCTCCATAAGAAGGGTCAGTGAAATTCAGGCTCTGTCAGTGCAAGATCCTTTCTTTACTATCCACAAGGACAAACTGGTTTTACGCACACACCCTAGATTCTCACCAAAATTCATATCCAAGTTCCATGTAAACCAGTCCATCGAGCTTCCGGCTTTCTTCCAAAACCCACAAAGCTCAGCTGAGGTGAAACTACACACCCTAGATGTGCGTAGGGCGGTCTTATACTATGTAAATAAAACCAGACCGCTAAGGAAAACAGATCAACTGTTTGTCTCCGTAGCTACAGGCAGAGAGGGGGATCGCGTCTCTAAGGGCGCTATCTCAAAGTGGATTATCAACTGTATACAGCTGTGTTACTCTCTTTCTGAAAAAACTCTGCCTTTTACGCCAAGGGCCCACTCTACCAGAGGCATTGGGGCCACTCTGGCTTTCATTGCAAATGTTCCCCTTGACACCATTTGCAAAGCAGCTACTTGGAGCTCTATTCACACTTTTACTCAGCATTACTGCATTGACACTCATTCCAAGGCAGATACACAAGTGGGACAAGCGGTTCTAAGACACCTGTTTGCTCATGACCCTTCTCACATCCCACCTCCTTCTTCTGGTACTGCTCGCTAATCTATGCACAGCATGTGATCTAAGCAGATTCCACAAGCCTCAGAAGGGATACATTACTCACCGTAATCGTATTTCTGATGCTTGTATCTGCTTAGATTCACATGCGACCCACCCTTCCTCCCCTCCGAGAGAAGGCGCATGGTTGCTTGTAGTCTTACCTTTCTGTCTATCTGCTTGGACTATCTGTACTCACGCTACTCCTCATGCTACCTCATGTCAGGAAAAACACAATCTGGGGATCCTAGACGCGTGAGGGATCATGGGTACAGGGGACGTCACACTAGGGATAGTATTACTGGCACGCCCTGTGTCGACGCCCATTTTTCGACTTCGAAAAACAAACTGTAATACTCCGCAGCTTCCACTAGATGTCGGCCTATGCACAGCATGTGAATCTAAGCAGATACAAGCATCAGAAATACGATTACGGTGAGTAATGTATCCCATATATATATATATATATATATATATATATATATATATATATATATATATATATATATATATATATATATATATATATTATGGGGCGGCGATAGCTCCCTCTATAGTTAAGGTGAAACCTATCATCCATAGGAAAAGCGAAGATGGTTAATAATGTTTGAGCCGTAGGATGGATCAGCATGGCATTTGACATTCCTATGTAGGGCCCCGGCCACCCAGTACTGGACAGTTTTGTGCAAATCAGTGTTATGGTTCAAAAGCTATAAAAGTTCAACAAAAGATTGTGTTTTTCACTTTCCCATTCTTTTTCCAAATCAAAAATATACAATTTTTGCTAAAATGCACAGCCCAATACAGTGGACAGATTTGTGTCAAATAAAAAACAAGTCGGGCTTGAAGCACTCAAACTTGTTTTGACACAAATCTGTCCAGTGTTTGTTTATTTGGCGCAGAGCGGCTACCTCTGTAGTCAAAAAGTTAGTCATATCTCCGATGATGCATTGCTGCTGCCAAACTTTTTCAGTCTGAAAGTCAGCCATTATGCGATTAGAGAATCAAGTTCTATATTGACATTGGAAAGTGCCCAAACATTATAATAAGGGTCTACATTTGGGAGTTTTGAGGCCAGGGAGCAATTTGGGAAGAATGAATGGTGAAGGTTTGGGGATATCTTTTTTTATTCTAGACGTTTTGCTGAGACCGATATGCGTTGCAGACGACCCAAAAAAAGAGTAAATACGCGATTGAGATGTGGCAATCACTGTGGTTGCTAGTAAGGGGAAGATGAGTATTTCAATTTAATTTGGGTTGTTTTTTTCCTTTCAAAGACATATATAAAAATGTTTTTTAAATTAGCTAAAAGGTGCAGTGAGTTGTATTAAGGTGACTTTAACGTTCTGCGTCTGTGTATTGAGACCGAGAACTGTTTTATTTAACTTTGTTTAGTGAATATAAGATGGGTTACTGAGGTCTGTTCATGGACGAATCTTGGTTGCTTTGTGAGTTGTGTTGATTGGACGAGGTTGTCCCATGATTTGAAGGAACGCCTCTATATTCATTGTTCTCTTGGGCATGGTTCTCGAAGACAGGCTTTGTTCATAGTTCATAGTAAAATTGTTGATTTTAAGATTGTTTAATTGTTGATTTGTTTAAATGGAGGATGTGTGGGGGGGTACAAAGGAGGTAGATTAGTGTTATCAGTTTTGGAAAAGAGGCAGTTGGCAAATAGATAAATCTGAACTATTTTGCATGATTTCTCGCTTTGTAAAACATGACTAATGAAGACTACAAAATGTAAAAAGGTAAATTATCAAATGTAAGAAATTAGATTGAGGTCTGTTTTCATGAAAGTTTATTTTTGAAAATAGAAGATGTATTAGTATTGGTTCAAGGACTGTGATTCTGGATTCTGATTTTATATTGGTATATTAGAAGTTGATGTGTTTGTGTCAACTTTGGGATGTTTATATTTATACAAAAAACAGTTCAGGAGGATTGGATAGTGGTGCACCATAAGCTAAAGGTAAGTTTATCTATGTTTTTTCATTAAGTCCCTGGAAGGGGGCACTAGCGAATCAGGATGCTCGGAATGTGGGCTATATTCTCAAGTATATGCCTGCGTTACAAGCAGCCTGAGTGCTGCTGGCCAGCGCCCCCTTGTGTGACGCTATGCCGTGACATACTTTCCGAAGTCCGTTTTCCTCTTGATGACGTCACTGTCATCAACAGAGAAAATGGATTTCATGAAACTTGAAAAGGAGAATAAAGCACGCTCAAAGCCCAATAAAACTACTGCCAAATGTTCCCATGCCCCACCCAGGCATCCTCAATGTCACGCCCGGTTGAAGAAGTGGAAGGTCCCATTTCAACATAATGGTTGCTCTCCACCCAGCCCCCTGGTCAGAGGGAAAACAGTCTGTGGCACCCGTGGAGTGCATACATTATAATGCAGACAAATACAGCTGGGGATCAACAGACGGCGATTATCACGAGATGGCCAACCAGCAGGGAGCTGAAACACTAAACGCCCACTGATTATTACCCTGTTTTTTAATACTGGTTCCTCCACATCCGCCTCTTGTTGACAAAGAAGAATGTATAGGTTTTCAGTAGGCATTTAATGTTTCAGCTTCAGGCTGACTGGCATTCTCGTTATAATCAGCTGCTATTAACTCCTTGGTGTACTTTGTTGCTTTAAAAGTGCACTTTGCAGTGTTCGTGTTACAACCTTTATTTGCTGGAGCCCTTCACACCGTCACTTTCAAGTGACGGCCTGAAGGTCTCCAGCAAATTAAGCTTGTAATGCAAGCGCCGCAAAGCGCATGTGGCGACCTGAAGGGTTTCAGCAAATGAAGCATTTAACACGAGCACTGCAAAGTGCTCATTTAAAGCCCCAGAACGAAAATAATATGCAAAATAATCTATTGCTGCATTATAGAACTGCTGGCTGGCAACATCTGAGCAGTTACTTGGGCCCCTCCTCCTGAAAGGGTCGAAAGGTCCTGCCGCTGTCCTCACACAATTGCCTCAATACTTGTTGCATTCAGTGCATTGGTAGAACATATTGATTCGAGAATTTTGTAGCATTGTTGCTCAATCTACTCTTCCTCGTTTCAATAATTCGTAATGTCATAAATTCTTGATTCGTTTTGCGTGGGAGAGGAAAACGAGGTAAACTTTGAAAAAATTATTTTATTTTGCTCTCGATTCACAGCGCGTCTTCATATTGCATCCTTTGTGTTAATTCTCAATACTCAAACAGATTAAATCTAAACAATATACGAAACTCGTGCACATGTGATTGGAGATGAGTGACTAATAAAAGGTATCAATATTTTGAAATGTGTAGGTAATTCAGATGACCTGAGAAACTATTTTTGTTTCTATATTCAATTTGCGATCCATTACAGAGCAAGATTCATAATGAGTGGTTAAAGTGGAAATAAAAACAGAAAGCAAGGAGTAGTGCTTTTAATATATGTAAATTATGTTAAATTAATATAGTGTTTACTTACTATTATAGACACTGTCCATGAATCTAGATAGCATATCCCTCTTCCTCATACTAGTACTTTCGTAGACCTCAATCTGAGTATTATTTAAAAAAAGAAAAACATTCATATTCATAGCTAGTCCTTAAAATTACTCTTAATTTTTTAATGTGGAAGGTATATTTTTTTCAGAATGAAAGTCAACACGACTTAATGTTCTGTAGATCACACAACCCCACTATCACCATGTTACTCTTCCTCATTTCAATACCACACTACTACAAACACACTCTTCCTCATCACAGTCTCCCACTAACCACACCTAGCTCTTACTCGTCACAGTACACGATTACTTATCCCATCTTATCTAGCGGACAGAAAAAAAGATGAAATGCTAGATAAACCTGATGTTGCGTAGCTCAAGAAAATATCTTGATAACAAATCATATGACATCAGATATATTATCAGAAGAAAATACAGAATTGCAGGTGGTGGGAGGAACGGCATTACAAAACCCTTGAAATTCAGTGAAAAATCATACCATTAAGGTGAAATAATCTGATGCAACGAATCCCTTGACATTTGGTGAAAAAGTTTAGTTGAAGTGACATTAAGATGCAGATTAAACAACAGAAAAGCCCTGAAATTCGCCAGGTGCTGGTAGCTATGCCACCTTCATTATGATACCCCCATTGCGCTACCCCTTAACTCACTGATGACATCACAAATGACATCACCGGTGATATCACATTTTATATCACTTATGGCATCATGAGTGCCATCACTGGTGCAGCAGATCACGTGTGCAAGAAAGCATGTTTAATGAAATAAATTGAATTGTGCTGCTAATTATGTTCCTGAATCATACAATCTACCAGTTGAAACTGTTTAGGAAGAAGTATCGATTAAACCGAGGTAAAGAGTTGTTTTACTTTGGGTGAGACACTGGTACAGAGTTGTTTATCTTTGAGTGTGAGTGAGGAGATTTGTATAGTAGACACATAGAAAACCATCACATCTATGAATTTCCTGGCTGAGCAGAAAACTTGATATGCTTGTTTGATAGCAGATAGCACTGTTCAATCTTTTCCTTGGCGCCTCACAGTTTCAGTAAAAAAAAGGCAACTAAGGGTCGGTCAATGGTGATTTTCTCAGAATCTCACCATGTCGATCAAGTCGGAAAGCTGGGATTAGATTGCAGATCTCCTGCTTCGAGTGTCTGCAACTCGACCTCTAAATCACGTCTCCTCTCAAAACGGTTGGTACAAATAAGGTTCCCCTCCCCCCATGAACTTCAGTATTTTTCTTTGTAAAGTTTTCAGTTCTGTCTCGGGGATGTGTGTCGGGAGAGCTGCACATTGGTATATTAGCTTAGGTATTAGGTTCATTTTTATGGCCGCAATCCTACCCAGACAGGAGATCTCTTGTTTTCCCCATTGCTCCAGATCTTTCTGGAATTTGCTGAGCAGCTGCAGGAAATTGTTTTGATATATTCGTGCAGGGTCTCTGGGGATCTGAACTCCCAAGTATCCTATTGCGGTATCTGCCCAGGGGACAAGAAGAGTGGGGCTCAGATCTTCAAGCTGCTTCTTTGTGAGGTTAACCGCTAGTGCTGAGGATTTTTCAAGGTTAACCTTGAAACCCGAGGCCCACCCGAATGTGTTGATCTCATCCCAGAGGGGATCTAGAGAGGTGCCAGGATGTGTGATGGTTAAGAGTACATCACCTGCGTACAGTGCACCATTATATTTCCGTACTCCCATCTTGAGTCCCTGTATTACTGAGTTTTGCCGGATCCTCTCTGCAAACGGTTCCATAGATAAGGTGAACACCAGTGGTGAGAGTGGGCAACCTTTCTGCGTGCCTCTGGTGATATGGTTCCCTTCTGATCTAACACCATTCGCCAGAAGCTGTGTAATGGGGTTTTGGTAGTTGGCCATCATCCATTTAATGAAGGTTTGGCCAAAACCTAGGTCAATGAGCACTTTTCGGATGTACCACCAATCAACCAGATTGAATGCCTTATGGGCGTTTAGTGATATGACTAGCATTTCCTCCCCCATTCTATTGGCACTTTCAATGAGATTGATTGTCCGCCGAATATTATCATACGTCCCTCGGCGGTATGAATCCGGTTTGGTCAGATCTGGGAGGTGTTGTTTCAATCTGGACGCCAGCACCTTGGAAAATATTTTCCCGTCGTTGTTCATCAACGTTATTGGTCTGAATGAGGCCGCTCGCTCAGGATCTTCCCCCGGTTTGTGAACCAATATTGTTAACAATTCTATCATCGATCTGGTTACCCTTCCGGTTGATAAGAATGAATTAAACAGGGTTTTCAGTTGTGGGCCCAATATGTGCACATAGAGTTTGTAGAATTTCGCTGTAAAACCGTCTAGGCCTGGGGCATTGTTTTTCAGGGATTTGATGGCTTCAACTATCTTTTCCACCGTTATTTTGGCTTCTAGGGATTCCAGATTGGGCCCAGCCGTGGGTATTGTAATGGTGTGTAGGTATTGGGCCTGTATGTCGGATGGGGCAGCTGGCCCTGACCTGATTAACCTGTGGTGGGATACAAGGGCTTCCAACTTCTCCTTGTCTGTGTAACAAGCTTTGCCACCCTCTCCTATGTGCTGGCTAATGTTGTTCTGTTTATGTACTTTATGCAGTTTATATGCAAGTATGCAATTTTCCTTATTACTTTTGCTGTAGTAGAACTGTTTTGTGTATGCTAGGGACATAGCTGAGCGGTCCACCAAGTGCATTTCGAGGTCAATTTTAGCTTTCTTCAGTTTTCTTTCGGCTTTCCTGTTTCAGTGGTTTTTTAGCTCTTTCTCCAGTGACACTACTTTGCTCGCTAGTATGGAAGCTTGGGCTGTAGAGGTCCGATTTTGCTGAGCGCTAGTGCTGATGAGTGCCCCTTTCACCACTGGTTTCATGGCGTCACGGATTGTCTCTATGGTGGTGTCAGTTGTTGTGTTTTCCCTAAAATAGTTCAATAGCATTTCACCCACCTCACTTCTAATAGTTTTGTCTAACAGGATAGGGCCTGGAAGTTTCCAGTATCTTGGTGGAGGGAGAGGAGACCCACTGATATGTAGGTCTGCTGCTACTGGGGCATGGTCGGATATCATCCGAGTATGGATCTCTACTTTAGACAGGGGAATAAGATATTTGTTAGCAAAATTAGATCAATCCTTGAGAAGCCCTTGTGCGCGTAAGAGTAAAAAGTGGAATCCATGGTCCCCGGGTTCGCTAGCCTCCAGGAGTCTACCAGCTCTGTTTCTCTAAGTAGTTTAGCGAAATTTAGCACACGGGAGAAATACGTCTTGATTGGGGAAATTGTTTTGTCTTTCAGAGGGTCAGGGACCAGATTGAAATCACTCTCCATGAGGAGGTATCCTTCCTTAGGCCCAGTAAGAATTTATCTTGGGAGTTGTTAGGGCAGAATATTGCGGCTATTGTAATCGATTGTTCCAGAAAAAGCCCCTTTACTAATAGATATCTGCCCTCAGGGTCTCTTTTTACTGTGGTCTTCGTTAATGGGACCTTGTCGCTTAGTAATATAGCCACCCCCCTCCTTTTCTCCCCTGATCTGGTGAAGAACGATTTTTGGAATCTTTTCAATCTATTGCGTCGTCCGTCTATTGTCAGTAGATGGGTCTCTTGAAGGAGGCCGATGCCCCCCCTTGCATGTTCAATCTGTTTTCTACGGACCTACGCTTCCCCGGGAAATGAAAGCCCTGGACATTTCATGTGACCATACGGACCACGCTGTCAGTGTCAGACCCCAGGATGACCACTAGTGGCTTTTGCTAGTAATATCTTCGATTTGGACCCTACTTCTGAAGCCTGGTATATGTGCCTGCAATGATATGATACTGCCTTGCCTCTGGATGTCATTGTCACACTCATTCTGAATTTTGGAAGGATTAGGAACTCTGGTTCCCCCGCTTCGCCTTTTCTCCCCCAACTCCCACCACCCCCCCTGCACAACTCTTAGGGATGAGACCAGCCTCACCCAATGGGGTAACCGGCTGCACCCCACCACCGAATCTGAAGAAGCCAACTGGCCCTAACGTGCTGCATGCTAGATCAAGCCTATATTTTGGCTGCTGAATCAGTGAAGTGTTGAGGTTCTTGTGTACCACTTCTGCCTATTAATTATTTGGGATTTCAGACCTCACCCTCCCACACTGGAGACTTCCCAACCATCAGTTCTCACAACCGGGAAACAGAAAAAGCAGGAAATTCTGTGTCTAATTCAGGGGTGGTCCCTGGAGGTGGATCGACTGACCTTCAGCAGGGTGTTGTATATCCTCTTCCTCAGTCTGGGTTCAAGTTTTCCTGGGGGCCCCAAAGTCTGCATTTTCTGCTGACTCTTGACCATGTGTTTGCGGATTGCTTTTTGGCTGCGCCCTGGGAGGGCTCCTCTGCTTCTGATTCTCTGCTTTCCACCTCTGCCCCCATGAATCTCTCTGCCTCCTTTGGGGATCGAATTTGCCTATGGGTTCCTTCCCATATGAAGTTCAGGGCGGTAGGGAAGGCTTAATGATACAAGACCTTTCTTTCTTGTAGCCATACTGTGAGGCTTCTCATAGCTTTCTGTTTTTGCAGTGTGGAGTTGTCCAGGTCTTGATATAGTGAGATGGTTGCCCCTCTAAATTGGATCTGTTTGGAGGATCTGGCTTCTCTCATTATTTCCTCCTTTACTTTGTAAAAGTGTATCCTGGCCAGGACATCAGGAGGGGTTGAGGATTGTTGTCTCGGGACTGTTCTGTGGACTCGGTCCATTTTCAGCGAGGAGCTATCTGGAAAGGTCAGTATAAACCTAAAGAGGTCACTTGTGAACGCCTGCAGGTCAGAGTCAGTGATTGAGGTGGGGATACTTCGGAGGTGGATATTGTTGCGCCTCGAACGGTTTTCCGCGTCTCCTTGTTTGACCTCCATAGCTTCACACCTGGCCTCTAGGGCCGCCATTCTGTCCAGATCCCTTTCGATTTCAAAAGCCTAATAACAGAGGTTGGTATCAATGTCTGCCGTGCGTTTCTCCACCTCGGCCACCCTTTTGTCCAGGGATGAGATTTTCTTCATGACCTCGTCAGTGCCTTTTTGAATTTCTTTTGTTAGGGCCACCAATAAGTCTTTAAGTCCGATTTTGTAGCTGACTGGGCTAGTTCTGGCCCATCGGGAGCAGGGGTGGTGTCTGCCACTCACCTGTTTTTTCGCCTTTCTTCAGCTTCTCCGTGGTAGGGCTGCCTAGTAGCGCTACAATGTCAGCTTGTTTGGTTGCTTTCCCACTCCTTGTCATGTCTTTCCTCTGTGAAGGGCCAAGTTGGGTTGGGCAAAACAGTGATGGGCCTTGATTGCTAGTTAGTTCCTGGTTGGATCTTTGGCGGGTGTTAAGATGGATTTATGAACTCGGACATGGAGGGGCAGAGGTTCAGAAGGCCAGCCTAGTTTCTTGGAACAGGGTAACCTCTGGACAAGCCAGACCAATCAGGGTAGCGATGGCGGCGGTCAAGACTAAGTCTCAAGAGGGGTGAGGGTGACGGAAAGACCTCAACGAGCACACAAAGCAAGGACACTTACAAATTACTCCAGACAGGTGTTATATTAAAAATATAGACACATTTATTACAAGGCCTTTGTAACATCGACCATAGCAAAGAATCACAATAATACTAAAGTAAACCAACACATCACAATCAATACAATATATATACAAGACTGAGGGGTCTAAGGAGTTAGGCGCACGTAATATGTAAACCACCTATATGGGGAGGAAAACAGGCAGTGCAAGTAATCATTAGACCCAGTTCGACATCTGAAATACACCTAACTAGGAGGAAGTCCGAGCCCTACGAAGAGAGGAGCCTTATGCTCAAAAGTACCTGCACGCGCTGGTGCCAATGGACAAAAGAGGGCCTCTTCGAGGATATCGGGCAGTTCAGGAAGGTGAATGAAGCGATGCAGAACAAGTCCCCACTACTCAAGCAAGGCCTCCACTTGTGGGCAGAGGCAGGGTGAGAGTGCGGGATAGAGTCGCTATTTCGCAACGGCGGTAGAAAAGAAATGGGCTCCTGCGCGAGAGGCCACCGGTTGGGGTATGGACTACTCACTGGTCCGTGACGCAGGCAGACCCAGACTTCTCCAGTTCAGTTCACGTTGCTGGCAGGTTCAGCTGTGATGATTAGGATGTCTTGACACCGTGTAGATTCTGCGTAGCAGGATGCAGGGTCGAGGGTGTCCCAAATGCAGCGGACGTACACAGGTTGTTCAACACGGCAACCGCGTTTACTCTGGTCCGGGCGCGCTCGTCTCACTTCAGACCTGGGAATGCCAAGTGTACGAAATTCGGTGAGAGGGTGCCGTGGACGCAGAGCAAGCAGTAAACTAAGTTTCGAAGGCTTCCCCGAAACGGCGGCGGTGACAGAGCAAAGCGTCCTGCGTAAGCTGGTCAGCCCACTGGTTGGCCCAGGGACACTTCCGAAGAGGCTTACTTGCAGGGTTTCATGAAGGTGCCGGGAATAGTTGGTCCCACTATTCCAATGGGTCTGAACGCCTTCGCAGACCTTCTGGGATGATCGGATGCAGAGGGGTCTCGCAGGACGACAGCAGTTCAGGGTGCCAAACCTTCAGCGGGTCACCAGCAGTTCCTCGACTCAGGCTCTTGTTGCAGGATACTTGGCTCCTTATCCCTTGTTCGGTGTGAACTCAGGAGATCGACATGGTAGTGGTGTTTTCAGCCTCCTCTTATCCAAAGTTCCCTTCGCGCCAAAACGGAGAGGACCCAATGGGAGAACTGCTCACAAACACTCACACCATACGTGGACCTATCACGGACCACGGTGGTCCCAGGCATTCAGGACACTCCAGACTCTCTGGCACCCAGGATGTGCATTGCGACCAGACATCCCAGCCCACATCCTGGAGGCACACACAAGGCATGCAGAAGCCTGCGAAAGCTTTGGGGTTTCGCAGGAAAGTGCATGACCAAATAAGGACTGCCCCGGGTCGGCTCGACCTGGGGGAAGGTGAGGGAGCAGGACGGTCAGCGGACAGGACAAAGAACCTTGTGGCATGGCCATTTTGGAGCCAGGCCACTAATTTTGCCAAATGCGGTAAGTGTGGATAACATGGCGAAAAAGGGTTCAAAACACAAAAGAAACGATAGCTGCCACCAGTCCCGTCCATGACACACTTGCACAGTTCATAAGTCCAGCGAGAGTTTCTAGGGCCTTTGGAATGACTAGAGGCCCAAGAGCGCGGTAATGTAAGTTACGGTGCACTCTTGTTTCATGTTGCACAAAAGCTGCAACATGAGGAAAGGAATAAGGGAAAATAAGTCTCCCAGTACTGACTGTCTTAAGGGCATGTCAGTTTCCCCATATGAATTGAGCGAAAACCCAGGGGAGTGCGGCGGAAGGCTGCGCTTCTCTGGCAAAGTCTAGATCACGGTGTAAAACAACAGCAAAACGTTTGGGGGTTGCCACATGGAGGGAAAATTACATACAATTATGAAATCTTTCCTAACAGCGGGGCTCCCGGTGCTGGAGGTAGGGGGGATGAGACCTCTCCGAGATTGCCGGGGCCCAGAGTCACCGGGTTGCCCCAGAGAGGGTACTTGTGCACTCGGTTCCCACAGTAGAGTGTTTCCTCGCTTCCACCCCCGGCTGCCAACGGCTTGTATCTTCAATGGCTTGGCTGAGGATGGGTCCCCCCCCTCTGCAGCTTGAGGGCCAGGCTAGATATTGGGGGTGGGAGCAGGGGGACTCCGCTCCAGGGAGAGGATTGAGCAGATGATCTGAAATCCCGGGAACTGCCACTTGCTGATTGAGAGGCAACCCGGAGGCTGTAGTTGCACAGCCAGTTTTGCCGTCCCTGCTGTCTGATGGGTTCCGCCGCTGGGCAAATCTTCCTGTTGTGTAGGGCGCTGTTCTGTGGCCCTGCAGCGGCTCCGCATCACAATTCGTGGCCACCCTGTGTGTGTCCCCCGGTGGATTGGCAGATATAGTCTCTCCCCCTTTGCGTTGGGTCCGGCACACTCTCTTGCTGGATGAGTACGATGATCGGTTGACACCCTTAATGGGTTGGGTTGCTATGTGGTTTCAGGACCCCCCAGCTGGGTCGAGGTGCTGATCAGCCCCAAATCCTTCTAGAGCAAGATCCAGGGGCTCCCGTTGCTACTTAATGAGGGCGAAACTACTGCTAGCAGTTAATACGCCTGCAGCCTGTTATAGGGTGCACCAGGACAGTTGCTGCTTACCTAGGTCGTGCGATGGAAGTTCGCTTCGCTAAGCGCCTACCCCTTTAGGGCTTCCTCATGGGGTTTACTGTACCTATTTAATATTGTAGAGTGTTCGCAGCTGCCTTCTCCCTAGCGCAACTCTGGATTCGGGAGTTCTAATGTCCGATTTGTTTACATTCCTTTTTTTCAGAGTGAGCTCGATCAGAGAACTCCCCCAGGCTCCAGTGTGTGGCTCCCCTCAGGGCTGCTGCTTCCATGCTCAGGGATTAGCCCCGATGTGGGTCTCAGCACCCAGGTCTGTCTCCCTCTCCCCCCGGTCTTGTGTCTCGTTCGCTTTTAGAGCGTTGTCGTGTTGCAAAGGCGCGATCAGCGTCGCTCAGAGCTGTTGCAGCCACGCAGGGTCTGTCTATACCGGCGGGCTTGGGAAGGTGCTGCTTCGGAGGGGTCCGGCTGGACTTGCCAATTGGGGGATGGCACTGCTATTTCAGCCCCTGGGGGCCTTTCCAAAGCCCAGCGCCGGGTATAGTGGTCCAATGGCATCCACGATCCTGCAGCAACAGACGTGCAGTACACAGTTTGCTGGGGTGCTCCGAGAGATACTGGCATGGAGGAGTTGGGATTTTATAATTTTGGCGATTCGATGGGGACACTTAAAGTTAACTGCAGCCTCGCTGATTAGTCAGCCTTCTGGGTGTGTGGTGATCTGCTGCAACAACGCTAGGTGCCCGGGCCTTGCTGGACGCTGTGGCTCCTCCTCTCCCCCTCAGGGATAGAGCTCTGGGACGGAGCGGCTGCCATTTTCGCTCCTGGTCTTCTGAGGAGCGTTGTCAGACTTTTCGCATCTAAGGCAGAATCAAATAGTCTTGGCCGTCTGTCTATGGATACTCCGTCCTATCCTCACTCCATAGCTCAGTCCTCGTGAGCTAACAGAGATTCAGGCCCACGGAAATCTGCTCGGATGATGGGGCCATGCTTCTACGGAGCCATTCCAGTCGAGATGGCTCTAAGCCACGCACCAGTTAACTTGCACCAGTTAAAAAAGTGTTGATGCCAGAATCATAGAGTCCATGGGATGGTGATATTTGCTACAGCTGCAATATGTATGAAATCGACCTAGGATTCTGCCTAGTACCAAAACTTAATTGTAAACCTGTCTAAACTCTGAGATAATGTACTTCAATTAATGGTGAGCCTTTATAAGTCTTTTTAGTATTTGATGTTCCCATACCTTGCCCATTGACAACTTCTATAAATTTCATCCACAATGAGATATATATTTCTCTCTGCTAAACAGTTTGCTTACAATAACCTACTGAAATGTTTCCAGTATTACAGCATTTTCCTCATTGGATCATGTGTATTGTAGCCCTAGGATAGTATTACAATCAGAATATATTTTGCATTGGATTACATTCCCAACGCTTGAAGAGAGAATTAGGTATTTAGAATTTAAAGTCATTCTATCATTTGTGAATTTATACAAAGCCAGAGCCTGCTTTCAATTAATAGTTTAAAGTAATGATGTGAATAAATCAGATATGATTATAAGAACTTGAAGCGTGCTAATTAATTTTAATAGACCGTTCTCACTTCATCTTTTGCTAGCTTACTGTATTATCATTTTTATAGATGTGAACATTGTGCCTGGAAATTAAAATGCCTCACATTGATATTGCTTTGTATGATTCATATAAATCTCAATACTCAGCAGTTCCTCACTTCTCTCTAATACTTTGGACGAATGCATGTATTTTTAAGGTTTCAATATTTGCTTTTGGAAACGTCACCTCAAGGACACATGAATACTTTGAGCTCTGGCGGGTTGGAAGAATGAGGTAGACTCTTGAGGGAAATATTTACTGGTGTTTATTAAAATGATAAGGATAAGACCAATCTTTCCCGATTGCTAGAGGGGTATCCCAGCCTATGTAAATTAGTAAAGGTGCTCCTCATTCGTCAGGATGCCCAAAGGAATATGTCCATTGTGCAACACTAGTTCTAACTGACCCTACCACTATCTTAACTAACTTGAATTAGATGAGGAGAATATCTCCCCTCTCCTGGTTATCTCTTATGGAAATGTCTCTTCTTTACTCCTTGGTGTTCTCTTTAGTATGATATCCTTAAATAGTCACTTGCCACCTTCAGGTTAAGTTCATGTACCTCTCTCACAATGCACTTGTGTGTTATCCCCTTTTTAGGGTCAGTTCCTCAACACTCCTTTTTAGCACTCTTTCTTGTGCTTTGATCTAGGCTTGCATGCCTTTCTTACTATTGTAACCCAGGCCTTCTTAAGTTGGGTATACTTTCTTTTGACTGGAACTTCCCCCTCTCCTGGGGTTGCTCAGTGGGTTATCTCTCCTCTTATTTGGCTCACTTGATTTCACTTCACATTCATATTTATAGAATTCTATCTCCGGTTTTCTACACTCGTTCCTTCTTAAACCATAGAGTACTTTCCTCTCTTCCCCCGGTATTTGTGCCCTGTTCTTCGCACACGCACCTATTAAAGTCCACCTGGCTTCGATCTCTCATTATACTCGCACAACGGGCAAGCCGTCTCTGTTCTAATTACCTGGTAAAAGAATACCTCAAGGGCCTTTTTCGAGCTTTCCTTCCAGTAAAGACGCCTACCCCGGCCGGGGAGCTGAATGTGGTCCACTCCAAATGAATGGGTCCCCCTTTCGTGCCTCTGCACCGGGTTCCTCTGATGTTTCCATCATGGAAGACTGCTTTACTAGTGGCTATTACTTCTGTCAGAGAGTTATAGGCTCTCTCCTGCAAGCCACTGTGCTTGATATTCTATCCATCCAGGTTGGTGCTGCGCACTCATGCCTCATTTATGCCTAAGGTACTGTCTACTTTTCATCTCAATGAACCACTAGTCCTTCCCGTGTTCTTTGACTCTCCCACCTCTCCGCAGAGAGAGCCTTGCATTGACTGAACGTTGCCCATGCGTTGAAGTTCTATATCAAACGCACTAAGGATTTTCGCAAGACTTTGCAACTCTTTGTGACATTTGGACCTGTTGATAGAGGGAAAGCCCTGTTGAAGGCTTCCATTTCCAGATGGCTATCTGGCTGCATTTCCCATTGTCATCGGCTTGCAAACAGACCACTACCAGGTAGACCTAAAGCACATTCCACCAGGGCCATGGCCTCTACTACGGCATTCCTTTCTGGTGTTCCCATGCTCGACATCTGCAAGGCTGCTATGAGAAGATCTACCCACACCTTCACGAGATCCTACAGCATTGACAGGGATTCCAGCCTATTACTGGTTTACTTATGGTGAGTGTTGCAGAGGTGAGTGCCATTGCTTCTGTAGACCTGTACCGCCTTCCATTGGTTGTGATATATGTACTGCTGTGTATTCGTATTCATGAGCATGTGAATCCATGAACGATCCCATGCTGTAGAAGGAATAAGTTACTTACCTGTAACTCATGTCCTCCAGCATGGCTATCTTTCAGGGATTCACATGTGGCCCTCCCTCCTACTTCTCTATGGCTCTTCTTGGTTCCTACTGCCACATAATGTGCCCTTCCAAATCTGAAGATGACCACAAGGGGCGGGGTTAAGAAGGTCTAGGGCCATTGGCTGGGGCAGTATGACCCAAAGTGACAGCAATAGGCTATATAAGTGACAAGCAGTTTTTTTTTAACTTTGAATGCTAAACTGCTTTTAATATTATTGAGGATTGCCAGCCTGACGACAGGGAATATTCATGAGCATGCAAATCCACAAAAGATACCCATGCTGGAGAACAGGAGTTACAGGTAAGTAACTTGTTCCATATTGTCATTCCAGAAGATGATCCTCCAGAATCCCTTGCCCTCTCCACCCCACATATGAAATGGGAGCATTCCATTCTGTGACGATAAAGCCCTGCATGCTGCTTGGATTTATTCCAGCAACCCAGAAGGAGGATTCTTTCTTGTTCGACCATAGAAACAAACCAAGGAAGTCAACTATATCTATCCCTATACTATATTGCTTAAGGAAGGAGGGCCTGTTGACCATGCAGAGCCCTTTTCTGAACCATATCTGAAAAGAAGGCTTGAGAAAAAAATCAAAGCATCTGAAGACACCCCAAAGTTTCTAAGAGGACAATCAATAGGTGAATCCAAAGTATCATCATTGGCAAGGAGATGAGTAGCCAACCCCTTCGCAGAATGTTTGTTGCCATAGGATAAGGATGGTGGGAAGGCAGGGGCTTTTAGGAAAAAGTGCTAGCCACAGCAGCAGCCGCCACCACTGTCTAAGCTGCAAACTCTTTGTACATACGCTGAAAGTATGGTACTATAGGTGGTAAGGGTTAGTTATTGCGCCTGACAGTTCATTGTAATGATAAACCATTATTTTTAATATTCAGTAATGAAATAATGTCCTTCCTGTTTTTTGTTGTTAATTTGTTTTTTTTATTGAGGATATGATTTCCAAACAAAATACTCTCAAATTGCTAATCACATTAATTTGTTGTTGCATCACAAATCCATTGTGTATCATGGGTTGACAATCGTCTTAAAGGTCTAACCTCTTTAATTTACTGTAGTGTCAAAAATATCTTTATATCAAATGTCCCTCTGCACCTATTTCACCACAATAGTGAATATAGATCATCAGGAGTTTCTGTTGTCAAAACCTTTTTTGAAATGTTATGTTTTAAGCACACTGGGTTTGATGTGTTCTCAAACTTTTCCCAATGTTTTGCCATATCCGGTCACTTCAAGATGTCTATTTAGTATAATCTTCTGTTATTAATATCTGATAGGTTAGTCAAGACCTACGGAAGAAAGAATGGTGTTCCACGTGGATCCCTTTTAGTTTGACACAGTAAGGTGGCATCAGTGTTCTATAATCCTGGAACACCTCCCAGAGGGAAAAGCTTCCAGAGGTTTTAGCAATCTGTGATAAGTCAGAATCAGGACAACAAAACATTGCGTACATTTTCTTTTATTTTGTCGGGTTGAAACAATCTTTCCCTGCTACCTTATCCCTAGTCTATAAAAGATAGCTAAAAAGGTGCTTATCAGAATGTCTGTAAATAAATGTTTTCTGTCCAGAATCCTATTCTAACCTATCGCTGTCCCTATTCCCAAAAGAAAACATCAAAATTAAAAAAAAGAAAAGGACTTAATGGGATTACAGATGTGAGTGAATGGCTGCTGGCTTTTGAGCCCCATCCTCATACTTCTCATTGAAGGCCACTGTCCATAGTTACAGTTCATGCAAGATAGTCCTGTATGCTGGGAAGTTCTCCAGGAATTCTAGTCCAAGGCCTGCACCGTCTTCTCCTCCCACTCTGCGAGTCTTTCATTCTGTTCTCTTCTCCCTTTCTGGGGTTCTCTGAGTTTTCCTCCCACTCTGGGATTCTTTTTTTCTTAATCGCCTCGCCCCACCCGCTGGGGTTTTTTCTGTCCCACCAGTACCCTTGGTGCTTTCCCGATTTTCTCCATACTTTGGGGTGTTTCCTGTCTCTCTCCACTCTGGGGTTTTTCTTTGTTTCACTCCCCACTCGGAGATGCTTTCTGTTTCTAACCCCTTTTGGACTCTTCTCTGTTTCACTTCCCACCACTGCTCCAGATAGGATTTTGTTGTGAGAATATTTTACTCCCAGTTTTTAGATTTAAAGAGTAAGTCCAATTTCAAGAGAGTAAAAATTAGTTTGTTCTGCGCAAGGGAGTACAAAAAGTGTTTGACAACTATCCAATTTGTGCGTAAAATTAAAACTGTGTTTGTGCATAAAATTAAAATGGTTAGAAAACATAAGGTAACAAAGGACTTGTTGATGCATCCTATCCAGCTTCATCTTCATTATAGTTGGACACCAAACTAGGTTAAGAACTGCTACAGATGCCAGCTAGTTCAATCATAAATCAAGTCCCTCCCTCTACCAGCATCGCTTCTCTGACACTCAGGCCTACTGTTGCTGCCTGGCACCATCTGCTTGACAGCCCCTGCATGTTTTTGCCTCATCTCTGCCCCCCACCCTATGCTACTCTGTTTCCCCTGTCTCTCACTTTCTGATGTTCTGCCTCTCACCCGTAAGTGTTGCTATGCCACGTTTTGAGGTCTGTTGCTCTGTCACTCTGCCTCTCCCATCTCTGCATTCCGTTATTGCTGTTTCCCACCTACATTGTACTTCATCAGTTGATATAACTCCTGTTCCTCTCTCGTGTCATTACTCTGGCTACTTGTTTTTTCATTTTCTCTGTGTGTTTTGATTATCTTTTTGCACTGCCTCTTATGTTATTTGCCTGCGTTTCTGTAATCTGGATTTTCTATTTCCAGCTCTCCCCGTCAGCTATTGATCTATGATTTCTTATTTTACTGTCTCTTTACGTCTCTTTTACTCTGCTTCTATCCCTCACTCCTATTGTTTGTGTGTCCTATTATTTACCGCTGTTTCCCTTCTCACTTTCCATTATGTAGCTCATTGGTCTCTCTCTTCCTGTTGCTCAAATTCCTGTTTTTGGATTCTCTAATACGTACTCAGTTCCCGCCCCCCCAACCCCGCCTTTGTTCTCCTGTATTGCTTAGGTTCAGAGTTGCTCTTTCTCTCATTTAGGTCTTTTGACATAGTACCAACAAATATTCAAAAGCTGAAAATGACTTTTGCTTTTATAAATCAAGTGTAGCTTTACCATTGGGTGCTCTTTTTTAGATGTGTGCAAACCTTCCTTTGGCCACTAGGATGGGAATTATAGAGTTAGAGGTTTGTCTCGCCAGATGCAGCACCTGCTTGAATGCAGATGTTTTATCAGCATTGTATGCCATTACAAGTATAAGAGCCCAGATGAGATGTGCGGTCTGAGTCATTACAAATTTAGCAGCCCTCGTGGGATGTGCTTCTTCGGAGTCATTACAGGTATAGTAATCCCTCATGAGATATGCCTGTTCTGTGCCATTACAAGTATAGCAGCCCTGATGAAATGTGTGTGTACTCTGAGCCACCAAAGGTATAGCAGCCCTGATGAGATGTGTGTGTTCTGAATCACTGAACATTTACTAGTCCTTTTGATAAGTCGAAAGGCAAGTCAGCTCTGTTACAATTGAATGTTATCTGCATCTTAAACACATACCTCTGATTCAGATGCATTAACTCACCTTTCAACAGGATTTGAACTAACAGGTTACACAATGATCTCTGCAGCAGGGTTATTGACCCACTGGCTACCTTTCCCAACAGGCTGTTGACTCAGAAACGCACATATGGTTAGGGCACTAGCAGTTTCATGCAAGGCTTGCCTGACATAACTGGCTTGTCAAAAGCTCTCTGCCTGTTTGGACTGTCCTACATGAGTCAGGAGATTCGTAATGATGCTTTGAAATGTGCTCGATTTTTGGCAGTGGAACTCAGTAATCGGACATGGGAGAAGCAGAAGTTTTGAAAAGCGCAAGGCCGAGTAGGAGAGATTGTAAAATATATAACAGTAGTGTTATCTTCTCACACTGACCGCCATTGTGAGCTGTACTCAAGGAAGAATTAGAAGAATTAAAAGGACGTATTAACAAGATGTCTGTGTGTAAAAAGGCCTCATACACACCTTATCTGGAGGGCTGCTGCCCACTCTTGGGTGCTTTGTTTCGTCCCTCTCTGGGGCTCTTTTTTTAATGTTTCACTCCCCACTCCCGGATGCTTTCTGTTTCAACCCACTCTGGGGATCTGCACATTTCCCTCACTTTTTCCCGCCTCAGTTTCCACTGGAGCCACCATGTACCTGCCTGTTTCTTGCCAGGAGTGTCATTGAATCTGGTCGGCTCTCCGGTTATGGCGTAGTTGCGTATGTGACTTTTCAGCTGGGCTCTTTCAACTTCCTGAGGTTCCTCTCCGTTAGGTTCATGGCTGGTTGGTGCAAAGTTGCTTCTGCAATCTTCCAGCTGGGCTCTGCACCCTGGCGATACCGTAGAAGTGACCAAATCCAATGTTTTCGAGGAAGGAGTGACTGAATGTTTTTTTTAAATTTTATTACCAAAAAACTCCCTTTTAAAATAAAATATATGTGGGGGTAAGGGATATTAATAAAGGTAGTGGGGCTGAGGGGGAGTTGCGGGAGGGGCGTCTACCACGCAGTAAAAAAAAAGAAATTCGGTCACATCCCCTTTTTTCGAAAAGATGGATTTGGTCAATTCACCTACATCGAATTGGGCGCAGCTAAGGTCAAAAGCCAAGTCAACCATTGTAAATGGATGTGGATGGTTATTGAAAACCCTAACCCCTAAATATTCTATAAAGGAGTTAGTAGCACTTCACGTGGTGCCTGTCCCCTAACAAGGAGTCACCCCAGAAGGATCCTGCTTACCCTGTCCACTAGGGGTTATTAAGTGTAGCAGTCTCACCTTCCAAGTCCCAAAGGGGCTGGCTCCCCCTTGGGGAGAGAGATGACAATCTACCTGAACTAATCATAAATCCTTAAGGAAACAAAAGAAGCCTCTTATCATGGAATCAGTGTTGCAAGTAGATGAAGTGGACACAGGTTTTTAATAAATGGTGAATGGAGCGGTCAGATGTATGCAAGGCTGGCTGCGCTGTATGTTTTTTTTAGCCTGAGGTTCAAGCCAAACTCCATGTCATGCCTTTCAATAGAGAGGAGATTCAATACAACGTTTGGTGAGGCCTTAAAGTTGATGAAAACGTACACTGATAAAGCTTGATCTTCAGAAGCGCTACAACACAGAAGACTTTACCAGCCTTTTCACGGAGCAACAGGTAGATCCACAACCTCTAGCGGCGGTAAAAGATCATTCTCACAACCATATCCCACCCAGGGATACCAAAGTGTGTACCAAGGAAACAGAAAAGGAAAGGGTTTAGCCGCTGAAGCAACAAATGTGACCTTCAGTCTACCTCCCACACCCCATAGTCACAACCTGTTGGGGGGGAGGAGGGAGGAGGTAGTCTGACCGAAGATGGCTGCAAATTTCCTCAAACAAGTGAGTGCTAAGTATCTACATGGACACACAATAGCATTTTGAAAGTTTCTGCCAAATACACCACTTCAATTAGGTCTGCAACACCGGCTACAGGATATCCTCCAGGAGGTGACCCATCTCCCATCAGAAAATGCCATCCAAAAAGCTACCACGGTCGGAATGCAGCAAGGTACTTACTGGTGAGAAAGCCCTATGAGACGTGCATGCCCATTTCGACAGGAGGTCCCTAACAAATTCTTCTAAAAACAGAGGTAAAGCTACAAAACATCATGCTCCTCCAAAGTGGGGATTTCCTAGCATCAGGCAATCCAGGTTTCGGACACTTGGCAGCAAAGCCCTCGCAGGACAAGGCTCTGTGTTGAACAATGCAGGTTCTCAGGAGACGCTGCCAGATTTACACATAACATGTTTGTTACGTCCACGCTACCGAGCCTATAAAATTCGAAGTTCGGACCCTCTGCGGCAAAGCCCTTGCAGGACATGGCCGAGGCTGCAGTGTTGAATGATGCAGGTGTTTTGTGATGAAGGAGTCTGCAGCATAGACAGTGAGTGCGGTTGTTTTCCCCCTCCTGTCTGTGGCCACCAGGTAAAATGTTGGGGAGTCTGCTTGCTCTGCACTTTTTAGCACTTCTGACATCGCCTCGTCATTGTCGCTCTCCTTCCCCTGTATCATGCGCATCTGCCCCCTTGCCCAGTGTTGGTGCGCCCCTTGTTCCCAACTTCACTGACCTGCGTGGTTCCCCCACAATCTTTGACTGCGTGTGCCCTCGCACCCCTTCCATCCCTGTCCTCCCACGTGCCTTCCTGTGCACCCCCTCACAATCTTCGAATGTGTGTGCCCTCGTGCCGTTCCATCGCTGCCCTCCCGGGCGCCCCCAACCTGCGTGGTCCCTTGTAATCTTCACTCGTGTGTGCCCTCATGCCCTTTCTGTCCCTGCCTTCCTGTGCACCTCCGACCTGCTTGGCACCGCACAATCTTGATCACGTGTACCCCCCTGCACCCTTTCCATCCCTGACCATGCTCACGCCTACGCATCCTTGCCCTGCGTGGTCCTCCGCAATCCCTGACCGCGTGGTTTCCCGCACTTGCCAAACTCGGCCACACTTGCGCGCCTCAGCCCACGTGGTCCCTTCACTATCCCTGAGTGCGTGGTTCCTCGCACTCTCCATTCTTGGCTTCGTTCACAGCCCTCGTAAACCCTACTTGCGTATTACGCGTCCCTGACCACGTGGTCCCTCGCATCTCCCGATCTTGTGCGCCTTGTGTCCCCCTTTTCTGTCATTTGCACCCTCTCGACCTCCCTTCACCAGCCACCTGCTCCCTCACGCCCACTCAGTGTCTTTGCCCACTTTGTGGGTCTTGCCCTCGCCCTCCCCTGCCCAACCCCCATTCCAGTTTTCCCTGTCCCTTGGTTGCCTGTGTTCTGCTATGCTCTTCCCTCTTCTATGTTTTTCCCTCAGCGACTGCTCTGTTACATTGCATTGTTCCGTGTTCTGCTGTACTCTTACTTCCCCTAGGTTTTTTCATTCGTTAACTGCTCATCTGCCTGCTCTGTTGCATTGTACTGCTGTGTTCCGGTGTTTTCTTCCTCCATCTAGGTTTACATTCATTGACTGCTCTGTTCCTCTGTACATTGTTCTATGTTCTGCTGTGTTCCACCCTCTTCATGGTTTTATTTGGTTGCTCTTTTTGTGGTTGCGCTGTTTCTTGTTGCCTGATAACCTAATTGCTGTTACCTGCCTTTCTTGTTGTCCAGCGCTCAGTGGTGTTGCTAGCTCTGGAAAGGATAGGGGGACTATCTCGCATCACTTACTGGTTTGTTGCCGTTCTTTAGTTTTCACTTTATTCAAGGAATTTTAGGCGTTGTGGTTTATCCAACCTCCCCAAATTACATCTGTCGGTGAGAGGGAAGCAGGCATCTCATCGAGAACTTCTAGAAGGAGGCTCTCCACTTAACTACATCAGCTGCCAGTTGGAAATGTGGGTCTCTCGCCTGGCCTTTGTAAGGAAGGCATGGTACCAAAGTAAGACAGACAAGTGATCACAGTTCAAGGGTGTTTATTGAACCTTATCAAGGGTGTGATAAACGCCTATCTAAACCTAAATCTGAAATGGGAGCAAGATAAAACCATCAAATAATAATAGCACATAGAAGCTAAGGGACAGCAGAACAGATGAGGTGTATAAGATATAAAGTTCATGTTGAGAGGATGATGAGGAATCTGTAGGAGGAAGGACTAATTCATCAGAAAGAGCATTACCGGAGGTATGTACTTTATTTATTTTAATGGTTTTGTTCATCCCACAGATTCCTCATCTTAGACATTTCTAGTAGTACAGAACCCTGGAGGGAGGAGAGAGAGAAAACCAGTATTAGAAAGCTCTGGTGGACTTCTCGACCAAAGCGAGCATCCTGTTGTGAAGGGGAATCCATTGCATACAAGAAAAAGGGAATTTCCCATCACAGAGAAGAGCTGAGAAAAATATGGAAAACTACAAAACATTGCTATTTATGTGATATATTTTTTTTTAAATTAAACCTTTACAAAAGGAAAAGATTTATTTTTCTGCAAAATGCAACAGGGAATTCTTTAAACAAACAAATCAAATACAAGCATTTACATTATTTTAAGAAAGTTAAAACACACAAAATAATTCCTAAACACAAACGACAAACAAAATTGCCATTCAAATATCTTTAGATAAATAAGACTGATGAAGAACCTGACCCCACCATTACACCTATTCATATTAAACCACAAACATATTTTTAAAAAGCAATCGCTCTTAATTTTAGTGCAATCGAATCTCCATGTAACATCGACAACCAAATTTGGTCTCTAAACACTTGATGAAAACTATGCACAAATGGTGTAAAATAAAGAAGTCTATCAGTAAGCAGAGTAGGGCATGCAACCAATAGATGAAAGAGAGATTCCTCCACCCCTGTCTTTAGGCAGAATCGATAAAATGTCCAACTGCCTGCCCAGGGCTGACAGACATTCTAAATTTCCTGGGTACTAAGAACATTAAAGCGATAAAGCATTATACTATTCCGAAGAGATCTGCAAGTATTTTTTGTCAAATAGAACTCTGGAGCTGGGTACCAACCTGCAAATATAATTTTGTGTCCATACTTTCAGCATTATTTACTCACCAGTCGTTTACTATAATGAGCTTCTTTACCTTATTTGGATTCTGTATCAATGGTTTGCATGGAGCAACCTAAATTTAGCAGGATAGAGTCCCCATCCTTTCTAAGTTCAGTCATGAATACATCAGAATCATTTTCTCCCAATAAAGAATATAGACCATCCTTTGTGGACATAATACATTTTCTTAATAATGAAAGTCTTTCCCATTGCATAAGACTTTTTAGAGACTGAAGACACAGTTCATAACGTATAACCTGGAAAGGGACCCATTTAGGAATTAAAAAAAGAACTCCTCTCCAAACATAGCCCACCACAATTTTTAGATGACGTAGAATCCAAAGGGGAAACAATTCCAAACCATAAGATAATCTTGGTAACACTTTCATACAGTAACATTCCCTACACAGAATTATGGAAAATGTACTGTATTTCCGTTCTATCAATCTGAGCTGTCTAGCTGCAGCAATGGCCTTTACCTTCAAACAATTCTTATAGAAGATTTTAGAATGAGTGCCAGAGATTCAGTATCCGAGATAATGGAGTATATTGTGACTTGTTATGATTTTATTTTCACATTTCCCTCTGAATTTAGATTGTAGTTTGCTACCCTCCCCAAGGTGAAGGATAACTGTTTTAAATGGATTCATCTTCAACTCAGTTCTTTTGTGAAGGTTCCAAATGCATTTATTAACCTCTGTAGACCAATTTGAGTACAGTCTAGCAGGAGATGATTTCATCTGCATATGCTACACATTGTAGTCTCAGGGAACCCAAATTAGGTGAAATTAAACCACATAATTCTAAAGCTATACCAGCCCCAGAGACATGCAAATTAAATCGCATCAGTGCTCGAATGCAGCCCTGTCAAAGCCCATTTTGTGTAGAAATACTTTTAGACATTCTGAATTCAGTCTCACCTTCATCTTGGTGTTAATGTGAAGATGAATGAGTATATTCAACAGTCCCGTGGGTAATCCCAGGTTCAGAAGTCTTTGCCACAAGATTGCTCTATTGACCATATCACATGCCATAGATACATCCATGGGTGCGACAAACACTGACAAGGCATTTTTAGACCAGGGTTTCCTCTGTGGGCATTAGGAGACCCCCATGGTCAGTGCCCACATTTTACCTAAAGCCAATTTGTTTATTATCCAGAATATTATTTTCATCTAGTTTCTAAATGCTCTAAAACGATGGATGCAAAAATCTTAGAGTATGTGTCCATCGACGCAATTGGATTATAATTCATTGGACAGATTCGACTCCCTTTTTTAAAAATAGGGATTACATAGGATACCTGCCATGATAGAGGCACTGTCCTATTCACCATCATATCCCTGAATTAGATATTCAATATTTTAGACCAAAGGACTACATTCTGTTTCAAAATATCATAGGTAAGATTATTAGGTCCTGACATTTTAGAGGCTTTACATTTGAGGATATATTTAGATATGCTCGAAGATAGATACATCAAGGAACCATTCATGGTTACTATCTTTAGGCAGTTCAAAAAACAAGTGAGATATTTTATACAAACTGTGAAAGTATTCAACCCAAATGTGTTCTGCAATAGGATTGATCACTAGCTGTACCTGTTTAACTTCAGTACTATTCACTAGAGACCAGATGTTGTGAGTATTATTACCTTTCAAAGATGCTAGCATCAGTTCGCCATCTCTCCGATGCATACTAGACCTGTGATATTTCAGCCAGTTCTTATGAATTTGTCCTTTATGCCTAATCTGTAATTTCAGGATCAATTGTTCACCTTTTTTGAGTAAAGTTCTTACTTCTTTTCGTAGGGCAGCTTTACTTTCTAATACCAACAGATATGAAGCATGCTTATGTTGTATCGAGGGAGGGAGCGCAGATAATAAATCTGATTTTGTAATCCTGGTCATCATTTTCTCCAGGTACCCTGGAAAATTACTAATGGAGTAATGTATTATTTTTTCTTCCAATGTAATGAAGTTGAAATCGTGCAACATAGTGCCAATCAATGCCAATCAATTTATGTGTCCTGTTAGAGGTCCATTTTATCCTGTTTCCTCTGACATTAACGTCCCAGTTATTACACATGATAACCTGATGGTCTGTCCTGGAAAACCATTTCAGATTCATACAAAGCATAGAATGGTCACTAAAAAGTGAACGGGCGTATCTCAAACTCAGTCATTCTTTCAGCCTGTTGTTGTGATATAAAATAAGTAGTCTATTACCGAGGAGGCCCCTCTCGCCTGCCAAGTAGGTGAATTTTTAGCAACAAGCTCTAAGCCCCAACATTTAGCAAAAATAAGCCATAGTGCCCCCCGAAGTGATTTTCTCCCACTTAATGAAAGGGGTTTTCCCAACAGAGCTAAAGACTCCTTAACAACAATGGCTTGCTGATTGCAATTGGCATTTAGATCAACAGCTAAGATGATAACACCTCCTTGCTTTGTGTAAAGCTATTCGTCCATTACCTTGCTTAATCTGTCTAAAACAATTTCCAATTGGGTGTCATCTAGCTCAAGTGCATTCCAATATACATTGATTACCATCAATTCCATTGAACCCACAGGTAGCTTAACATAAAATGTAACAATCAGAAGGGTGTCTTAGATTTGCCAATCAGACACTTTGTTTATATTGCAGCCCTGCCTATAGGCCATAAATAGCCCCCCCTTTCGGGCAACCTTTAGGGCCTCACTTAGCGTGTAGACAGAAAACCTCATATCCATCCCAAACAAGATTCCCCAGAGCCCAAGTCTCTTGCAGGAGTATCAGATCAAACACTGATACCTCCTGCATCAGCTCATTTTAGATCAATTGCGCGTCACCTCTAGAGTTCCATGATACCGCTTAAAGGTTACCTAAAGAGCTAAAGGGGTTGACTCAGAGTTTTCTGTTGGGCTATAGAATATCTGAGGGAGAGTGCCAACCATCTCCAGTCATGGCTTTATATTGTTTTGGTCTCATGCCGATGAGCCTGACGATCATCCCCCTCATTGCTGGTGGCCCATCCGTGGGAATGTGAGTATAAGGCCTCTGGTTCTTTGAGATCGAAACAGAGTCCCTAAAACTAGTAATGTTGTAACCCTGTTTCTGTAGGCACCCAGCCTCCTTTAGCACTAAGGAACGTACCAATGGAGACGGTATAATTAATCTTACATAATCATACCTGTATGGATGTATAAAATCAACCAACTTAATGTCTGCAAAAGTAATCCGCCTTAAACCACTATATCTCTATTTGGAAATGGGGGCCACCTTCCTCAAATAAGTAAGTCAGGATGAGGCTGGGTTCATTTAGAAAGACTGAGTCTCTGAGACAAGTGTCTAATTCGTGAATGGCACTTCTCTCTGCCTCTCTAGTGCTCACCCCAGAGGTGTCCCTAGGCTTCTCCAAAACATCATTATTATACTATACAGGGCTGTGTAAAATCTCCTCCATCCTTTGTTTATTACCGATACTTTTAACCCCCATTTAGCAGCTTCCAGAACTGACAGACCCTGCATGTCTGATAACCTCTCCTGTCGAATCATCTTATTAACCAGCTGTCTCACAGACTCTTCATTCATGACCTTGTCAGAGTAGCCTGCTTTACTCGATTAGGACCCAACCATTGTGGACAACATAAGCGTCCCTAGTAGATTGGATGAGACCTGCGCCCCCTCTTCCTAGTCTGATGGGTCCTCCCTTGGGTTATAATGAGTCCACCTAATTACTGTGTACTTGAGAATCAACCAAAGCGTTTAAAGGAAACAGATTTTCTTCCTCCAAAAAGAATCTTATTAGGAGCAGAGTCACATTCTGGGTTAGATGGCAATGGATTTACAGGGTCCTGAAGACCGTGAGATGTAACTAATTCCTCCACCCTAAGTGGAGTAAGTCCTGCTGGAGGAAGAGCAGTAGGTCTAGATGGACTTTCCTGATTTTTAAAAATGTCAAAAATATTGTTTGCTCCCGATTTTGTGTGCTTAGATAGCAAATCTATGTTACTAGTGTCTTTCTTATTTTCATTGCTTCAGAAAGATGATTGGGACCATCAATACATTCACACTGCGTGGACGGATTAGTATGCAATCTCTTGACCATAGGTGGCAGCGTGTTATGGCGTTGAGGCTCCCTATCGCATGAGACCTCAGAATCAGAAATCAAAAGCGCAGCCTCCTTGACATCGGTTTGGTCCAAGAGATCCCGAAGTCCCTTGCCCCGTAGGAACTTACGTGATGTCATCTTCATTGCATATTGGGCTAATTCTAATTTTCACTAATTTTGTTCTCACTTTTTTTAGTTCTTTTTTAATTTAAATTGGTGTGGTCAGGAGGAGGAGGAGGCGGCTGGTCTTCTGAATTGATTGTCTCAGCGGTTTCTTCTATTAAAAGGTGCACTTCGTTTTCCAGTCTGTCCTTAACAGGATCCCTTTGAGGTTCAACTGTTATTGAATTTGATTCGCCTTTCTTGCGATCATCAGTCTTTTTCATGAGCGTATAGAAGTTATAGGAGAATTTGGCCACAAATTTCAATATTTCGTTCATAATTGTGGCATGAGCTCTTATTTCAGCCAGAATCTCATTCTTCAACAACCCAAGCAAATCAGTCAAATTCGCTGTTTCCTTAACCAACATTGGGTTTTTAGAAATTCGACCGTCCTTCCCAATAATGAGATTTCCCCAGACAAAAGATTGGTGGGGTATCCAGAAAGGAGCGGTCCACGACTTACTCCCTTGAGGACTCTTCCTGTTCGAACCCTAAACCCCCCTTTTTTTGTCATACCCCCGCTTCACTATCCCAGTCCTCTTCAAACAGTGGTTGCGAGACGTCCAAAACCTCTATGGGGTTGAATGTCAATGGGCAAAATCGTAGGGCTGCTGATTTGACCACATTCCAACAAGTCAGAATCATTTTCAGGGGACGGGGGCCACAGCCCTTGACATACTGTTCCTACGCCTAGTAAATATCAGAGGAGCAGATAGAGTAACTTTTCCCGAGGAAGAATTTTTTTTCTCCTTTTTTAGGTAGTTAAGGGACAAGGTTAGCACAATAGCGTTAAAACAAAAAAAAAAAAGTAACAGGTGTAACCTCAAACACCTACCAAAACAACGATATTCACCACTAATCAAGCTAAACAGTGTAGACAAGACCGATATTTTCGGTTTTGCAAACAGATAGTTTTAGTGACGTATAATTGAAGCTGGTTGATAGAAGTTGCTTGAATTCTAAAGCATACCTTCCCACTGCATATGGCTTCCAAAAATGTCTCGAGTACCCCGAGCCCCTGCCCCAGCAAACAGCCAAACAGCGCACTCTGAGCGCACTCCGGATGCGTGCGACCCGGAAATATGTAGGAGACTCGAATCGGAAAAAAAGTCCTGTGGTTTAGCAAACCAGTGCAAACAATGTAAAATTAAGGAGGAGCAAAGGACATTATTAGTATATAAATCAAAGTCCAAGTCCTTGGTTGTAACGTCTATATAAGGTGTCCATTGAGGGACGATTTCCCCGTCAAGAAATGCTTCTATCACTAGGAGATGGATGAACCGGCAGCACAGTCCACAGCTACGCAGCTACGTGAGAGTTTTCAGCCAAACAGCGCACTCTGAATGCACTCTCGATGCGCGCACGCGGATGCGTGCACGCGGATGCGTGCAACCTGGAAATATGTAGGAGACTCGGATCAAAAAGTGGGCATGGCTTAGCAACCCAGTGCAAACACCCGCCAATTAATGTTCCAATCACGAGGAGATAGATTAACCGACAGCACAGTTCCGTCATCGAAATCCACAGCTATGTGAGAGTTTTCAGCCAAACAGCACACTCCGAATGCAGAGTATATTTATCAAAATTATTTTTCTAATTCTGACTTTTCTCCAGATCATCTCAACTATTGAAAAGGTAGAATAAATCATGAACAGTGACAGTGCAACAAACATATTTCCATTTATTGAATGTATTAGTGCTTTACATACATTTTTGTGAAATAGACATTTAAA
Source organism: Ambystoma mexicanum (assembly GCF_040938575.1). Taxonomy (NCBI): domain Eukaryota; kingdom Metazoa; phylum Chordata; class Amphibia; order Caudata; family Ambystomatidae; genus Ambystoma; species Ambystoma mexicanum. The sequence continues at coordinate 905,334,527 of NC_090926.1, forward strand.
TTACTGTTAAGATGGATTTCTGAACTCTGCCCTGGTGGACAGAGGTTCAGAAGGCCAGCCTAGTTTCTTGGAACAGGGTAACCTTCTGGACAAGTCAGACCAATCAAGGTAGCAGTGGCGGCAGTCATGAATAAGTCTCAGGACGGGTGAGGGTGATCGAAGGTCCACAATGAGCACACACAGCAAAAAACACCACACATTACTCTATCAGGTGTATACATCAAAAATACATATACATTTATTAAATGCCTTTTAACTGAAACACAAGATGAAAATCAGCAATATTAACAAAACAAACACAACACCAACTATGAAACATATATACAGTAACCAATGGCCTGAAGTAACATTCAACAAGTAGAGATCCACAACCTGCAACAGAAAGGGCTCATACAGAGAGAATATACTTTAGGCAGTGCTTCAACAAATCAAACCCTAACTAATAGGCAGTCCAGTCGCAAAGAAGTGTGGAGCCTTATGCTCAAAGGTACGTTCAGTGCCGGAGCACTCGATTGTGTGGTTAAGTTCAAAATGGGTCTTCTTCAAGGGGCTGTAGTGGCTCAGGAAGGTGGGGAGGTGATGAAGAATAAGGCCCCACTTTTCAAGGAGGGTCTCTACAAGAGGGCAGAGCGATTTCCAGGAATCGGGAATAGGATGGTAGCACAGGCTACCTTAACAAAGGAGAATGGCCCTCAGGGAACCCTCATGCATAAAAAGTGTATGGATTGCCAGGGTCCATTGGTAAATGATGCAAGTATTCCCCGACCAACGACGCGCTCCGGACCAAACTTCGCAAGTCAAGTCCAGTTTGCTTGCTGGTTCGAGTCCAGCAGTTGCGCATCTCTACGGCTTTCAGAGGCTGCGTTCCGGGACCTCAGTCTGTGGCAGGACAGTGGCGATTTCTCTGCTTCTGCTGAAGGGATCGGGCCTGTTCCACTGCAGCTCGCCTTAGGACACAGCGGGGCACAACAGCAAGGCACCCACGAAGCTAGTCACCACAGCAGGGAGACACGGGTACCACGTATGCTCGGATTCGGATGGTCTCACCTAATTCCAGACCTAGGAATGCTAGGTCTACGAAACTCAGTAGGAGAGTGCCTTATACCTAGAGTGTCGGGTCGGAACTCGAGCCGACGGTGGTTCCAGGGCAAAGGTCCCGTACGAGCTGGTCAGTTCACTGAGCGGTCCAGGATGCCTTCCGAGCAGGCTTGTTTGCAGGTTTAGGAGGAGGTGCCGAGAGTAGTTAGTCCCGCTACTCCAATGGGTCAAAGCACCCTTGCAGGCCTTCTATGATTGATGAGAAACAGGGGCTCTGATGGGACAACAGCAGCAGGGTCAGGGTACAAAACCTTCCAGCGCGTCACCAGTGGTTCCACTGATCTTCTTGGGTTCAGGATACTTGGCGCGTTTACTAAGTTCGGTGTGAACTCAGAGGATCGACGTGGAAAAGGTTTAGTGTGCCTTATCCAGAATCTCCTTTGTGCCAAAATGAAGAGAAAAACCAAGAGATCTGCTCACATACAACCATCCCAGATGTGGACCAATCTTCTGTCTACCCATCATCATAAGTTTAATCTTTTCCTAATTTAAAGCCAGGCCATTCTGCAGCATTTAAGTTTGAATGAGGTCATAGACCTTATTAATATTGCATGCATCCTCTATATATGGTCATGTTAGTGGGATGACGCATTGCGTGTCATCTGCATAGTTGGCAAACACTATGCCATTTATCTCCAATAAATCAAAGAATGGCACCATAAAGATATTGTAAAGGAATGGGGACACAGGCACCCTGAAGAATGCCATAGGCTAGGTTGACAGGCCTTGACTCCGCCTCCCCACTAAAAACTCTACCCTGTCTGTCGATCAAAAAGGAGGCGATCCACTGAGCAGCGTTATCTGAGAATGTTGCCACTTCCTTCAACCTGGTGATAAGAATGGAATGATCAACTAGGTCAAAGGCCGCGGATAGATCTAACAGCATAAGGAGCAAGGCTTGGCCTTTGTCCATGGAATAGAGTAACTTAGATTTCAATTCCAGGAGCGCTGTTTCAATCCCATGACTTTGTCTAAAGCCGGATTGATATTTGTTTAGGATCTGGTAATTGAGATTTGACCATAAACCACACAATCCAATATCCTTAAACGAAAAGGTGTATTTGTGATGGGTATGTAATTTGTCGCTTTTTTCGGGCATACACCTGGTTTCTTGAAAAGCAGAGTTATCCAGGCTTTTTTTATACCCTCTGGGACCTGTATTTCCACAAAGGAGGCACTCTGCACAAGGCAGTAATTAACGTAGCTTTTATTATCCTAGCTGTTAAGGATTCCAATCGGGCGTCACACCAGACCAGGACTCTTGCCCTTACCCTAGGACATAGCGCACAATAAAAATACTTTTTCTTTATTTCCTAGAATTCGGATACAGCTGGCACCCAACCCGTCTCACACCCCCTTTTACAAATACCACGGGTCACAATGGACCATGACCAGGCTGGTGTGTGGTAATACAATATTTATTTATTTTAAATTCAAATAAAATCACACATTTAATATTGGGCAGCAATCACCAATGGGGTGATAATTACACTGTACAATGACAGAATACACCTGATTTGACCTACTAGTATAACATACCCAAAGCACAAATGAATGGAAGCAATTTTACTGTTTGGGTAGATATTACCCAAGTTAAGCTTTCACCCTGCAATGCTCCCTCAAACCGCTTTTAATCAAATTCTGAGTGGATAGAAAGGAGCAGCAAGGAGTCGGGTATACTAGGCAGCAAACAGAATTAAAACCTCACCCCATGAAATTGGAGGCAGAGTCGGATTTTAAAACCTTTGCAATTGCATAAAGTAGCACTCGGAAATACCAAATATTTCATTTGAATGTGCGGTTGAATAAATGAGGTAAATATGAGTTATAACAGTATCAGGGATGTAAGAGCACTAGCAACTACAAGGCAAGGTACCAACAATGGGCATACAGTTCAGAAAATCCACTTTGAAATGAAAACAGTGCAGTAAAATCACACGCGTAGGGATTGCATTTGCTAATTTACACGGGTTTAAATGTCAAAACGGTTTGAAAAACGGGTGAAACAGACAGAATCGGAATGCAGTTTTTATGCTGGGTGATAGATGCACATCACAGGGATAATATGAAAGGGAAAGAGTGACTCTAAATTAATGACAGGATGATATTCTCAATGGGGAAGTAAATTCGGTTTTAAAAATAAAAGCAGTTGACAGAGAAAATCGGTTTGGAAAGGAAAGGGCAAGTTTCACTTAAACTAGATTTTAGTGGCTAGAAAAAAGAAACGCCACCTGTGAATAGAAAGGTTACGCTGCAGTTGAAACCCTTCACACAGTGTGCCCCTTTTTTCGGGATAATTAATGTATTTAATCAAAATAGTACTAAGGACTTACAAATGACAGAAATTAGTGGAAGAATGGCACTAACACTAGGAAATCAAGGACAGGATGCACAGAGAATTCTGACAGTTCAAAACAAGTTATCAGGGTATTGAGGGGATTACTTAGAAGGTGGAACAAAGACAAGGTATCAAACTGTGGTATGCTGTGTGTTGCTATGGGTTGGGTGATGCTCACAATCAGCACTTGAGTTTGAGATTTGGGACAGCCAACCAGGTTTCTGGACTCAAAGGATCTGGTCACGGCACAGCGCCGGGCTCTCCTGAAAGAAAACAGATGGGCCTGTCTGGTGACTGGATAGCGAGGGTACAGCTGGCATGCAGGTAGTGGGGCAAGAAGCCGGTCTGGTCACAGGATACTCTCAAAAAGGGTACCACTGCATTTCCCCCTTTCTCCCTGAGTTATTGGGATTTTCAGTGGGGTTTCTTTTTGAATCAGTGGTCCTGCCTGGGTAGAGTCAGCTATGCTCTGGCCTGGCAGTGGAATCTGGAATCTTGCAGGATGAATATGGAATGTCTGGATGCGCAGTAGCTGGAAAATTCAGAAGAGTGTGTGTCCTTTGTCTGTGTGAGCTTCCCCCTTTTATAAGGCGGGTGATATCACATGATTATACAATGGGGCCGGCTTTGGCTGGACATGCCTCTAACAAAGGGATAGGTCAGCCTATGTATGTCGCCTCCTCCCTAGAAGCAGAATGGACTAAAGGAGGGAACTCATTTTTATGGGGTGTTTTTTTTATGAGGTACAGAGCCATCCCACAGTCATTTTAGCCAAAAATCTGTTATGACATAAATTGCACCTTTTTACAGTTGTGGCACTTTTGCAAATGACATAGGCAAATGACATATTCCACACAAAGCATAACATTCCAACTTGGACATTGTTTCGTCCTTCTAACAATCTTTTGCACATTTTTAGTGGGAACCGTTTCACCTACAATTCTACAATTTTATACATGTGTACACATTATCATAGAGCGTGTTTGCGCTGATTTCCAAAGCTGCACAGTGTATACTTTTCCAGTGATTTCACTTTTTCTGCCGTTTGTGTCCCCTACATGCTAGGGAAAGCCACAATGTCGTCTTTTAATGCCTCCAACATTACATTTAAACTGTTCTCGCCTTTCTGCATCTTCGGTTGCAGAGATAAAAGTCTTAAAGTTTATTAATTCTGAACAGTCTTTTGCCCCAGATGGGCTAGCTTTTGTCTCCCATATAAGGACATACTTCGAACCCCCAGCAAATGCCAGGCTTTAGTCAGCCTGAAACCAATGTGGCTCTGGAGTTGCCTTTGAAGCTCCCCAGTTTAAGTTGAGGGGAGGTGTTGCTAACAGGTCACACCTATGTTTCACAGAATCCATTGTATGAAGCTGGAGCACTGCCACAGACTCTGATGAGCGTGTTAATCCACCACCCTTTCCTTTTCAGATTCCCCGTGGGCTGTCCACTTAAAGGGAGGCAAAATGCTGTTCGCAGGAAGCAAAGTCCTTTGAAGCCAGGGCTTGAAAAAAACATGTCCTGCTGGTTTCACAGTAGATTTATTCATTCATTTATTTTTTCTTTCCTGAACCAGAAGCAAGACTGTTGTAAGTAAATATCCTATATGGGTTTTAAAACAAACCCCCTCACCTTTTTATGCAAAGACGGTGCCTTAATTCAACAATTTACTTTTAAACAGACATTTTTCTTGTTAATAAAAGCACCATTTTACACGTGGTTAATTTTCCTTGGCTGTCACTTCACAATACAGTTTTCTCTTCCATCTAGATCCTAAACATTATTTGCAACTCTAGTCAATTGCTCATGCACAGAAATCTGTTCAAAGCAAGGGTCCAATGAAACTGACACGAGCAAAAAGAGAGAGAGCTTCTTATGAAGGTTTTATCTGTGTCATTTTGTTGCAAAAAGGAAAGTGTTTTGTGTACGGCTTGAAGTGAAGTTTCTTTGCTATTTCACAGATCTTGCCTGACACAGCCTGTCATTCAATGAGAAATGCTCCCTTTTTCTGAAGCACCACCTGAATTTGGCTGGACATAGATGGGTCTCACTGAAACAAACTGTGTACTGTTGAAACGGTGGAAAAGAGCATCAGGGCACAGTCATTTTAAATGTAAAATATTTCCTTTTTTTCAAGGGGAAATTTTGAGCTAGCAGCAAAGCAGCGCTGTTTTTCAATTCTTTTCTTTGGTGCACATAAGGAAAACACTGGCAGCCATTCTTGAGGTGTTCTATGTTCCATCTCGCCTCTTATCTGCTTCGTAAGACAGCACCGCCATTATTTTGGTGACTGCAAAATGCAGTTTTAAGGCAAGGCAATAGTGCTCGACAGCGCCAGCGCAGCCATTCTGCTGGTGACTGATGAGATGTGGTTTGCTGATGTAGGGGAGTCCTGCTGAGCGGTAAATGAATCCCACATAGCTGAGCTGAGCAGGGGTCCCCCGACCATCTTGTAGTTTTAAGCTGCTTAATGACATGGGCCAATTCTGTCTCTGTTATTGGGGAGAAGTTGAAATTTACTGTGAGACCGTCTCACCCAGTGTCTCTGACGGCATATTTGAGGAAAGCTTTTTGGATTCAATATCTTTTTTAATTTTATCCAGTTTGCCCATCATGGCATCCTGGATTGATGCACACACCATGCATCATTTTTCAGTGGGGAATCCTTATTCTGTTCATTTGTAGATTCCAGATTCCTTTTAAGATTTTGAACAGTTCCTTGCTTTCTGAACTAGAATTAGTAATTCAAGGCCTTGATACTAGAGCATTATTCTAAGCCTTGGCATTTGTGCAAGAGATGATGTTCTGAGTATGAAGGGAGTCTGTTATAATGCTAGTGGCCAATGTCTTTCAGTTCTTTTAGGATTTAATTGGAACTAACTGCCCCTTTCCTCTCCAACGATTGTGCAGTGATTAAGGCATTAAGGGAGACTTGGGCTAGCCTGTAGTAGGCATCAACATTGGTAGCCTGTCTCTTGAAGAGATTTTCCTTGGCATTACCCAGTTCATTTTGGACTTTTTCAGGGCTTTTATATTTGTTAATTTTCTCTGTGAGCTGTTGGATGGAACTGACATTACCTTTTTGTCAAATTTATCTTTTTAGTATTGATTACATGGGAATCTACAAAAATGTCACCCTCATTTGTGCGCCCCTACAGTCACTGCGACTTTGGGGGTGCACAAAACACTGACTCACATTACTGTGCCCAAGCAGGGGTGTCCCCCGCTCTCCTTGGGGGGGACCAGTAACGGGAGTCGAGGGTTGATGGGGGACAAAGTTGAAGAAGAAAATAAAAAGCACCTTGCAGCATCAGCTCCGACCCACGCAAGTGGGAGGAACCGATGCCGCAGGGATAGCAGGGAATCTGTGCTGCACACAGAAGTGTGTTGCCGTAAAGGTAAGTGGGGGGGCGGGTCGGGGTATTCCGGGTAGGGGTCATGGGTAAAGTGATTTATTTGATCACTGCACTGTGCCTTAATTGACGTCAACATTTTCATCGGCGCAGTTACGGGCGGCGCATTGATCACATAGATTTGATTACAATGTTAAACATGTAAGGGAATAAGAGGCTACTTTGTGTACGGTGCACTTTCTTCTTCTCAAACCATTGGCACTGTAAGGGTGCAGAAGTAAGGCTAGGACACAATGGTGTCATTTTTTTGGGCATTAACCTTTATTAATAAAAGGGTGGAAACATGCCTCTCTATCCCTAAAGTTAAGAGAGGTTTCCCTACCTCAAAGAAAACTATTGAAATTGTCAGGAATTCCAAAACTAAAAAGTCTGTCAGTGTCGTGTCTCAAGCCTACCTCTGTCCCTAACACTAACATTCTAAAGTTATTGTGGAAGGATGATCTCTTCTCAAAAGAAGAAAAGTGTTCTATTTGTTTTCAACCAACAGAAACGTTCCCGGTCTCTCTGGTAATAAAAAGTGATGCAAAATAATGTTCCACAAATGTAAAATTCCAAAGCTTGGTTGTGCTCTTTTCCACTAGACTTCTTTTCTTATGCTCACTTTCTATATGATAAAATGTCACTGGACAGTTCACAAGGTAATGTGTCTAGTGTTTGTGTTTCTTTATCCTAGCATCCTCACACAGTTCATGATCAAGTGCAGGATCCCTTTTTGTCCATTCCGGGGTCTTTTGCTCTCTTGCTCTCAACTTCTCATGTGGGTGCGAGTCCAAGACTCTCAAAACTTTGCATGGCTTGGTTCGCTTTCTTGCCAAGCCAGTCTTTGCTCATTGAATGTATCTCTTTCTCTCACAGGGTCCAAGCCCCTCCTTTCTGCGTGTGGGAGTGGATACAAGACTCCTACGGCTTCGTTGTAACCCCTTGGTACACTTTCCTGCCAAGTATACAACTCACTCAGGGTCCCAGACCTACTTATCATTGCGTGCGGGTCCCAGACTCGCACAGCTTTGTTGTATTGCCTCGGTTCACTCTCCCGCCAAGTATACAACTCAGTCAGGGTGCCAGACGCTCTGGTTTCAACTTTGTATTCCTCCCATTGCTTTCCTCGGACCTCCTGCACCTACCGGACACCCCCATACCTGTTTCCTTCCTTCTTACAGGTTAACAACGGTTCCCGGGCAGCTGTGGCCTTCTGAGAGGCTCCGTTAGCGTACCGGCTTCAAGTTGGGGTCTGCAGCGGCTTGGCAGTTCTTAGATGCTTCTCGGCTGCGCGATCCCTCTTTCGCACACTTCACCAGGGTCTGGGATGCCTGAAGGACTTGCTCGTGGGCAACCCGAGTAGTCCCCTGCTGGCAGAACCCCGTTCAGGCTCTCCCTTTCCTCCCAGTGCAGCTTCCCTTGCAGCTCGCGTCTGCTGCTTTCCTGCATGGCTCCCATTGTCTTACAGATGAATTCTTTCTCTCGTCTCAGTTCAGTGCAGCTTCCCTTGCAGCTCGTGTCTGCTGTTTTCCTGCATGGTTCCAATTGTCTTACAGATCAATTCTCTCTCTCGTCTCAGTTCCAGCTCAGCTGCTTTGAAAGTCCTGTGTGGGATTGTTGTACTTTTTGGTCCAATCATTTGTGGTGAGAAGCTAGACAGCTCACTCTGCTTCTCCAAAGTGTTCCTCTGAATACTGGTCATCTTCTTTTTCACAGTACCATTTCCCAAACTATATGTATAACACATAACTGTCTTGTCTCTGTCTTGCCATCTATGTTGTTCTGACTGACTTAACAGAATATATTAACTCTATCTAGAGAGCGGGAAGGCGGGAAGGCGGGTCTAGGGTTGAAAAATGGGTTCAGTGTATTGCAGCAAGGTCATACCACGTTCTCCGATGACGGTCGTCCCCAATCCCATGTGTGGGATTGGGGACGACCGTCATCAGAGAGCGCTAACTCTCCCTCTGTGCACCAGCCCCAGGGGGACTGTTGTATTGTGGACGCACCGCCCTGGCCCCATGAGAAAGGTCTCCCTCAAAGGGATAAGTGACTACCTTCTCAGATTCATCACAGCACTTATACTGCAGACTGACAAGGTGTTCTGCTTCTTCACCATTTTGAGGAAGTGATTGTTATGCCTTTTTGTGCTTCAGCTTTCGCCCTAGAGGACGAAACATTCCACTAAATGAACGTTCATGGATACATTTCTTATTTAGATATAACATCCTTCGAAAAATCACCCAGCATCTTGTCACCATTGGAGTTTCAGGTCAAGGAAGGAAAGCTTCTCCATTTCCCCGAATTTAAGAACAGGGAATGGCTTGTCCAATTGCATGGTACAGCTTACGCACTCAAGGGGATTCATGTCAAGTTACGCAGTGGACTAGTGGCCTCTTGGGCAGATGTGCAGAGGGTTCCAATCGCTCACACCTGTTCGGAGGCCACATGGGCTTTCCGGCATTCCTTCATCTCACTCTTCAGGCTTCAATCTTTGGATGCTTTGGAAAAGTCATTCAGTCTGTGAACAAATCAGACTTAAGTGCATTGCTTTTACTTCGCTGTGACTTTAAAAACTCTAGAGGGCGCCTGTGACAAAGTGGACTCTGCAGCCCAGAAATATTGGTCTTCCGGGGCCCTCGAATTGGAGCCGTGAGTGAGCTAGCTGGAAGCGAGTGGGGAAGTTGCAGAGTTCCCCCTCCTTATCGATAATTTACCCGTTTTGTTCTGCGCTTGATGGTGTGACCGCTCGTCAACAGCAATCGCATAATCCTATAGTAAGAGCTTGATTAGAAGGAGGGACATGGGGAGTAATGCCTAGATTAGTTACCATCAATTTTTCTTACTCTTTGTACTCCTGCCTGCCAGTTCCTAGCTCCAGGTTCAATCCCTGAGGATATCGGCACTTTGGAGAATATCAGGATGTATCATGGGAGGAGGGTCCTTTATATTCAGGTAAGAGGGGGGACTCTCTTCACAGCGTGCTGCAGAGGGTGATTCATTCATGAAAGGTTTGAAAAGCAAATTGCAGTGGTGGGATTCACCTCCTGTATATATAGTAAGGTCTGGAACACTGAGGAGTGGGTCTAGGGGTAATGCTGATCACTGTTAAAGTCATAAATCGCCCAGTCTTACTTTGGTAAAGCTTCTTATTAATGATGAGGCCTTGTACATCATGCAACTCATGGCCTGTCCTCTATGCTACATTGGTGCCTCACACATAACTATGGCTTGAGAATCACTGGGAGCCTTGTGTGCGATTGGTGCAACGGTAAACTTGGTGCCGTTGAGCAGCCTTGCATGCCATTGCCTTCATTCCTCAGTGGCTGAATGAGACATCATTGCTCGACTCCATGCAGCCCGTCTCCCTTGCTCCCATGCGGCCCGTCTCCCTTGCTCCCATGCGGCCCGTCTCCCTCGCTCCCATGCGGCCCGTCTCCCTCGCGGCCCATCTCCCTTGCTCCCATGCGGGCTGCCTCCCTCGCCCCATGTGGGCTGCCTCCCTCGCTCCCATGTGGGCCGCCTCCCTCGCGCTGCCATGCGGCCAGTCTCCCTCGTCCCTGTGTGAGCTGCCACCTCGCTCCCATGTGGGCCGCCTGCCTCGCTCCCATGTGGGCCGCCTGCCTCGCTCCCATGTGGGCCGCCTGCCTCGCTCCCATGTGGGCCGCCTGCCTCGCTCCCATGTGGGCCGCCTGCCTCGCTCCCATGTGGGCCGCCTCCCTCGCTCCCATGTGGGCCGCCTCCCTCACTCCCACGTGGGCCGCCTCCCTCACTCCCACTTGGGCCGCCTCCCTCACTCCCACGTGGGCCGCCTCCCTCACTCCCACGTGGGCCGCCTCCCTCACTCCCACGTGGGCCACCTCCTTTGCTCCCATGTGGGACGCCTCCTTCGCACCCATGTGGGACGCCTCCCTCGCTCCCATGTGGGGCGCGGGCACCTCTTTTGCGCCCATGTGGGCCGTCTCCCTCGCTCCCATGTGGGCCGTCTCCCTCGTCCCCATGTGCGAAGTCTCCCCTACGCTCCCCTGTGGGCCGTCTCCCCCGCGCTCCCATGTGGGCCGCCTCCCTCGCTCCCATGTGGCCAGTCTCCCTCTTCCCTGTGTGAGCTGCCACCTCGCTCCCATGTGGGCTGCCTGCCTCGCTCCCATGTGGGCCGCCTCCCTCACTCCCATGTGGGCCGCCTCCTTCGCACCCATGTGGGCCGCCTCCCTCGCTCCCATGTGGGGCGCGGGCACCTCTTTTGCGCCCATGTGGGCCGTCTCCCTCGCTCCCATGTGGGTCGTCTCCCTCGTCCCATTGTGGGCCGTCTCCCCTGCGCTCCCATGTGGGCCGTCTCCCCTGCACTCCCATGTGGGCCGTCTCCCCTGCACTCCCATGTGGGCCGTCTCCCCTGCACTCCCATGTGGGCCGTCTCCCCTGTGCTCCCATATGGGCCGTCTCCCCCGTGCTCCCGTGTGGGCCGTCTCCTCCGCGCTCCCATGTGGGCCGTCTCCCCCGCGCTCCCATGTGGGCCGTCTCCCCCGCGCTCCTATGTGGGCCGTCTCCCTGCGCTCTCCCATGTGGGCCTACTCCCCCGCGCTCCCATGTGGGCCTACTCCCCCGCGCTCCCATGTGGGCTGTCTCCCTCGCTCCCATGTGGGCTGTCTCCCTCGCTCACATGTGGGCCGTCTCCCCCGCGCTCCCATGTGGGCCATCTCCCCTGCGCTCCCATGTGGGCCGTCTTCCTCGCTTCCTGTTCCTCTGGCTTGATGTCTAAGATCGCAGGTGGGGTCCCTGCGCTCTTCCATGTCTCGCTCTCGGAGTCACGTTGTGTATTTTGCGGATTTCATGGTACTCTGGAAGTGTAAGACCCGGGCTTAGAGCTGTTGGGTTAGCACAGTCATGACACAACAATGGAATGTTTCCTTCTGCTGAAGGCGGCACGTTTTTTCCTACATTCGCTTCATCTGATGTGTGCGAAAATGTGTTTCTGCAAGAATGGGGGAACTGCGTCACTGCATAATGCAGGAAATCCTTATCAAAAAGTGAGCGCAAATTGTGGATTTGGAATGGGAGCAATAAAGAGCTTTGCCGGTGTCTCAAGAAAAATGAACATTGTGTTGGAAGAAAGCTTTGCATTATGTTATGACGGGTAATGGTCGTGATTTCGAGGCCGCGGTGAGTCGCAATGGCTGGACATGCTGGAGTGTGATGTTCAGTGGAAACATAAGCAGCTGTTCCCCTCGGCGGAGCATCTGAAAGCGTTTAGGGCAGAGCAGTCAAAGTTTCCAGTATACTGTAAACATTCCTTAAGCTCTGGCGAACATGCTGACATAACCCTCACTCTAGGGGGCACAATCCAAAGTGCCGGCAGAGGACAGAAACTATGCGGCACATTCATTTAATGGCCTCAGTAAAATGCAAAAGGGCTTCCTTATTAAGCACGAGCCGTCTGAAAATCCTCTTTCGGGTGCCACCAGGGGTGAGAAGATGGCATTGGCATTTGAACACATGTTTCGCTGCACAGAAAAGGACGGCGCTTAGTCATATCCTGCTCCCCGCGTGTTTTGGCATACTTGTAATGGTCGTGGAGACTCACAACCAGCCAGATATCTGTCACACGAGTCATGTTAAGGATGTCCTTCCTGGGCATTATGCTGGTCTGGTGGGTTTTCCATATTATTACAGCTTTTCTTCAAGCACCTCCCACTTCTGCCAACGACCTGGCATCCCAGAGCTGGCAACTGCCACTTGCATGAGCGTTTCCCCCAGCAAGTCTTTCTTATTTAGCCAACATCCTTCCATGTGGTGGAGCAAGCCTGTCAATCACCAGGAACTGGTATGAGCCTTCTGCTGTGTCAACTGAATCTTGGACCTGGCCTGCCCGCTGGAAGCCAAGTGCCTGAAAGCCCTATGGAGCAGAGGCTAGCGGCTGTGGTGCACCGGCCTCTCTTATACACTCTTGAAAATGTTCCCACAAAAGTACATTGTGTCGGAGAAACCAAGAGCCGAGCCGGAGAAAGATGTTCAGCATTGTGCTGCACCCCACACAAAGTTGGCAGCAAGCACGTTACTCAAGCCATGTGCAAGGTAGTCATTTGGTGCCAGTGTGCAGATTAAATACAATGGCCATTAAACCCTTGCTAAACACATTCTGAAAACTGTCCACGCTCAAGAAAATGAACTGGTTCCTTAAATAGTCCTTCACCAACCCTGTTCAAGGAGACCATTCAAATGTAATATGCCTTCTTCAAAGCCGTGAAAGACCAGCACCTGCGGGATAGTGCAATGAAAGGACAACATGGAAAAAAACGAACAAAAAAGGCCACCATTTTGATCTAAAGTCCTCACACCCATCTTCACTCTTTGGCAGCTCATTCTATTTGTCTCTAGAGCTTTTTCATCAGTCCAAGACATCTCGCTGCATCCAATCGCCATGCCAACCGGGTGTCATAATTGGAGAATTGCTCCTGCCTCAGTGTTAACATGTTTTTTTTTCTCCAGATTGTCCAGCCTCTTCCACATGCCAACCTTGTCTTTTCATTGGTGGGCCTGTCTCTCGATCCTTTTCTGGAAAAAGGTATCCATGCAGAGAGACTTGGAAATTATCGGAATATGTTTAGACTTATTCCATCTACATACATGAGCCCTTCAGACAAACCTCTATTATAGGTCAATGTATGCGATTCCAATTCAGCCGTTTGGTTCATATTAATCCTATGTGCTCCTGTTTTATTCCTTGCTCTTTAGTGGCTACTGCTCAGTACAGGTATACTACTCTTTCCTTTATAAACACCTATGTCTGGTCTGTAATTTTTGTTCTGTTTTGCATTGTTTTTATTTCCTGAATTCCCACCAGATGTGGGAGGGGGTAAGCCTTGTGGACAGCACAGTTAGCTCAAAGGAGAGCCAAGGGGAGCCTCTCTGAATGTTCTTGTTGTCGAAGCATGGGGAAAAAACACGTTATCTTGGTAAAACTCTGGCAAAGATGCAAGCAAAGCGTGGTTGCATTTTATTGAGTCTTTAAATTCGTGCATCACCACCTAGTCTGCATCAGCTGGGATTTTAAAAAAGCCTTTTTCTCCTCCTAGGATTTTAGAAGATTTGGTGGTTATGGTACACAGGAGTCTACTCCAAAAACCATCTGGTTTTGCTTGAACTTAAACCTGCTCCTTAAGTGCTTTCTCTTTTCTCAGCTGTCCCCAGGGTTCCTGCTTTGGACCACTGATGTGCTAAATCAGCCGCTATTCTCCTTTGGGAATGCTGCAACTAAAAACAGCTTTGGTTACATTGAATGACATTCCTTCTCCCGCTGCACGTCGAATGAAAGGAGCGCAAACCTTCTATATGGCCGCTTTGTTAGGAATCTGCCTACCAGCTCCCCCTTAGTGGGTCTTTGCGCTTCCCATTAGAGTGAGTGTCTTCTTGGTTGCTATGGAAGGAATGAAGCTCAATGCTGCATTGCCCCCTCTTGGCTCCTGCTTGCAGCATAAAGATGGATTCTGTCATTTTCAAAGCTATTTTATAACGAGTGTTACAGAAATTAAGACTTGCATGGTGAGGGTTTGGGTCATTTGTAGGTCGTGTTAGCTGGGGGCCTATTTTTGGCTTCTAGTGCCCCATCATCATTCATTCCCCTGTGCCACAAGCTGATACTGCCACAGATGAACTCCTGATTTCCTCTGAGGGAATGCGGAGAACTCATTTTATTTATATGGTGTTTTTCTAAAGCGCAAACTAACTAAATGTAGTCTGCAGCCCGTCACTCTCCAGATGTTGGCTTTACATCACACAGTTTGGACCAATTATTGCTTTTTATACACAATATTAAGCAGGATGCAAATTCCGGAACAATTTTGCATGATTAAATTCATACAAAACACCAATTTGACATACATTTTACATAAATCTCAGTCACAACACTAACATTTTCAAACATACTCTCAATCATACATAAAAACCTAACGGAATTCACCACATATATACCAAATATCACAATAGAAAACATCCAAGAGGATTGTTGGTGCAAACACTCCAGTCTGGCAACAACAATCGGTGCAGTGTGACCAAAAATAATTTCTGTCAGTGTCACCGAATCAAGCTGCGCAACTATGGGCAAACTATCATGTTGTAAAACAATAAAAAGAAGTTAAAAAAAAAAAAATTATGAGACTCAATCGGTTTTTGGCCTACTTGAGTTTCAGCTATCGGGTTAGAGAGAATAACCCAAACCCAGGCTCCATCAGGGCGACAGTCGACTTCCAAACATTAATGTTGAAAATAACCTGTTTTCATTAGAGTCAGAGCCTAAATAAAGCGCACATCCCAGCTTGCACAGCTGTGCAAAGGGGGACAGCCTCCAGGCATGGTAGAGAGAGCAACGCTACATCAAACACATTCATTTCCAAGGTTCATTCCTCCTTGTGGAAGCGGCAAAACCAGTGCCGTTCATCACGCCATTTCTAAACTCACGCATGTGTTGCGAAGCTTGACTTTAGATTAAGAATTCATTCCTCCCTATGGGCTTGGCTAAGCCAGTGCCAGGCATCACGCCAATTCAGCAGCTCTTATCGTTTTTGAGTTCACACACAGCAAACGGTGTATCGTCCATCAGAGCAAGTGACTTCTCCGCGTGTTGCACGCGGGAGCCGTTGCCGCCTGTGACGACAGTCACTGAAAGCATCCGAGCCCTGTCCATAAGCTATAAAAGCGCCGCTGCAGATCTAGCAGGCGCGGGGCACCATGAGACGCAGCATCCTGACAATGCCCCTGTTGCCCGTGCAATGGTTCTACACTGTGGGGTGCAGCACCTCAATGGTGTCTCAGTTGATTTGACAGCGGTGGCACACTGTGGACCTGGCCTTCTGATGACATTGCAACATTAAGCCACGCCTGCCAGTTTTTCGGTTACTTTGCATGTTTGATACATACCGTGATGGCACTGCATTCTTGTTCATGAACCAGTACTTCAGTGGCAGTGTTTCGGGCCTAGACCACGGCTAAACATGGTCAAAGAGGACGCCAAGTAACATTTCGGCGAAGTGGAAAAGGAAAGAACACCTTGAAGGCCATTAGCATAGAAACATCTTTGAAAGAGGTGATTGTCAGGGTGTATGAGTGTGGTAATGTTTAGCAAATGGAGGAAAGAACCTTGAGAAAAGCTGGGCTCGTGATGATGCACAGCCTACCAAGATACAAAGACTATGAAGATAGGGATGTTCCATGTTACAAACAACCACTGATGCATAAGGAGCAATGAGAGCGATCAGCGCACATTCTTCGACTGATCCAGTCTTTGCTGTCGTCGTTACCATTGCTCAGGTGCATACAGCCACACTTCCCACGCAGCCGGCGGAGGATCAAGTTGAAAGGTACAGGCCTCTTCTCAATGTTTGCTGTAGTGCAGATATTTCAGTGGGTGTTTTTAGAAAGCGTCTTTGTCTCCGTGCTGCTCCATTGAAGGTGATTTATATCTCGTAGATATCTTTATTTGACCAGCAAAAAGGGAAAAAAACCACAATGGTCCTCCTGTACGTTAACTTCCGGGACCACACGGGTTGCTTTTCGAGCGTGTGTACACATCTTTTACTATCTGTGTGGTCTTCAGATGTGTGCTTCCCTTTTGTTGGTCCAATAAAAGGTATCACAACCTCCATCACCCTCCATCACATGCAGTATCTCCTGGTTGTGCTGGCTGAAAAGCCGGGTGTTCTTTATGCAGACTTCATAAATATACAAAAATGTACTTATCACATGGGAAAACCATCACTGCATAGTAAAACTCAGGATTCTGCAGATAAGGAAAGTGTTATAACACACAGTACGTATTATCGGGAAATATAGATGACTGCATCTGCGAAGTCTGGCGCTATGCACACATTATGGCCTCCTGAGGGTCCATAGGTATAGACGTGTTTCTGAAGCCGCAGTCAATATTTCCTTAATGAAGCCCCTTAAGTTTCTAATCAAGAAAGAGTACAATTTTGTGCTTCTACAGTATTTTTTTAAGCAACATAATGATTTGAAAATGCAGAAGCGCATTATTATTCTCTATTATGGTCGACATTTCTATGATCTGCATTTTAACAGAAAGTAATGTATGTGTATTCCATATATATTGTGCAAATGGAAATCCTATAAGCGTTCAGTATTGATGTCCCTCCTTGCTGTTTATAAACCAATCCAATAGCTCGGTCGTCATTAAGTTACAATTAACGATATTGATTCATGTTGTCTCCAGCCAATGGTAACCTGAACAAACATTCTTCTTGGACTTTCCCTGCTCCTGTCTCTTTGGCAACACTCCACTTGTCATTGGACCAACACCCCACTGTGCATCCATTTTCTTGACCGCTGCAAAGCCCGCCCTTGCCCCGAGAGCCACCCCTAGCGTGTGGTCTGCCCCTGCCCACGTGCCATTCCATTCTCTGACCCACCTCTGCCCATAGCTTATTCGTCACTTAGTGTATGGGTGGCGATTTTGTATGAACTGGGTCATAAGTAGAAACTATATCATGGAATTTGGCATAAACGGGAACAATAGCAATACAAAATGCTAGATAATAAGTAAAACACTCATGTATTCATCTAGATAGAAGATTCATTTCTCCAGGGGATCACGTGCCCTTTTTTTCCACTGGATATTTTTTCTAATACGCTACCCTGTAAAATATTGGTTTATAGTGACATTTTCGAACGTCACATTTTCGAAATGCCATTTTGTCGACACAAAAATGCTGGAAAAAAAAAGTCAAATTTTTTTGGATTTTTTTTTTTATTGGGGCGGTTAACTCCTCCCTGTTTTTTTATTGACACTTTTTTTTTTACTAACGAAACAAAATTAAAACAATAAATTCAGATTTTTTTCCCGACATTTTTGTGTCGACAAAATGACATGTCAAAAATGTGTTTTCCCAAACATTTTACTGTATACCTAAAATATTATCTGAAATCAGATTGTTTGCATGGAAGAGTCACAAAGAGGCTTAACCCTCGAAAAACAAGTGTCAGCAAGACCAAAGTGCGCCTCTGGAATATATATACAAATAAATGATGGATGCTGTACGTTTCCATGTGTTAATATCCCTGCAAAAATATTGCCATACAAAAATATCGCCATATTTTTCCGGCGATAATAAGGCATGGAACCTGCAGGGGACAACCCGGCAACCCCCGCATTATTTTTAAAGGAGCGGGGGACACCCCCGCAACCCCTGCTCCCAAAAACCCCAAAAATGATCCCCCCCAAAAATATCGCCTGTGGCGGTTCCAGGCGACCATATGTACGGCAATATTTTTGGTGGGGATAATATGTAGCGATACCTGCTGTACAGGATGCTTGTGCGGTCCCCATCAGTGCTGGATCAGCTTTATGCTGAAGGACCAAGAGAGAGGTTTTGAACATTAGGCTGGTCCTATGTCATATCAAAGAAAGCCTTTTTTGGCTAAGCATATGTTTCACTATATACCTTTCTTTTTCTTTGGCTTGGTTTATTTTCCAACCTTTTTCATCTTTTCACCAACCAATCCTACCCCATTAACTTTCAGATCTGCCAGAGCACCAGAGGACCACTCCGGCCGTGATAGTGTGCGGTATAAATATCCTACAACATAACATAAAATTGAGCCTGATTGTGCCAGATAACCTGACTGTACCAGACAGCCTAATTTTTCAAGATGGCACCATCACCATTTTGCATTTAGCCAGATTGTGCCAGATAGCAGCATTTCACATTTAACCTGATTGTACCAGAGAGCCTGATTGTGCCAGATAGCAGGATTCCTCATCTAGCCAGATTGTTCCAGGTGGCAGCATTACACATTTAGCCTGATTGCGCCAGATAGCAGCATTTCACATTTAGCCTGACGGTGCCAGATAGCCTGACTATGCCAGACAGCAGCGTTTTGCATTTACCCTGTTTGTGCCAGGTAGACTGATTATGCCAGATCTCTCACATCAGGATAACTATTAGCAAGCAATATCTCACAACTAGGTAGACTATATTCTGTGCTAGCTAGTCCACATAATTGCAGATATGAGCCAGCATTACAATTAGACAGAATTGTGAAGATTAGCATTACGTCATATCTAGACAGAACTGTAATACTAGCTTGCATCATCTCGAAACCGAATTGTGAAGATTTGCTTGCGTCATATCTAGAAAGAACCGTAATACTAGCGGGCATCATTTCTATACAGCCACTAACCAACCCACTACACAATCTCTCCCCTCTTCATACAATTCTCACACTCTACACAACCACAACTCCAAAGCACTACAAACCGCACGCACTTCACTACATCGCAACAACAAAACATAACACACATAGCCTTGCAAAACAACACACAACGGCGATCAACCGAAAAGCACAACTAAGCTTGGCGAATGGTGGTAACCGAACTGAGGTTGCCAACAGCACATCACAGCTCTCTTGCTCTTTTTCCCGCTCAACATTACTAACCCATCCCACCCTCTTCCATTCTCAGATTTGCCAGAGTGCCAGGGGAAAATATATAAGGGGTTGTGAGTAAAGGCATAAAAAGGGGGTGGAAGGGCTGGGGTAGGTATAGTAGTGTATGGGAACGGAGAGGATAGGGGGGACATCCCATTAAAACAAAATATCGAAGCAAATTTTCGATGTCATTAATGTGTCAAAATGACACGGAACCAGTCCTAAATGACGTAACATGGCTTTTGAGGTTGTCTTGTGGTGTGTTAAAGCTTAAGTGTGCTTTGTGTCTCACTCAGTCGCTCCATCTGTGCATACTTGCCAACCCTACCGATTTAGGCGGTAGGATACCGCTTTTTAAGCAGTCCTACCGCCTACCGATTTTTTGACACCAAATACTGATTATTTTTGTAAACTAATAAAATATATATATATTTTTTTTGTTACATTTTTTTTTTTACCCACACCAGCTCGGGGTAGTCTTTCAAGGACTTCCCCGAGGTGGCGTAGCGGGAGAAGGCGCGGCATGCAGGCTTTTAATGTCAAAGGCATCCACAGCGGTGGGCTAAAAGCACCCCTCCGCCGTGGGTGCCTTTGGCAAAAGGCACCATTAGTCCCCCACCACGCCAGCTCGAGGGAGTCTTTCAAGGACTTCCCCGAGCTGGCGTAGCGGGAGAAGGCGCAGCATGCAGGCCTTTGATGTAAAAGGCGCCCACGGCGGTGGGCTAAGGGCGCCCCTTTGCCGCAGGTGCCTTTTACAAAAGACGCCATTAGCCCCCCACCACGTCAACTCGGGCGAGTCTTTCAAGGGCTCCCCCGAGCTGGCGTGATGGCAGAAGGCATGGCAGGCGCCTCATTGTCATTGAATGCACCCGCGGCGGCGGGCTCATTCAATGACAATGGGCTGCTGGCGCGCCCTATTCCTATCATTACCTCCTCGCCTGACTATTTTTGAAACTTTAAGATTCCTACAGATTTTTGGTCACAGAATGTTGGCATGTATGTCTGTTCTCTGCTGCTCCTCCTGGAAGTTTTCTGTGCCAAGGGTGTTGACAATGCTACCATTACAGGTTTTTAGATATATGGAGCCGTGAATTCCTTCCATTACTATGCTGTTAATCCCAAGTCTGGAGCTACTGTTAGGGTCACCTTTTGATTGTGCTTGTCGAACACATACAAACCCAAAGTGAGATTTGCTCCATCCCAGAGAGGTTAGCCAAGCCTACTTTGCACAATTTCTTTAACACAGATGTTTTCCACTCTTGGTGACAAGATTCTAGCTCTGCTTTCTTTTTTGCTATACATGATCGGTATCTTGTTTCTTCGCCTTTGTAGGGCAGTAATTATGACATGAGTGTACCCTCTTTGCGCTCTGCCCGATCCATGCACTGGCTGTGATATATTACTATCCTGAACACCTGAATTCCTGTAGGATCAGGAATAGGGTAGCAGCTGCATTCTGCACTCATTGCAGTTTTAAAATGAAGGCCACAGGAGGATACATGTTGTTGTAGTAGTCCAGCGGTGGACTCCATGAAGACCTTCACATTTGTGACTCGGTCATGGGAGGAGAGAGGGAGTACAATTTTTCATAATTAACAGTAAGAACAGTGGCAAACAGTGTGGGTGACTTCAAAGGAAGGGGTGATTATGTCATCTAACAGGAAGTCAATGGGCCTCATTACGACCCAGGCGGTCCGGAGATAACGGTGGCGGTAAACCCGCCGCCACCGTTGTTTCCGGACCGCCTGAGTCCGACCCCTGCAGTCGAGAGGTGATGTTCCCGCCAGGTCTGACCTGGCGGGTTTAACACCTCCCACATGCAGGCGGAAGAGGAAACACCGGCAGCATTACAAGATGCTGCCGGTGTTTCATGATCCCCATTTCCATCGAGTCCCATAGGACTCGATGGGAATGGGGATTTACACCATTCCGCCTCCGTGATTCCCGGAAAACCGGGGTTGTAATGCCCCGGTAATTCCGGGAATCACGGAGGCGGAATGGTAATACGAGTCCGGCGTTAATCAGGCGGTTTTACCGCCTCGGTTAACGCCGGACTCGTAATGACGCCCAATGTCTCTAATTTCAGAAGATTATGTGGACTGAAGGCCAAAAGGAGGACAACAATGTTGAAACACAATTTTAGGATTAAGGCGGCTGTCGGTCTTCTTCTTGCTGATAGATTTTATCCTTCAGCTGTGATTTTTGGATACCGAGTCTTTACTCGTTAATCCATCTTCTCGGGTTAAGTATGTAATCGTGGGTTAGGATTCTTCTTGGTGTGTGTGTACTTGTCACATTAGGGCTAGTTTCACAGGGTCTTCGCTGTGATGGGCCGCGGGTAGCGGTCAAAAGGGTTTGCAGTGGTGGCAGTGAGTCTTCTGATCAGCGGGTTCAGGTTCTGATCCAGTCCTTGGCAGAAGTTCTTACTCGGCTTTGCTAGATGTTCGTCCAACATCTTGATGTCCAGTTCTCTGTGAAGGTCAGCTATCCTTCTGAAGATTGGAGCTCCAGACGATATCTGCAAGGCCTTGTTCTGGAAGATCTGACTACTCTTCCGGTGTCGATCAGGGCAGGTCATCCATGCCGGGGAGGCATACATCAGGGTATGTCTGATCGCCTTGTAGACATTGATCTTTTTCCAGAGGGGCATGGACTTGGTCTTCATGAGTGGGGACAGTGCTGCCATCTTTCCTGTTGCCATCTGCTTTGTATTCTCGATATGGCTTCACTAGTTGAGTTTGCTCTCCAGGGTCACATCGAGGTAGCAGCTACTGCTCTCCCACTTGATGGCCTCCCCATTGAGGCTGATGTGCGGATGCTCTTTGATCTTCTTTCTGTTGAACAGCACTGCAGTTGTCGACTGCTATCTGCCAATCGCTGTACCATGTATGTGTTTGCTCACAATTAGATTTTACTAAACACCATTTTTGTTATGCTGGGTTTAATGAAACAAGAAAAATGACTCTTATGCCTGTAACGAGGGAGGAGAATAGGCCATTTCAGCGAATAGTTACACAAAACTCAGTGTCACCTAGTAGCCATCATTAAAACCAGATAGAACCACGCAGAAATGCATCATGGGTATGCAAATTAGCTGAATGTCTTGGTTTTTTCCTTCATGCAGAAAATTGTCATTATGTTATAAGGTTCCTGTTATCATAATGCTGCAGGAAACATGATTATTGGGGGAAGCGGTATTTGATGGCTATACGTGTCACCAAAAAAGAGCAAAGAGGGGCGAAAGGGAACGTCCCTCCGGTGGCCTCATTACTTTGTCTGCTAACCATTTGGGCTGTAGAGAAATCTTGGGTGCGCAAACCAATTATAATGTATTGGCTGTGGAAAAATCTCTCACTGACTGTCACTATCACCACTCGAGTGGTGATGGTGCGCGGTACAAATATACTTTAACATTAACAGTGATAAACATCTACGAGCCCCGAGGTTGAAAGTGTGCCAAGGACATTCAAGGGTATGTGTATGAGTTATTGAGCAGGCGATCGACAAAGGAGAAAAATCAATGCATTCAGTTTGGGGGGTAACTTAAATGCCTGCTGTTTAAATTATTTCATTATGAGTGGCAAGTGGCGGTTTCTCGTGAAGTGGAAGGTAGCTGCAAAGCAAAATCAGCTCGCTCGTTGTTTGAATTCTTTGATGATTAAGGTCTCCAAACAATGAATGCTCAAGTGTCGGGTGATGTCCCTGCGGCTAAGACATGGAGGAGTGGTGTGAAATCCTCAAATATTGATTTTGTGTTTGTCAGCGAGCAGCTTCGAATGAGTGTGGATAATATGAAGGTGTGCTTTACGGAGTATAGTGACCATGCAATAATATCTCTGGTTATGGAGATAGGGTCTTCATAAAAAAGGCCTTATGATAGAGTAGGCACTACCCAGGTTAATGGTGGAAGCAATAGATTTGGTCGGTCTGAATGGAACTTGGAAGTTATTAAAAACTCTACGAATGAGGTGGATGAAGATTACACTTTTTTCGAGACACCTAATTGGATAGCTTCGATAACTACCAGATTTCTGCCGTTGGGTAGTTGTACATTTAGACTGCAGGAGACAGGGGTCATGCTTTTGATAAGATGATCAGAAATTAGAAGGCGGCTTTGAGGCAGGAATTGAGATGTATAAGTAATAATAGCATAAATGAGGAGGACAAGACAAAATGTGTTAAGAGAGCAATAAACAGATACAGAAAATGGGTCCAGCGATATAACCAATCGTGGAACACTGCAGTGTGGCAAGATGGCATTACATACTGGGGATAGTAAAAAGCTCTTGGCTATGTTTAACAGGCGGAAGCAGGAGTCGGAGCCAGAACTAGCCTGTTGAATAAATGAAGAGACTCGGGGTACATTTTTAAGGGCAATATTTGATGCAGAATATTAACCAAAAGTGTTGAAAGTGGTAGTTGTGTTAACATTTGACCAAGATGAGATAATAAGCATTACACGTGGGATGAAATAGTCCTGCACCCCAGGCCCAGACTGGTTATCAAATGCTGTTCTTAAGGTGAATGCCACTCTGTGGTCCAACATCTTGTTCAACATAATTATAACTCTGAAGGATCCTCCTGACTCTTGGCGTGTAGGTCACCTTATCCCAGTTAATAAAAAGGGTAAAAGGGAGGACCCAGAGAACTACAGCCTCTTGCCCATGATAGATGGGACCAGTGAAATCTTTGCTTCCTACCTTTTGCGTGAGATTAATAGCTGGGTAGAAAGCAATCCGATAATGAGTTGTTTGAAAACATGCTTTAGAAAAGGGTTATCCACTTCTATCAACTTTCTAATTCTTAACACGTTTATCAAGCAAGCAAGAGTCAAGGAGCCCCCCCCCTCTTTATGCCCTATGTATTGCCTTTTCAGCCACATTTGATACAGTAGATACATCGAAATTGTGTCTGAAATTAAAAGAATTAGTGATGCCTAGTAATTTACTATTCCCTTGCCATCTGCTGTACCATAATAATGTGGTCTGAATTAGATTGAACGGTATGGGAGCACTTTCTGGCCCAGTCCCTATCAGAAGAGAGGTCAGGCAAGGGTTGCGTAATGGCCCTCCTAATTAATTAGATTGAACGGCATGGGAGCACTTTCTGGACCAGTCCCTATCAGAAGAGAGGTCAGGCAAGGGTTGCGTAATGGCCCTCCTAATTAATTAGATTGAACGGCATGGGAGCACTTTCTGGCCCAGTCCCTATCAGAAGAGCGGTCAGGCAAGGGTTGCGTAATGGCCCTCCTAATTAATTAGGTTGAACGGCATGGGAGCACTTTCTGGCCCAGTCCCTATCAGAAGAGTGGTCAGGCAAGGGTTGCGTAATGGCTCTCCTAATTAATTAGATTGAACGGTATGGGAGCACTTTCTGGCCCAGTCCCTATCAGAAGAGAGGTCAGGCAAGGGTTGCGTAATGGCCCTCCTAATTAATTAGATTGAACGGCATGGGAGCACTTTCTGTTGACATCTCAAGGTAAGGCGATTGACATAAAATTCAGCAAATTCTCTTGTATCCCTGTGATCGAATTTTACAGAAAGAAAGTCATCCCTTCCATCACTTACGGAGCAGAAGCCATGCCTCTGATTCCAAGTAAAATCTGGCAAAAACTTGAAAGTGTGTTCTGGAAAGGGGTCTTGTCCCTTCCAAAATCAATGTCCATAGCTGCTATCCGGAGAGAACTGAGCCTAGTGTCTCTAAAGACTATAGTTGACATTAGTTCCCTGAGGCTGTACCAAAAATGCATCATGGATGGGAGCGAGGACATTTTTGGTCTCCTAAACAAGGAGTTAAATTCTGGCAAGGTGCAAATGCTGGTAGCATGGAAAGAAGCAAACTCGGCTTTACTCAACTCAGTCGTTTGCTCAGAAGCCGACCTCACCTCACATCCAACTAGAGTGTTCAAAAAATTGAAAGAGCTTGACTGGATTCAAACCCAGGAGTCCGCTTCAAACAACAAACTACTCCAGCACTTGCCTCCAACATTCCGAAAGCTCAATGAGCCAATGAAGTACTTTCAAAAATTCCCCAATAGGGGGGCACGGAATGCTCTTCTAAGGATAAGGTTGAACTTGGTGGCCACTAACGAAATTCGCAGGATCAGAGGTTTATCTGATACGAGCGCTTGTCGCTTATGTGAAAATAAAATCGAATCCATCAGACACTTGCTTCTGTTATGCCCGAAAAATCAGAACCTGAGAGGGGCCTACTTGAAACATCTAATAGTGGACGATCGTGGGTGGGACGAGGACACCTGGTGGAATAGACTGATCAGTGGAGACAGAATAACCTGGCTCCTGGCAACTGTGAAAATATTGGAACACACGATGAAAATGATAATTCACAGGGTCCCACCCTGGCTAGTTACCGTGAAATTCACTTCTTCAGTTCTCTTTTGTAAAATTATTTTGAATATACACAAATAAAAAAAAAATATATATATATATTTTGGAAATCATGTGGACACATGAACGAGAGCTTCAGTCTTTAGGCTGCCAAGGGACATTAGTGAGCCCTAGCAGGGTCCCGCCTCAGAATGATATTTCAGAGCCACTCGGTCCCGGTTAGCTCCGGCTCACTTGAAGCCTTGGTAATTGCTTTTTTGTATAGTGCCTATACATTGCTTGCTGCTCTCTGTTTGCTTAAGTCATGCCCACTACCTGTGCATCACCCAGGAAGTACTGATGGCCGAACCCAAAAACCATCAAGGATGTGTCTTTTTGATAACTGGATGTAGAAAAGATTCTTGCTTGCCACCAGCACCTTGCACTCCAAGCCCTGCCCATTGCTAAGGGAATGAGAGAGTCGGTGCTGCTGGGAGTTGTAGTCCCTCTGGAGGGCTAGCCTATTACAGGGAGGAGCAAAGGAATGCAGGATAGACTATTGTTTGGCAATATTTGATAAATACTTTACACGCTAAATGACATGCAAGTCTTGGAATTCCTTTTTGGGTTTTTTTACTTACATCTTTTTGGTGATGTGCAGATCGGTACATAGCTATCGGACTCAATGGAACAGTTTCCAAAGAAACCGACACTTGTTTAATGCAAATAAGTGCAGAGCAGAACCACTGCACCGTTGGAATCACATAAAAAGCGGGGTTCCAAGTATGTGATATTGATAAAAGGAAATACATGGAGTTTCTTTTAAATTGGGCGTGCTGGATTCCTGCTTTACATACATAAGTCAACACGAGTAAATAATTGAAAACAATGAATTATTGAAAAGAAAACTGCAAGCAGGGCGGTCGAGAAGTTGGCTCGTGCTTCAAACCGTCGCAATTTTAAATGCCCCGCTGTGAAAATATCCTGCCTTGTAACGCGATCGGTTTTGGAGCACGTGCAGTCTGCAGTGAACATTAAAAGGCTGCAGGGCCTGATTGTCTTGTGATGCAATGCCATATCGGAATATGTCACGATCCTTACCTGAACGTGGTGTCTTCGTCGATATAAGCGTGGGCATCAGTGGCAACTTAGTGGCGGGAGCGCCCTGGGTAGAAAAACAAATATTTGGCGCCAGAACATTCGACCTCCCCACGCCCCCCTCCTCACTACCCTGTGCCCCTCCCAGGTCAATGCGGGTGTTTGGGGGGGAGGGCGGGTTATTGGAGGTGCCACATTTTTCTTTTTGGTGATGGGAGAAGGCGTCTAACAAGGTTACCTCCCCACTCCACGGCGGAGCAGGGAGTTAATCACTGGCTATACTAATGAAATCCCCCCACTGCTCCCACGTTAGAGTTGGGAGGTACTTACCGCAGCACCCTATTGTTAAATGCGGCCGCAGGAGCGCATTCACCAGCTTGGGGTAGCCCTTGAAAGACCTCCCCACCCCCAGAACGGTCACCCCGGTGGCCCACCCCCTAAGGCCGGCCCTACTGCGCATCCTCCGCGATGGCAGGGTACTTTTTCCGAGCCTTGCTGTGTTTACTGATGGGACCTTTTGTGCGCCTTCACACTGAAAAACCAGTGCTTGGTTAGCCTTCCATCCTCTGAGAAGATTGCATTTTACCCACCAGTGAAAATGTAGGGTCTTGCGTGATGAGAGAGATTTGCCGGAAGGCAAACGTTCTTAATGCCGGAGATGAAATTAGCCACTGTTTTAGATTATATATGCATGTTTTGTTAGTGGCTACGTCGGGCGTGTCAAAGGTAGGGATTTTTTTTTATCCCTGGTCATGTAGTCATTGTGAATTGATTGGCTGATGGTTCTATAATCATGAGAGTGGCGTATGCAATTCGTGACGCCTGGTGCCTCGGCGGATTGTGGTGGGGGCCGCTTTCTGGTATTCACTAGGGTGTGGCTGGGCTTCGCTTCACTATGTGCAAATCTGTCATTATGGCACATTATACCAAAATGAATTTGTCCTTATATGTGACGGCCAGCAGGGAGACTTTGAGAGGTCAGCAATTTGCAATCAAACCTGAAATCTCACCTGAGGCTTGCCTGCTAGCTGTGGGAAGGCCCTGACACATTTTCACAGATCTGCGCTATATGCCTTCCAAAATGTGGTACTTCTTCGGAAAAGGGCTTGGTTTGGTCAGATTTGGCTGTATGGCTCCGCCTGTCCAGTGGAATCCTCGCCCCTTATCGGCTCATGCAAAACTACTTGGCCCCATGCTTTGGACAGGGGTGTTGCTAGGTCTGGAAAAGATCTTGGGCTTCACTAATGTCGGGACTAGCTGGTCTTTTGGTTGTAGCCCTTGAGCTTCTATACATTGCTGCAACCATAAGACCTGGGGCTATAGCCCCCTCAGCCCCCTCTCCTGCAGTTTGGGTGTACTTAGTCGAAAATATTTGACCTTTTCACATTTGATCGCATTTTGACAGAATTTATTTAGCTAATTTCTTTGGACGAAAATGCGGGGGGAGACCCCCCGCATATTACCCTATTCCCTTACCCCACCCCATATATATATATTTAATAAAAATGTGACTGAATTTCGACCAAAAAGAGATAAAAAAAATTCAGTCAAAAGTAAAAGGTCAGATGTTCTTCCAACAAGTATGCTAATACCTCTCCTGCAATGCCTCTGGCTTTGGGACACCGCTAGTAGCCATGTAGCTGAGGGGCAGTGGTTTCCTCGGAGAGGTGCGGGCCGCATGACTGATGTATTTATTTGTGTCTACCTGGAGACCTGCTCAGTGCTTACGTCACTAATTTTGAGTTACTTCTCTAGGTTCTTCTCCATTGCTTTTGCAGACTTATTGATGCTTTTGAAATCGGATGCCTTCTTCCGTGGTAATCGTTTTGGACCCAAAGTGATTCTTTTAAAGGGTAAGAATTCTCCATGCAGCTATGCAGATTAATTTCTCATGAGATATGGAGTGCCCTTAAAGTAGTTTTCCTGGCAATTTCTGCTTTGCACATGCAGAATTGTTTCACGATGATCCATAGGTTCCCTTATAAAGGCAGTAGCGAATTGGGTTCCTCAGAATGCATGCTAAATCTCCCAACGCAAGTTCTGAGCAAGCTCTCTTCTGCTCTCACCCTAATGCTTCCTCCATTACCTACTGACCCACCCTCAACCTCTCCGGCACACGCTTACATCTCTGTGTTCGAAGCCACCACACCATGCCTCACCTCCCGTTCTGGCTGCCATCAAAATGAAAGAGGGGCTCTGCATGGTGCCACGCCCTTCATTTCCATGGTGGGTATGTAAAGTGAGGATTTCTTGTCTGAAACAATGGGTCACATGCTCGCCGTGGACCATTATTTCAGACAAATTAATTTCTCTCTGCACCAGGTTAGAAACTCTGGGTGCTAATATAAAAAAATCACCCAGTCCCTTGGCTCTGCTGGCTGCGGCCTTTTCCAGCTGGTAATTATTGCAGAACAGGCAATTATTGCTAAATTATGGTTTTTGGAATGTTGGCATGGCCATAGTGAGCACTGTATCTGCATAGGGCCTTAACTACTTTTGCCAAGCTTGACGTTTCACTCCCAAAGTTCAGCCTTAATGCTACCTCGCCCGGAGCCAAAATGTCATCGGGACAATTCTCACTGCAAGGTTCTGAGCATGTTCTCCAACTGTTATCTTTAAATTTTAACTTGCTTGTAATCTTTTTTTTGTGATTTAGCATATTGTAATAGCATTACATCCCTGGGCAAAACTGATAACCTATTACAGCCCTATGTGCAGGGCTGCGATATCTCAGTATGACTTAATTCTAAGTCGTTTTGGGATTATGTTTATTTTCATATCATACTGCTGCTGAACCTTACTTCATTGTTTGGGAATACTGTATAATGTGTATGGTCTGTAGCCTTGGGGGTCCGTTTTACTTGTTATGTTACCCATGAAGTAGTGGAGTGCCACATTTTGCTCTCCAGGAACCTCTGGATGAATTCTAACAAATATTTTTGCCCATCTGACATAGATCGAAATTCCATACTCACCTCTTTGGTCGAAGTCAAATTGGTCGACATCTTTGTGACTGCATTTTCTATCACAAGCTATTCCTATTCCTACATGCTAATAACTCTAACACACATTGTGCTTTGTGCTTGTTACTAACGGCTCCCACCGACTACTAATGTGGTACGCTAGATGGGCCTCCTTATCTAACTATGTATCTACCAGCTATTTACACAGTCCTACTGAGGACTATCCTACATCTACTCATCATGCTAGATGTTAACCTACCTAACACCCTGCCTCCTTTGACATCGTTAATACATCTGACCTGTAACTCTCCGGGCCAATACCTATATCCTAGCCATGGATCCCTTGAGACAGCCTCCTCTGTATCACGTCCATGTGATACATTTAGCAGAAACCTTAGACTCCGCGCCAGGCTAACTAAACTGCATGAACCTCCCCGTAGGTCTCTTCCCCCTACCAACATCAAAACTAACCTCCAGCAGATCTGTAATCCTCGCTATATTAGACCACCTCCTTCACCCAATTCCAATACCTGCCCAACTCAGAACAATAAGCCCACTACACCTAACACACCTACTACTCCATCCCCCCAAGCCACAGAGGTCTCCAAGACCCCAACTATCGTTGGAGCGCTCCTGAACGTGAGATCGCTTGTCGCCCATGCCCTAGACATTGCCGACCTGATCTCAGAAGGCAACCTTGACTTTCTCGCTATTACAGAGACGTGGCTACACAATGCAGCAGGACCCTCGCTCATGCTAGCCATCCCGGATGGCTACACGATAATCAGAAATGACCGAGAAGGTGCAAAAGGTGGCGGCATCGCCATAATCTCCAAAACGAGCCCCTCACTCAGACTAGTACCCACCCAATCGATCCAATCTTGCGAGACCTTATCTGCTAAACTCCAGATAAATAATAATCAACCTCTCACCATCCACCTTTTATATAGACCCCCAGTACCCTTAGGCAACCTTCTCACTAATAACCTCAAACCTTGTTCTCAAATAATCCTCCTTGGGGACTTTAACCTAGGTTTCCATGACACCACGGATACTAATGCTAGAGTGGTAGCCAACACTATTCACGCACTAGGCCTAACTCAAAGAGTTGACAAGCCTACGCACCTGAAGGGAAGAACACTAGAATGGATAGCCGACTGTAACTGCTCAGCCACTATCCTATCCATAAAACCCCTACCTTGGACAGACCATTCTTTAGTGTCCTTTAACCTACCCACCTCCAGACCTAACCCCACAGTCCTTCCAATAGCACCGCCATGCATAACCAGAAATAAAAAATGCATTATAGTAGAGAAAGTGATCC
The DNA here is from genome assembly GCF_040938575.1 of Ambystoma mexicanum. Taxonomy (NCBI): domain Eukaryota; kingdom Metazoa; phylum Chordata; class Amphibia; order Caudata; family Ambystomatidae; genus Ambystoma; species Ambystoma mexicanum. Next base: position 905,365,495 of record NC_090926.1, read on the forward strand.
CAGCTATATTACCGACCCTCAATGCATTATCAGCTAAACTAAGCCCCAGCACCCTAGTACAAGAATTCAATAATATCATGCTTGTCACCCTAGATAAACTGGCACCTCTCAAACTCAGATCAAGCAAACCAAAAGCTCACCTAAACAAATGGTTTACTCCACAGCTAAGAGACTTACGCATCCTGAAAAGAAAAAGTGAAACTACCTGGAGGCTCTGCCCTTCAGTCGATAACAAAGCCAGACTAACCTCTCTCTCCTCACTCTACAAAAAAGAAGTTTGCCAGGCAAAACGTAACTCGTATGATGACCGCATAGCCAACTCTAATTCCAGCATGAAAGAGCTCTTTTCTATTCTAAAGGAACTTGAGTCTCCTATCGCCACACCGGACGCCTGTACCAAGGACAAACCTTGGTGCACAGATATCCAGCAAGCCCTAACAAATAAAATTATTACTCTCCACAATAAAATCCAGCAAAAAAAAAGAAGTACTTAAAATTCAGGATTCGCCTAAAATGCCCAACACTAATAATCCATTGGCGTACAGTGATTCCTTCCACTTCTCTAAAATGACCACCTTGGAAGTAGAAAAAATTATCCTGTCGCTTAAACCATCTAACTGTAAAGGTAACCTTTGCCCAGCACAGTTAATAAAAGACGCTGCCAGAGAATTATCGCCCTTTATCACCAAACTGATTAACGCCTCCTTTGCCTCAGCCACCATCCCTGCCAAACTTAAACAGTCCTGGGTACTCCCCCTACTTAGAAAGCAGACATTAGACCCCCTCATCCCTACCAAATTACCACCCTATTATTACGGTACCGTTTCTTCTCAAGATTCTGGACAAAGCTGCTTATAACCACATTCAAAAGCATCTAGAACTACACAACCTCCTAGGAGAGAGACAATCGGGCTTCCATCCCCTACATGGAACGGAAAGTGCCCTTATTGACTTAAAATCCCAAATTGACGAGCTACGAGACAAAGGGAGAACAGTACTTCTGCTACTCCTTGACCTCTCAGCTGCCTTTGATTTGGTGGATCATAAAGTCCTCTGTAGTCACCTGGATTCCGCCGCCCATTTCTCCCCGGAAGCCATCAGATGGATTGAGTCATTTCTGAGTGAAAGAACAATGAGTCTTCTCCCCCTCAGCAGCGGCAGATCCCACCCCTATCTCATGCGGTGTCCCCCAGGGCTCCTGCGACTCCCCAACTCTATACAACATCTTCACCAAGCCCTTGTTTGATGATTTTGGACCATCTCGGTATCACCTACACTAATTATGCAGACGATACACAGATCCTCCTCCCGCTTTCTGGGGATCATGCGAAAGACACGGAATTGGTGAACAAGGTGTATCTTATCATCCAGGCATGGATGGCCACTCATGGCCTCTGTCTGAACGATGATAAGACAGAGTTGATTATCCTGGGCACTCAAACCAATATCAAAAAACTAGGTCAGGAATTCTCCTCATTTAACATAGACAGGAATATCATCCAAGTATCCCAGGACGTAAAAACCTTGGGATTCTATCTTGATTCTACCCTATCTCTTGACAAACAGCTAAAATCCCTTGCCTCCTCCACGGCTTACACGTGCAAATTGATAAGAGCCGGTAAACCTTTCCTTTCCAATAAGAGCTGCTTAATCTTGGCTAGAGCCTTAATACTCTCTAGGATTGACTACTGCAACGCTCTCTTTTCCGGAGCGAATAAAACTATAACGCAAAGACTACAAATACTACAAAATAATGCCCTGAGAGCAGCACTAGGCATAAACAAAAGATCCCACATCTCCGCCGCCAGACGCCATCACAACTGGTTGACCACTGAGAACAAAATAACACTTAAGATGTTATCCCTGACCGACAAAGCCCTTAATAACTACTCCCCCAAATACCTGATTGGCAAATTCCACAGGAGAACATCCCTCAGACCGACTAGAGCTGTCAATTCCAATTGCCTGACAATACCGAACTTTAGACTTAAGACGATCGGAGGTAACCGCTTTCAGGTAAAGGCTGCAAAGACCTGGAACGCACTACCACAAGACCTGAGACTGGACTTACCCTACCCTCGCTTTAGAAAAAATGTCATCCAACTCCTCACCTCGACTGACCTCACATGACCTATGTCACCTACAACCCTGATCGCCCTCACTTGAACCTTGTATATTTGTAATTATCTGTTTCCCATGACCTCACGGTATTTTCTACTGTACATTCTGCCTTGATGTAACCTGCAACTTGATTGACCTTTCTCGAATTTTGCATACTCTGTAATCACTGTATTTCATATTGTATGCTATGCTTTGATGTAGCCTGTAAGCTTTGCATTTTTCTTGCCACTGCGCCCTGCTACCCTTGGGTCTGGCGCGCATAAAAAAGTGAATAAACAAACAAAACAAACAAATAGGTAGGTGGTGGTTTTGGGTCAGGTATATATAAAGTGGATTTAGGAGTCCCCCCCCTGATTTTGCTGTATCAAATTTGGTTAAATTCAAACAAATTGAATTCGGCCAAATTTTTTGCAGCCATCTAACACATCCTGAAATTCACTCATGCTGCTTCCAGACCGCGGGATGCAGGGGAGGGTGGTAGAGGATGCTGCATTTTTAGTGCACTGTTACGGTGCGGCCTGACTGCAATGTGTGTGGGATTTACAGAAGAGCTTCTATGAAGAGGTGGGTGTGAGGGGTTTGAATTAGGGCAGCAGTGTCATCCTCATCTCATGTACTTTGGCCTTTTGCATTGAAGTATGATGACATCATTTACTTGTAATACTATAATAGCTGTACAATACTTTCAGTATGGGAACAACCATTAGAGAATACCAAACACGTTTTTAGGTTCTCTCACCTATGCGTTTATATACTTTAGCAATAATACCCGATCCGGTGGGCTGAATCGGCTGGCAACAGCCCGGGGCCTGAGTTAAGATCCTTGGTGCCGTTACCACCCAATCCGGCGGTCCGTATAGGGGTATTATTGCTATTATCACCCTGAGTTGCCAATTCGGTAGCCTGGGGTGCTGACAGCAATGTTTTTATATGAATGAACGGGACGCCTCATAGCATCCCATTCATTCATTAAAAAAAACGGAGGCAAGATGTCTGCCACGGATCTGGAAAATGGGGATGCAAGTGGAGCCCCTCTTCCATTTCTATGCTGGCCAAACAGAAGATGGAGCGGCAGCCTGGGCGCCACCACCGCTGAAACCATCAGGTAAGTGGGGATGGGAGGGACAGGGAAAAGAAACATAAGGGAAGGGAGGGTCTGGGGAAGCAGCCGTCCAGTTGCTTGGAACGCGGCCTTGCATCATGGGATTCAGCCTGTGATCCGAGCAACCTGATTGGTTTCTCCCCCGTTCCAGGGTGCTAATAGACATTATAGGAATTATAGTCTGGTAGAATCCTTTCTATGAGAGCAACCATACACAATTCAAAACTGAAAGGTCATGAATTGCATGCATGTGTGTTTTAGCAAAGGGATTATCTGGATTATCTACAGCCACCTTTGTAGCGCAAAGAATGCAGGGACCCTCTTTCTTTTAATAAAGGCATTTCAGATGTTTGCTTGTTTCACTGCATTGCTCTTCTATTAAGGTCAGCTGAGCAGGTGACTGAAAGGTTTAGAAATATATATTGTCAGCAAGGGAAGTGCCTTGTATTAACTCCATGAGCGCTCTCACGTTCCCTTTGGGATAAAGATGTTCTCTACAAGAACTAGTCATGGACCTCGTCCCCTCTCCCTCTTCAGTTGCTCGAGCTGGGTTCTTTCCAAACTTGCTGTTAATTAGTCAAGAATACTATGATGTACCTGTCCTGCATTGGAAGCTTGAAGGCCGAATGCATCTGCTTTCTGATCATGGAGGACAACCTCTGGACAATGTTGGCATACTTTCATCATTAGCTTCCTATCAAACAGAAAGTTCCTTGTAAATGGACTTTGTCTAACCAAATGTTATTAGCCGAATTTCCACTTAGGGGTTCTAGTCTACTTGCCAACAAAGCCTCTGCCTTCAGTGCATTGGGCATTGTTTCTCCAGTTTGCTCTCATTAAATATCTCCCACTCTTGGAGAAGTGGATTTTTTAATGTCGCTCATCACTGGAACGGTCGCTGTGCCTTGCTTCATTATATTTATCATTCGACAAGTTTTCATATTTGCTTGTGAAGATCAACTTTGTAATCAAGCTTTTCCTTCCGCTCTGTGGCATTTCAGCTCACAGTGAATCTCTCATTGAGAAAGGATTTATAGAGATAGTTACACCTCACATTACCCTAGTTTAGTGAAACAACATACATTCTGTGATGTGACTTGGTAACAACAAATATTCATCAGTCTGTTGCAGTTGTTATTCCATGCAATTTCTTTCGTATATCCTTGTAGAGTGTCTCGTGCTCTTTCTTCCTTACCCCAGGACAAGAAAGATTTCTTTCGATTGTACCAAGTAGGACTTCTGCCTGTTTTTGTTGTTTTCAAGAGCATTCAGGTTCCCCAGTAAAGGGTCTCATGCCTTCCCTTACAGCACAGCAATAAAGAATCGTTATAGAGTGGTTATAATCAGTGACTTGCAGGTATATGATATTTTGAAGTAGCTGCTTCGAGGAATTCACAGTGGGTATATAACGGTTGGGTTCATTAGATGTCCGAGTCAGGGTCTTCTATTTGATTAACGTAAACGTTTGGTATTTTGAATGTAATGTACTTGATCTTGTCTGGCCATTTTCCTTTTTGTTGGTTACACTTCTTCTCAAATGGTGATACCGATAAATTTGTAAAAAAAAAAAAACATTTGCTTGCTTGTGAGGCGATTGTCCTCTTGCTCACACAACCTCTCTTTCAATCACCGTAAAGAAATCTACACTGAAGAGAATGATGCAGAGAAAGCGCTAAATTTAAAAATAAAAATGGAAGCTGCAGACTGTGCACAGCATCTGAAAAGAGTATGTGCAGGGAAATGTGCAATTTCAGCAGCTCCTCTACAACAAGAGTATATGTCCAAAATAATTGCCAAAGAACAAAGAGACATTTTCTAAGTTACATGGATGAATCCAGCAATTTGTTGTTAATTGGAGAACAGTCCAACTGGGATGAAAAGCGAGCATTTCATATCAGAGTGTTGGGAAGGAGCTTGCACCTTCCTTCATTCCCAAGCGCTTTAGAATTAGGCAAGACTTCTGTTGACTGTTTCTAGACACTACAAAAGTCTACGGGGAGGAGGAGCACTGAGAGAGAGATTTTTTCATGCAAATATAATCACACACAGAGACATGAGTGGACACTAAGAGAAGGCAGTTATTATTTTAAAATAAGGTGCAAATAAGTATTTGCTGAATAAATTGGTAAATGTAAAATCCTATTTAGTTTTTCTGAAAGCATGGTAGAAGAAGGCTCTCTGCTAAAAGGAATGTGGCCTGCGCTAAAATAGACTACAGGCATTGCCATCCTGTTCACTAGCTCTAGCAAAGCATCACGGAACTCAACAGCTGTATGCTGTCTGTCAAAGAGCCCAGGCAGGCTAATGCCCATGCACGCAATGCTGAACTATGGAAAACAAGGTTTTGAGGAGATTATAAGACCAGATATAAATATCAGTCGAATGAATGAGATGTGGAGAGCATGATGGGAAAATGTTTTTATATATAGATGTTCATAATGAAGCAAAATGATGAAAAACATGAAGTACAGTGTATTCTTGCATAGGCTAGCAATATGTTAAGTAGCACGTCCTAAACAGAAATCTGACCATGAAGAAAGGAAGACTGGAACATTCCTTGCATGGAAGAAGGACAGTTTTGGGTGGAGCCATGCCAGTATCAGGTGACCAAGTCAACAGTATATACGCTCCTGTCTGGCTCCAGTCTGCAGGAGAATGGCATGGTTGAGGCACACCGTTCAGGCAGCAGATTTCCTTGCTCCTATCCTCATTTCTGTAAAAGATAAACTTGTTATCCTTGAACAATAGACTTTTGGCCTTGGCTCCCTAGAGGGGCGTACTTTACTCTGGTGTGAGCGTGATTAAGGATACCCGCATAATTAAGGTGTACCGCTGTAAATTGGGCTACCCTTACAAGAGTCACCCCAAATCTGGTCCTGCATTCATCTGTTTATTTCCTTTCAGGATTAAGATTCGGCAGGATAAAACCTTTAGAGACTCAAACATGTAAAATGCTGATAGGAGTTTGATTACAAAGAAAAGTTATAATGCCGCACTGTTTTGTGGAAATGTAAAAGCAATGGACAGATGTGGGGAATAAAATAACTTTTAAAGCCTGCATTTGTGAATGAAACTAGCTTAAAACTGGAAAGCAAAGTGGCATTTCCCTGACCTGAACATAAAATCATATGGCACTGCTTGAGTCAAAAGGAACAAATATTTTTCTTTTGTTCTGGGACCAGGCCTTACAGAGCAAAACAAATTCTGCTCATTAACAGCCCCATTTGTCATTGAACATACCAGCAATTCACTACAAATACAACTAATTTACTTTGGCAATTTGCACGTAGTGGTTTGCTGTCCACTTAATGAACTCTCCAATCAGCTCTGTTTTTCCAGTGGGATGCGATTAACACCTGTGCCTGTGCTTTTTTTGATATATTTGTTTAAGAAATTGAACGATGGGAGATCAAACTCCAAAAATGTGGCGGGCTAATCCGCACACATTTCATAGGCTCACCGCACAACAAACACATAGTCACGTGTACTCTGGGTGGGAACAGCCTAGAGGTGCAGTCCTCCTGTCATGTACAGTTGGATTGTGCCAGCCAGGAGTACATGAGAGCAGCAAAAGGAGGAGGGCAACACCTTCCTCCTGTCATATTAAATATCAAAGGCTCCATGGATACGCCCTGTCCTTTGTCCCCTTGCTGGTGGCAGTGCATACTGATGACACTTAATTGAAGCAGCCCTGGTCGCAGGACTCACAAAGGACAGGATACCCAACACCCTTTTGATATACATCTGTGTCAACTTGAAATCAAATTCTGCCCCTTAGTATGAAGGGCAGTGAATTTCATGTCTGGGACAAATGTTTACAGTGGTCATCCCCGCAGGGGGACCCCATTCAAGAAGGTACGAGTATGTGATTTGATGGAGACAAAGCCTGTTCTCGACATAACTTCAAGGGAAACCTGCGCTTTGATCAGGAACCACAGAGTTCAATTATCAAGAGAGGTACTTTGATCCACAACAGAAAGGAAGATGGGTGGGATTTAGTAGTACATGTGTCAACCCTTTACCTTTCCTGTTGCAAAGCACTCTGGTTATGACCTCACACATAACAGAAGATTGTTAGTGGGGACCCAGGATTGGTTCATTAAGGTAGGCTTAGCCTGCACCAATCACTGGGGCCCATTTTGCTTTAAAAGAGGATTGAGCCCCTCTTTTGGCAGATCATCTGACGACTTCAAAAGGAGTAAAAAGGACTAATTTGGACCCTGGCTGAAGGTACAGTCTGCCTTGCAGCTTCTGCCAGTGATGGAAGGCCAGGATTTCCAAAAGGGAAGTAAGATCCCTCTCCATCACATCTCCCAGGGAACAGAGGGCGATACCGAATTCAGATGACCTGTCCAGCAGCTCCAGAACCGGTACCCAGCCTGCTAGGTTCTGCTAGCAAGCTTCCTAGGTGGGAAGTGCCAGGGTGTCTCTGAAAAAAAGACAAGGCAGTTGCCTGCAAACACTTTCCTCAGCTTTGGCATGGCCGCCTTAAAGGACGACACAAGCTCAGCAAAGAAGCTAGGAGGAGTGCCACGACAAACATCAACCAGCGTCTATCTTTTGAGGACATTTTCAAGGCAGTCGAGCCCTCGGACCATGAATGGCTGCACCACTGACTGTTGTCAAGCTGCAGTCACTAAAGCCGTCCGAAACACCTCGACCAGTGTTCAAGATCCACCAACCAGCACAGAGACGGTGATTCTTGACTCTGACTCGCCTTGTTGGCCAGCCTGCAGCTGTCCATCCAGCCTCGCTTGCTGAACTGCCTGCCACCTGATACCTGCAGCTGTCTCCCGTCTTGAACTCTGTCGCAGGAGCTGCAAAGCATTCTGGAACCGACTCGACCCTGTCGAGCATCAAGATCATGTCAAAACACCAGGTACATTGGGGTTCTGTCCCCTTCGTCTTTTTCCGAAGGGCCCTAGTGACATTTACGACCCCTTGCTCTCTTGGTGCTGAAACCAAATAACCTTGAACAGTTAAGACTAATTGCTTTACTGACTACCCTCCTGTCAGTATCCATAGTACATCCCTTTCCTTCGTGAAACTGTCTGTCCTCTGTGTTCCTTTACAGAGTGGGTTGTATTTTGTAGTGTGCTAGAACTGTCTGTTGTTGTGATCATAATACATTTGATATTTTTATACAACCTTGACTGGATAGTCCATTTTACCATTGGGTAAGAATTGTATTTTCGCTGTGTTGCAAATAACCAACGGACCACAAACTTGCAGAGATGAGCCTGCCGTTCCGATCACGTTACCAAAATTGGACAAAGAGCTTTATAAATGACTTGTGTTTCCAATCTGTTCGGATCCTTTTTGGTGTACTAGAGGTTTGGGGCTGATTGATGGTTTAGAAACCGATATTCATCCCTGGACCACTGGTGCCCCGGAAGTTGATTTGTCACAACACCATTGACGACTGATCGATTTGAGCCTATGGTGTGCATTCTCTGAGATCCACAGTCTCCTTCTTTGTGTAATTGTTGGGTGTCCTGACCCACGTTTGAGCTATCATGCTGCAACATTTGCTGCTGTGGGCTTAGAAAATCCAAGATGGCCAAAAAGCCCACATGTACGCCAGAATAGGAAAACTGTGCAGTACTGGCATGGAAAACATCATGATGGCCAGAACTTCCCAGAAAATGCACAGGGAAATGCATGAAGAATAGGCTGCCACCCCTTTTTTGCCAATGTTGTGAGCACAGGAGGGCACTGCCTAAAACCACCATTGGGCTACCCACACAGTAGCCTGAAACCATTGGGAATGGCAATGCTGATTGCCAAAAGCAACCTAGAACTGTGGGGAATTCATTTTCTTAAATCCCAAAAATAGTTGCATTACCAGTACTCGCCACTATCAGAAAGCCGGCGTTTTAAAACCAGCAGACTTTTGTGTAAAACTGAACAAATGAAACAAAACCAGACCAAGGAAAGACTTGCTAAGAGGTGGATACAATGTAAAACTATATTCTGAAATGACTTGAAGGAAGTAATTATTTAATGTGTATGTAAAAATCGTAATAGACTTAACTGGGGGACAAAAAGTGACATTTAGCTGAAACCTGGCTTAATGAAACTGAATTCTGCCTGACATCTACCCCCACAGGAGTTAAAACCTGCTCAGCCACTCTTCCCCTTGCCAAAAGGAGTTGTCTCCTCTCTGATTAGATTAGGGGTGGAGCAGCTACAGGGAGTTGAACAAAGGCCTGTCCTGGGCCCAGGCAGATGGTTTATTGGGGGGATCGTAAATGGCTTCCTTTTGAACAAAGCCCTTCCTTGACTCAGGCAGAAGTTATATTGGGGGCGTCGTAAAAGTGGCTTCCTCTTGGCAGAAATGGGGAGGGGCAGCCCCCTCTGAGGACAGGCTGAGCTTAAAGAAAGTGGATAGACTGGTTTCTCCACCACGTGACCTGGGAAGACACACCCCTGTTGGCCAGAATATGATTTTCAGAAAGATGTATAACTCATGGTGCGGACTTGTCAAAATTATCTAAATGATACCATAATTCTTGTGATTTTTCTGCCCACATTTTAAGAGGTTTTAGGACCTGGTGGTATGATCTGGGGGGTTGCTAGCGGAAAATAGGGTTTCACTCCAAATGTCTGCATGTTAAAAATCTGACACTTTATCAATTAATGTCCATACTCATTGCGCACATGTGTGTAAATTTGGGTAAATGTCCGATATTGCAAAACCAGTTAAAAAGTGCAAAATGTTGCCATTTCTGAATGCAAGCCCCCAGGAAGAGCAGAGTTTGAACAGAGTATACCTCATGTGATATGTGATGGGTGCATGTAATTTTAAACAACTGTGTATCTGTGCAATATGTATTTGAATAAAATCTAGATTTGTGGGCAAACTGACCAGGGGAGGATCCTCTGACCCATAAAACCTACAGCATCACTCTGACTCACATTTCCTTCCCCCAATCATGGGAGAGGGGAGAATTGGGCCAATGACAAGTAGAGAGGGGCAGGCTTAGCTAGGCCCAGGCACACACCCACTTTCAAAACACATAAAAAGAGACTGCTGGGACAGGTAGAGACATTCAATTCCATTTGCTGCGGAGCATGCTGACCGACGACTTCACATCCAGAGATCCTACACTTAGACTTCCAAGCTAAACAGAGACTACATAACTTTGAACCAAGAAGGCCCACTTCAAGCAAAAGTATTTGTCAGCAGGCCCAAAATCATTTGCAGACTATTCACAGCCGGGCTGAGCTGTTGATTCTGGCCTGAAACCCTGCGCAGAAAGATCCAGAAGCAGTGCTGTACCCAGAGAAAGCAGAGCAGTATCCAGAACCAGAGGCCAGAGATTCAGAGTGACCCAGACCGCTGTGAGCAGAACCAGAGAGCTGACCCAGATCACTGTGAAGTGCCGAGACCAGAACCGGAGTCCAGTCCAAAACCTGACCAGATCCGTGGTGAGGCCTATTTCAAAAATATATTGTGAGTACCTAGCAGAACTGTGCAGAACCAATCTCTTAATTAAAATAATCTAATCCAAACTATTTTAATCTAACCAGAACTGCCTCCTAGAAGTTGTCACTTGTTATTTTGTAAAGCTGCACCACTGTCACTTGTCATTTTCTAGCTGCAAGCTGTAACCTGTCGCTTTGAACTTTTAAAATTTCAAATCCGAAAAACAACCTTCACAAAATCGTTCATAACTCTGCAACCGTTTGTGCTAGATTTAACTTTCCTGTGAAAGCTTAGAATCTCAGCTTTTCAACAAGCTTAGAACCGAATTGCTACTCCTTATACTTTTGCCGTAATCACGATTCACGCACTCGCGAATTTTGCCGCGATTTGCGATTTGGCCCGATTTCTTTACCTGTAAAAAGATAGCTGCTTTTGCCTGAACTGCTAAAATTCGTTTGCCTCGTAATCACCATCTCTGAATCATTGCTAAAGTGAGCCTGCACTCATCCCTAGTATCTCTCACTCACCCTGAACCTCCTAAAGGGAATTAAAAGCATTTTCAGCATATTTCTCACTTCATTGCCACCACATTCAAAGCACTTGGGCCTGTGTTTTAAAACTCATACCGGTTTTCTCTAAGCTTGCTGGGGGGGAACTGAATTTCGTATTGTATTTGATTGCATTCCTGAGAACTGTGTGCTCCTCTTTCCATCTACTTCCATGTCTTACATTGCATAGAGGAGGGGGGTGAATTGCCAGAGAAACAGTGATTATTTTATCTTTTGCTAAAATCATATCAAGTATTTCTGTACTGCATTTTATTCCTCATTGCTTTTCCCTTGAAATCATCAAAGTAGTTTTGGTACTTTATCCATCCTAAACTAACTCCTCATTGATTGTAAAGAAGTGTGCTAGTGCCAGATTACCCATTGTTGATCAACATCATATGTCTAAGTGTACTATCAGATATTAATTTATTATAAAGTGTGATATATATATATTGTTTAAATTCTCAAATAAACCTTCTAAAACGTGCAAAACAGAACTACTTCTTGGCTCAGTGGGGTCAGGGGGATTCCAAGAGAGGGGTGTTATATAGGGGTAGTCATCCAGAACTCATGAACTGGACATAAAGATATATCAATAAGGGTTTCCATTCAGTATCCCAGACTAGGCATTGACTTAGCTGTAGTGTTGAATTGAATCCTCTTACATAATGATCAATCACAGAAGAAGTGTTCTGGGAGCCAAAGGGATATCTTGCTGTGTACCTACCTAGGAAGATAAGGTGATAGAACACATTTCCCGGTTATATCACCAGGCAGAGTTTCGTTACTTGGGGTGAAACATTCAATAGAAAGGGGGAAATTGTTATTAACTGCTACCCATTTCCCACCTTTAAGTTGTCTATGGAAAATGGCAAATCTACACTTTTACACATCAATGCACTAGAAACACCATTGAAGGGAATCTAGCAAACAGACATGTTAAAAGACATCTTTCTCTTTACAAGTGTTTTACATGCAGGAACGTCTAGTAGCCGTATTTCAATTGAGTTTTTTAGAAGGCTTTTTGTAATTCTGACATGTCCATTGAGTAAAAGGGGATGTATTTATTGTCAATAAAGGAGAGATGTTTAGATGGGCTGGAATGTTCTGATTACATTTTGTTTTTATCAAATGAAAGCTTTATGTGGATTGTCATACATTTTAACACAGTGAATGTCTGTTCAGGGTAAACCAAATATATACATGGCGATGTATATGTAACAAAAGTCTCTATTCCTGTAAATGCAGCATTGAACATTGGGCGTCTGGATGCCCTCCGACTTTGGTGCGACATAACTGTGATAACATAACAGGTGGTTAGTGTATGGATCATTCTTCATGGGAGTCACCATTGACATTGGAATGTCGTAGATGCATAATGTGTTGATATTTAAATGATGTACCTATTTCTAGTTTATTAATGCATAGACTTTACGTGCAAACCTAAGTGTTTGTTGTCACGAAAGGTGGAGCGATGGCTGTAGGGAAACAGTATAGTTAAATTGGCGGTTCCTGATCCATACAAATAACTTTATTCAATAAATAAAAAATGTGTCCTTCATTTGGGATGGGTGGAAAATTCTCACGAACTGGTTGCCATCCGATGAAAACATCCTACAAAACGGACCTCTTGCGTTCTTGTTTTCCATTTTCTTGTGCTCACTGTGTTTTAATGTATTCTAGTGTAAATGCTGGTTTGCTTTCCTCTTTCCTTTCTCTTGGTACAGTAGCACAAAACCGCTGCATTCGGCAATCAAAATGTTTTGTGCTTGTTTTGTGTTATATGTACCTCAAAAATGTTGCATTAACTATAACACCTTAAGTGCAGGGCTATTATGCAAGTCTATGCAAAAAGGACGAGCATACTAGTCCTTGTTTTAGGGTCCGTTTTGAGTCACTGTGTGAAGTGTAATGGACAGATCTCAAGACATAGCAGAGGAGATACGTATCTAATGCGCCATTGCCTTAGTGGGTGTGGGGCATGTTCTCTACAAGCCATGTACAGAAAGAAATCAACTGTGAAGTCAACTGTTGCTTTTAAATACAAAAATGAAACTGATGAATGGGAATTGTCTTTTATGTTATTGGGTTCCATACTGCGCTTCCATTTGCATAGTCTCTTAGTAATCTGTGACCTACAAGAGAGGGGGATTGGGTTTGATAATAGGGAGTTAAGAGGGAAAATGCAAGATAGCTTTGGTGTTGTGTGCAGACTGGAAGAGCATGGGTTTTCTGTGCTAATACGCCTTTAGGTCATTTGTGTCATGGTGAGTTACCAGTAGGCTGAAAGAAGCATTGTGTACCCATAGTGTGAGGATGCAGTAGATGGCATTGTAATACAAGTTGATGTAGAGTTCTGATGGTTAGTGAGTGTAGGGAAAGGGTGTTCAATTGCCACATTTGGGTGCTTGGCGAATGTGCGTAATTGTAAGATGGAAAGTAGAGCTTGAGCATGTTAATGAGAGAACAAACAGTTGAGACAATGATTGCCATTTTGGGTATTCTATCCAGATGCAGATGTTCTGGTAGGTGCGTCCTTGGGAGCAAAGCCGTCGTGGGGCTCATCCTCCTCAAGTTATTTAGGCTTGATATCTTATCATGAACATCTAAATACACCTATTCATCTAGAAACTATTAATCCTTGAATGAGTAATTGCAAAAGAGACCCCGTCTGCCCTTTACAATATGAGGAGACATTCATTGGCAACTTTTTAATCTTTTTTTTTATTTTTTATTATTGATTCCTGGCAAGTACATTAGGAAAACATGTTGGTGCCGAATTAGGCGTTTTACCTCATTTGCAGGTAAACAAATGTGTTGTCATCACTGCTATATATAACGTGATCGCATCACGTTATATATAGCAGCCATCTTGAATTGGCCAAAAAACCCTCAGCTAGAAGAGCAACTCATGCACGGAGGCACTAACCAGTTAAGAAGAGGGGACTAGAGTAAAAACTGGACTTTGGGGCTTTCTTCCAAATTAACTCCGTACACTTGGCTAAAGATATAGGCTCACTAGAACAGTGCCATGGAGCATTGTTTCTAATGAATCCTTTATATTCAGATAAAGATATATACTCAACCTTATAGGTTCACACGAATGACCTGCTATTGAATACATTCTAGTGGGGAGGCAGTAACAGTGTGAACTCGACCAGGAGCCCCATGTGAATCACTATCCTTGACAAGGGTAAGATTTATACAAATACCTTACCCAGTATATATATATATATATATATGAAACTATGACCACTTGGAGGCATTAATTCAACAACTGGATATAATATAAAAACATTTTTAACTGGTTACCCCAATTTAGGCTCACCAACAAACGCCGATCCTTAAACCCAATAAGGGTGGAATTAAGAAAACCTTGGGGGATATACATAACCCAATGAATGCAATAAAATGATCCAATCATTGTACAAGATCAGACATCTTCCACTGAAGGTGGGATTGGTGCTTGGATGAATTGTAGAACTAAGGCTGCATTAGGCATTTACAGATATTACACGTTTAATTTTAACTACCAGGTCTTTTCGGTTCACTGGAGGCAACTACATGCTCCAGCATTCCAGAACATGATACCCACAGCTTGGACTGAGTTAGCCTGACTGACACCAGGTGAATATTAATGGAAAAGATCATAATAGATAGCTAGTTGATGTAAACACTAAGAATGGATCAATATAGATCATCCCACTAAAAAAGTGTTTTCTCTATTTTAAGTTTTGCAGATCAGTGTGCGGCTTGGGACACAAAGTACAAACAATAGCTCCTGAAGAAAGGAACAGATTTCCTGAAACGTAGAGCATATGATTTATGGCTTGTGACGTTAAGAATCTTTATCATTGTCCTGTTGAAAAAGAACTTTGTAAAATATTTCTTGTGTATCATTCAACTACATAAACAATCAAGATTGCTTAAAGAGACCAGAGTGAAAGATTCTTGAAAAGAATATTATTATTACAATTGACTAAATACATGGTCTTAAATACATTGCATTAACCATAGGAGTGCAGGGGACGGGAATGTTCCACAAATCTGTGGACACCTGTTGGCAGGGACGTCATTTCACCAACATGCCAGGGGTAGCGTAAGTGACATCACATGACCCTTGACTCCCCTGATGACATCACAGGAAGTGATGTCATTTGACCCCCACCCCGAAGTGATAAAGCGGGTAGTGATGGAACACAACCTTTCACCCATTGACAAAAGAGGAAGTGGCATCACATAGCATTTTGTACACTACGAAAAATATGGTTACAATATCACTATAATGTGATGTACATTTCATACAAGAATGGATCACCATATGTATCGTTAAGATCAGTGTGTATGGGCCCATGTTACCAAATTACTGTGAATGCAAGCAGACGTCCATGACCAAATGATAATGATGTGTTCTTTTATAGCACTTACGCTTAAGCGCTTTATATAGAAAAAATATACACCCAATATCACCCAACCTGTGTTGGTACTCATTTATCAACCTCAGAAGGATGAGTTGAGGTGTTTAAGATCAGACTAAATCAGTGACTCACCCCCTGAAGTGTGCCTGAAATAAACCTTTAATGAGTCTAGCAATTATTGTATAGAATTCCAGAAAGACACATTATTTGGTATTCTTATGCTTTATTATTTAGGTTTAGTTGCGAAAAAGTTAGACTTGTGTCACTCCTGTTCTTATTTTTCTTCTTTTTTTAAGGGGCCTGAACAAGAAAGCCAGCCACTTAAAGAGCCACATGGTGCTGGCCACAGCCAGGAGCTTGCATTACAAAAATTAGAAACCTTCTTTTTTTGTTTTTTTAAGAGGTTGCAAGGGAGTCCTCAGAGGTCGCAATTGCGACCTCTGGCAACCCCTAAAGGACGTCCCTGCCTGTTTGTCTCATTAGTTTCACAACCTAGTGTCTGTCTGGGTTGTTTTTCTCCCTTGCACCCTTGTACCTGTCTAATAACAATATCAATTTAGAGCTAAATAAAGTTGTGCTCCTGGATGTTAGGCGTTAGCGTACTACTACCTGGAGGTACAAGACGCAGCTGAGTCCAGAGTCAGATGGGCCGTCGTTCAGTGTTTATTCCAGTAAGGTAGGCCTTTCTCCTTTACACCACTAACATAGTATGGCAACTGCTGTGTAAATTGCTTACCTGTAACTCATGTTCTCCAGCATTGGTATCTTTCATGGATTCACATGCGTCCTCCGACCACCATAGGTCTAAAGGCTACATATAGGTAGTCACTCCGGGGGTTAGAACCTGAAGAGGACCTTGAGGTGCAGGTCTAGATACTCGACATCCCAATGTTTGGGGTCCAAAAGCACCCAAAGGGACAGGGGCGGACTATAAAAACACAACTGTTTTTTCTTTATATAAAGTAATAAGTGTGTAACTGATGACTGGGAATATTGCGAATCCATGAAAGATACCAATGTTGGAGAACAGGAGTTACAGATAAGCAATTTACTGCATCAGCATGCCTAAAACCAATAGATCAATGCTCAGGAAGACAGGGCTATTTAAGAGGCCCTCTGTTTTCTTAATACCGTTTTCATAGTGGGGCCCTTGGGAGGGAACTGAAACCTTCCCTTCCTGTACATTGTTCAGTGTCCAAAGTCCATTCTGTTTTGGTTTGCAAGGACTGGCGCGCACACCAATTTACTCGTTGGACCAAAGTCATCGTTCTTCATGAATGAGCGTAATCGGGCATATTGTAGGTTTATTATTTGGTTTAAGCAAACACTGGCCTAAATGATTGATTCATTGAAACAAGGGTTGACCTGGGGTCAGTACGCACCCACGCGCCCCAGTGTTCACAGTATTATGTTTCATTAGCTAGAGTAGAAAACAAGTTCAGTTGTCGACTTCGATTCCAAATTATTTCCCCGCAGTAACGAATTCAAGTGCGACGTTTAGAAATCCAAGCTCTCTGGGGACGGGACAGGGCTGATGTTTTTGAAGGCAATAAATATTTCAGCCTCGCGTTTCAGACTTTCTTCTCGGCCCCTTTGATCTGACTCCGGTGAAGTTCTGATTCCGCTTGAATGACTTCACGCTGTCTTTATTCTGACAAAAAAAGGAAGTGGTTCTGCACAGATGCCATATGTTTAGACTTTGGCACTGTGAAAAAAATGGCCGTTGCTCCCCTCATTGTTTTTCCAAGGGAGGCCAGCCGCCGAAATATGGTCTTCGCCACATTTGAGATTCGCGCTTAGATTGTATTTAAATATGAGGTTTGTAGGGAATAGTTTTATTTTTTACATTGCACATTCGAATGAATGTGGCTTGTGCAGTTGTTCGGGTTCTATCTCCTGCTTGCGCAGCACTTTACAGAAAGCACGTGGGGCGCTCTGGGAAAGGCATGCATTCGGCTGTCTGTATAAAGAACGAACATTACATGCAGGCTTAATCAGCGTGTGACATCAGCCTCCCCAAGCTGCTATTTAGACCCAGCCGGGAAAGCATGGAATGATCAAAATAGTGTGTTTATGACTTCCTGTCCTTCCAGAGATTACTTGCTGATTTATACTTCCTAAACCATAAATGCTTCTTACCAGCCTCATCCCCTTACAGCGCACCCCACTAGACAGCCACACTCCAAAAAAGTGCTAATACAGGTTTCACGCCAGCTTTAAAAGAACACAAAATCGAAGTTTTGGTAACGTTTATAGAACTGAAAACAGGCTGAACTGGCGGGCTGCGTTAACTTTGAGTCGCATAGACCTCTCCAGATGGTGGGCAGGCTGTGCAATGAACAATAAGGCAGGGCTGTACATTCTTTCACAGAAAAAAAAGAAAGAGAATCTTTCACTTAAAGCTCCATTGGCTGCAGGAGTAGTATGCACAATACAATATAGCTATCGCCACTGCATTTGGGGGGGGGGGCGGGAGATACAGGGCCAGTTAACAGGCCGCCAGCACGAGCCCGGTAGGCCCGAGCAAAGAAAGGGCTCTGGACCATTACCAGCACTGTTAACCCCCTCCCCAACCCACATGGAGCATGATGGCTATTCGCACCTTTGCGGCTACGAATAGTCAGAACTTTTTTTTTTTACCGGAAGACTGGCACTGCGCGTTTTGTGCCTACCCAATCTCCTGATAAAAAGAACACAAAATGGCTGTAACAAGAGTAAATGGAAAAGCCCCTTACCTATTTTTATGGCTGAGTGGTGCAGATGGTGACGGGGCGCCAAAGTTACAGGACATCAGATAAGTCAGTAGGGGAGGGTGACCAGACGTCATGGGCGTGGTGCAGGATGTTGTGGGGTCAGTGGGGAGAGCACAAATAATGGCAGCGCCTAGGGCAGGGCAACAGGCGTGTGAGAGAACACGGCGGTCAATGGCAGATTCTGGCTACGTTTCTAGCTACCTGATTGGCTAAGAAACCTTCATGAGGTGAGAATAGTGCTTTATTGGCGTGGATTAGTTTTAGAGCGATTCTGATCTTCCAAATGCTTCAAAAACACGGCTAGACATCTGTTGACAGAATGCCATATAATGTCAAGTGCTATAAAACTTTACTTGGATACATTTGTGCACAGTAACAAACACATCAAAGAAGAAATATTTTGGCATCATTGTATCAATTCCAACAATATGATGCTATTGATGGCATTATATAATATCTGTCTGAAGGTGGAAACTAGTCTTAATATATCTATATAGGAAGCCATAAAGCTGAGGTACTGAACGGTTACTGCTGGAGCCTAAGTGAAATCGCTATCTGCCATGGGATTGCACTCAAACAGGACTTGACCTAATACTAAGCTATCAATGTTCCTCTAAGTGCTGGAAGTCTGCCCTGAAGAGTAGTTCTTATTAAGAGGCATTGTATGGCTGTTATTCAACCACTAAATTGAGACTATCGAAATCATAATTCAGATGATGACGCTATTACTGTTTGTTTAGGGAATATAATGTATCTCTCCTTTTCTTCTATTTCCCGACAGATATGGTCTTATACTTGTATGATGTGTGTGTTCCTTTTATATGATCATTTTTAACCTTTCTACGTTTTCTATGCAAATGTTATTTTAATGTGTAAAGTTTCCATGTAAACTAAATCACAATAAATATTAATATTATTATTATCAAAACATGGCTTTCTCTAGTCTTCCTGTTGTGTGCAATGAAGGAGGATGTGGGTTTTTTCTTCAATAAGATGCATGTTGCACTGGTTACATATCCTATCTTCCTCAGGCTTCCAGGTTTGTCTATCTGCAAGTTTAAATCTCCAGTCTGCGTGGAATTCAGTCCTCGGACAGCCATTTTACCTAAAAAGCAATCAATCTGGGATCATAACAGGTACCTAATAGTACTCATTGACTAACAATTCACAATGCTAGCATTTCTGGGAGTTATGAGCGTACTCGGGCATAGTGTAGGCTTATTATTTGGCTTAAGCAAACACTGGCCTAACACTGTTGCATGTTACGTGTCCACAAACTTAACCGCAAGTAGACTTCAAAGTGGGACCAAGTGCATATTTATATTTTAGGGCAATCTTGAAATAGAAGATTTAAAGAGATACAATTAGAAATTTGGATGCATTGTTTTGGGTTAGTCTCACGCAGCCTATTGTATTTATTGTGCATTTGTAAAGTGCTTTTACATCAAGTGAATTGTTTCAAAGCGCCCAAAGGCAACAGGGAGGGAACATGGTACTAAAGGAAAATATGACAATGAAAGAGAGGGGCAGACCTACTAAGCCTTGTGAGCATTCAGAGGGTGCAAGTGGAGATATATATATAGGAGAGGGGATAGGGGGATAAGTGCTAGGAGTGACAGGGAGGGACGTGCTTGGGAGTAAGTAGCAAACTGTTAAGTGACTGGCAGAGATCCCTTGGTGGGAGTGGACAACTGCCAGTAAATAAGTAAGTGCAGGCTTGTGATAGCACAGTCCAGTGGGTGCCTAAGGCAGGTGCTGGCCGTGGGCGGAGGCTGAAGCCGATTGAGGTCAGATGCCAGGGCCTGGGTGGACACATAAGGGCCCTTGTTGCCATTCTCAGCAACTGTGGGGTTTAGCAAAGGAGGGAGGGGGGGAGAAGGAGGCGAAAAGGAGAGTCTTGAAGAGCTTCTGGAATTTGAGGCGATCCGGCTCATGACGCAGAGGAAGGGGGGAGGTTGTTTCAAAGGAGGGAGCCAGCTGAGGAAAGCGGAAAGAGATCATCCACCAGCTCACAGTTAAGTGAATAACTTGACACAATGTGTTGGTGCCGGAGGAGCATAAAGATCTGGAGAGAGTGTACTTAGTGAGAGCCAGTTGTAGATGGCGTGGTCCCAGGCCACAGCCAGCCTTATGGATGATGCAGAGGGATTTGAATTTAATGATTGGTGCAACCGGTAGCCAAAGGAGGGTTTTTAGGGCTGGAGAGATGCGGTCCCTGGGCTTGAGGCCAAGGATAAAAGTCTTGCAGCCCTATTTTGGATTACCTGGAGGGGATGTAGAGAGGAAGAGGGTAGATTAGGAAGATACTATTGCAGCAGTCAAGCCTAGAGAGAACCAGAGCTCTAGAGACATTGAGCTTCTAAGGAAAAGTGAGGAAAGTAAGGATTCCTTTGCCACAGTAGAGTTTAAAGAGGGCCTTCTTGGCAATGTGCATTTGAGGGAGGAAGGAAAAAGAGGAGTCGAAGATGACACCAAGGCTTCTGGCTTCAGATGAAGGAGAAGGGGGAGAACCCATAGAGCGTGGTGTTGGGAAGGAGCCAGGGTCCTCCCGAACCCCCAAGCCACTTTAGAGTTCGGCAAGACCTCTTTTAGGCACTATAATGAAGGAGGGGGCCACTGGGAAGGCGCTCTCATGCGAATATAATCATATACACATACACATACATGGGCAGGCACTGAAGAAGGCAGTTATTGTTTAAATATATGGCACAATTAACTATTAGCTGGATAGAGTTGTAATGTCAGATCCTAGGCATTGTATAATGTTAGTGTGGTGTATGAGTCAAACTCACTCCTCCTTCCCGGAAATAATGCGGCCTGTGAGATTCTAAAAATGACTACAGGCGCTTACGCAGTGTTAACCACTAAGGCTAGCACTGGCAGCACACAAACAGACTCACCAGCGATCTACTGTCCATCAAGGGTCCATGCAGGCTAAAAATGAGATTAGGATGTTCTGTGCAACAAAATGCAGAATGAGAGAGATTTTAAAAATAAGGTGTGAATGAGACTACAGGGCCAAGATAACGTTAGCAGGAGGAGAGAACTATGGACAGAATGAATGAACATTGTTTACAAAAATGTTTAGTTTTTCCTGGGGCTAGGCCTCAAGGATTGCAAAAGTCTGCAGAGCTGCAGTGCATTTTTGCATAAGGTAGCAAAATGTAGAACAGCATGCTCTGACAAAACTGCTGACAACAAAGAAAAGAAGGCTTTGGAGCATCCCTATTATGGAAGGACGACGGATTGGGATGAATCCATGGTCCATATCCAGTGACGCCACTACAGCAAAACAGGACTATTTAAACCCCTGCCTGGCACCACTTTGGCAGCAAGGAACAGAAGAGGGGCAGGAGAAGACCGTTCAGGCAGCAGAGTCCTTTGCTACCATCCTCATTTTGTAAGATTAAACTTGTTATCCTTACAAAGTAGACTTTTTACCTTATTTCCCTAGAGGGGTGTATTTATTCTGGTGTGAGTGTAATTAGGGACCCCCTTACAGTGGCCACAGTGGAGGGAAGAAAGAGGCAGCAGGAGTCCCAATGGGAAGGATCTCAGTCTTGCTGCCATTGAGGCAGAGAACATTGAAGGCACACCAGGACTGGATTGAAGGTGGTGAAATATCGCAGCATGTGGAGCTTGCTTCTTTGAAGACGTGTTAGGTTTTTGCACCTTTTCACGAATTTAAAAGCCAAAAACAGATGGGGAGCAAGCATTTAAGGAGCAGGCCATTGAGTCATAGATTCCAGCTGCTTGTGGGCTTGCAGCAGAGCTAATTTCTACTGTGCCCTGAAAAATGCTTTGTGCAATTGGCGGGGCAGGATGGAGGGAGGAAATGATGGGCTGTGGTTCTGAATTTTGGTGTTCCATTATTTGTCCCATTATATTTCCCCAGGTTGGAGGCTTTTGACTTCAAGTGTGACTAAGAAAGATCAAGGTGGTCTCCGTTATTGGGCGACTGACCTGATGATCCTATTTGGCCTGATGCTCCTCAGATGTGTAGAACGCTCTCCATTGCACTGATTGCATGTCTCTGTTCCTTGCAATGACAGTTCTTGCTCAGGCACAGTCATCTGTGATATGCTGTTGAGCGAGGTGGTGTCATTCACAGTACCTCATTCCCTGCTCACTCTTTACTGGGCTCACAGCCACAAAAATGTTTTTCATGTTTGTTTAAATGGAGAGTTTATTTACATGTGTACAGTCATAAACTGTCAATGAAGTCTTGGTAATAGGCACTACCATGAATCCCTCTTTTGCATAATTCTTTGCATTAGAAATGAACTTTGTTAAACATTTGACAACATCTACACTTAAGAAACACTTGATATAAATATGCCAGGAGTAACCACACTTTAAATGTGGTTTTCTCGATGCCTTTCTAAACCTTTCTTGCTATGCTTACATTTTAATTCTTTTTGCGCTTTATAGAACGTTCTAGGTTCAACATTTGTAGACTATATAATCTGGTACAGGTCAATATTTTTCTCTCCTGAATAATGCACATTCATATTGATAGAGCAGGATGGTGTAGATAAAGGCTGGGCTGTTGGTGAGGATTGTTGCATTTAGCCATTGATTCAATTATATTTCCTTGGATAGGTTGAATGATTTTCGTTTGAAAGATTTACACAGAGGCCGCACGGGGCATGCATTGTTACGATTATTGGCCTTGTGACTGGTCACAGCATATTGTGGGGTGCCTCCGTTGCTGGGGAGCATTTGGGAATCCTCAATATTCAAAACACACACACAAACATTCATAAATGAGCACATTCTCTGTTTTTCAAATACATTTATTTAAAATGTATAACCCCTGATTCCCTCCTGTTCATAGTCAATATCTCCTCCCTTGGCAAATTAACCTCTTCCTTTGGATTCTCATATTGATGATACTGATATTACTGATGATACCCAAATCATCCTCTCTTCCTCTGAGCTGTCATTTTGGATTGCTAACTGCCTATTTGTCACTCGATGATTCTGTGCGGCTTGATGCTCACCTCCTCCAAAACTGAATAAGATTTCTTTCCCGGCCTCCAAATCCACCCATCGCTTATATAATTTCCCTTGATTTCCTTACCCCGTACGCAAGGTTCACAGTCTGGGGATTCGCTTAGACAGCAAGGTGAAAACTAAACACGTTATTAGCTTCAGGGCTTGGCTATCAGACTTAGCCACTAGAACATCTGTAAAATATGCTCCCATCTCACTTTTCGCTGTGCCAAAGCACTCCTCTCTGCTCTGATCTTCGACAGGCTGGATTGCTGCTCCAACCTCCTCATTAGGCACCCCTTCTACTCATTTGCCCTGCTCAATAAGTCATGCCCCCTGAAATCGCCTGTGCTTCTTGCCTAACTCCATGAATGATGAACAGCCACTTTTTATTCAGATATCTCCTTCTTGTGATTAGATCTATCCATGTGCTCGCCCTGTCCCAGATGGCTGAATACATTTCTTGATGCTCGGTCATCGCACTCTCTGCTCCCAAACTCTCCTAAACCTAACTGCTCCCCTATGCTGTCTTCCAAAGGACTTCTGTTCAGTCCAAATGTGAGGTGGATATTAGAATTGTGGGCTTTCTGCAAATGACCTGACCATTTCATGTGAAGCCGTAGATACAGTGTGTTAATATAGTTTGTGTAAATGGAAGCAAATGCCTTTGTTTACGTAAGAAATCTAGCACATGAGCATTCCATTAGCTCCTTATTGTTGGTAGTCCTATGGTGGTCAAAGTAAGTAAAAGAATGGTTTGTTTGCCTTGGTGGTTTGAACATGATTCTTGGTTTTGTTTTCATCTAAAATAAACCAGCGTGGGACCATCCACTCCTACGTTTTCAAGAGGAATTTCTGAGGTTTGGTTAACTTGGTGCTGTTGTGCAAAATTCACTCAAATATACATTTTGTCAACATATGTGGCAAAGTTGAAATCAGTCACTGATGATATAAAGCCTGAGGTGTTGCTAGGTCTGGAAAAGATACAGGGAAATGCTAATGTCGGGACTGTTGGGACTCTGGGCTAGCTAGCGTTTTGGTTGTAGTCCCTGAGCTTCTATCTGGGGCTACAACCAAAAGGCTTGGGGCTATTGCCCCTCAGCCCCCCCATAAATTCCTCTGATATAGAGTAATCATTTCTAATGTAGACTACGGTGTACTAGGCAAGGAGCGTAGACTTGGGGGGAACCTCCCAGCCTGACTTGCTGGGTCCTTACTGGAATGTCATAGAATAGTGTTTTCCCCCCTATTTTCTTGGAATGAACCCAGTCAGACAATCGCTGAGTGGAAACATTGCCTACGATGGCTAATTTATGTTTCAAAATGTTATTGTCCACCATGCAAAAGACTGTGCTGGGATCTAGCAGAATATGCATGTTAAGCTGCCCTTGATGCACCCTCTGGCAAAAAGGCTCATGGAGGAAAGAAGGGATGTCTCTTTCCAAAGTCTGTACATAACCTTGATTGATTATAGTCTAGTAGGCTTTCCAGTGCAGCAAAGAATGAAAGTGCTTAATCACAAGATCCTCTTTGATCTTTTGAATCATAAGAAAGGAAGTGGATCATGTGATAGTTGACAGGAGAGGTGAACCCTAAGGAGGGTTTGTTAAGAAGTGTGTTGAGGATAGATTATTTTAGTTGAGAGGGCAGGCATGTTTCCATTTTATTAAAATGGTGATCCATGGTTAGGTCTCATTGGTGCAATGGTAAATTTGTCATAACTGGACCATGTCCAAGAAAGAAATGACTAAATTCATTCTTGAGTGGTGTTACAGAATGCTTCAGGAACACACCAACGCTCGAAGACAGTTCAAGGATTTCTATTGAAATAATTGTGAGGGGCTAACTAAGTGCCATCTTCTAGTATTCCACTGTGTGGGTCCCTCCCTATCCCAGAGGCCCCAAACTCCCGGAATAGACACAAAATATCGGTAACCCTGACTGTCTAAAAATGGGCTGGCTAGTTGGGATGGCTGAAGAGCAAAGACCATTTCTCACTATCTTAATGTGGGAACAATCAAGGTGAATCCTAACCTAGTTCCCACAATAATGGTGTAAAAAGAAGGGCTTTTCAAACACCCAAGTCTCACTTGGGCCTTTCTTTGCATGCTTTTATACTAGTCACCTGATGCTTTGTCCTTCCTCTCCCTTCTTCTACTCTTCTTCCTCCCACTCTCCTTCATCTCTCCTTCTCTTGCTCTGCCGCTGATGTTCTTTTTCTTACTCCGACCCTCCTCCACTCTCTGCTTCAACTCTCCCTTCGCTGCACTACTACTCTCTCCTCTCCAGAAGGCTCCTCTCCTCTCTACACACTACTACTCTCCCCTCTCTATTCTCTCCTCACCAGTACTACTACTGCATTACACCTACACTTTCGCCTAGATTCACCATCTTTTCACTCCCCCAGCCACCTTCCATTTGCCTCCTACTCTCTCTCTGATCGTCTCTCCCACTCACCTTCCATGCACTCGTGCACCAAAGTAACACTTTTCCACAGGAACCAATACCTTATTGTACATGTACTTTCAGCAATCCTCCAAGATCCTCGGCACCGTCCTTCCTTCACTTGTTCTTTTGGTTCTGCCCCTCCTTCCTTTACATCACCCAAACAATCTACACCTTCCTCTTTCCATGCCCCTTCCAATCCTCCTCCTTCCCCCCTCAATTTGTTGTCTTCTTCAGCTGGTTCCCCGTGCCAACCGCTGGCTTACTTCTCCGCAAGGGCTGTGTTGTTGATAAACAAGCACCTAAACCGGCTTTAAGCTCTGCTTCCCTTTTGTATGCGGGTCAGCCGACGTTCGTAAATGGCGGCCTTCTCAATATATTATCAGTAGTATGGTTCATATCATTATTATATTAAGTGTGCGTGTTGCCTGTTTGATGCACAGACTGTTCCACAGTTAAGCTGAAAGAATATTCATGTTTGCAGTCCATGTGGAGTGTCTGGATTACCAGTTGGATGTGCACGTTGCTTTGCGGTCCTGCATTTCCTCACCAGCTCAATCACAGTTGGGTTGCTCACTCTCTTCTCCATCACCAGGCCATCTGGGTGATGCAGTCCTATGGGACAAACAGAAAGAAATTAGCCATCATTGTGCATAACTGGTATTGGGCAAGAAAAGGTGTGCCTGCTTCACAGAGCCAGGCACTGATAGAAAGGACATCAACTGGGGCCCTCCCAACTCTCACACCCCACCTCTGGGGCAGGACTGGCTCTGGTAAAGACATTCGTGCCTCCTGACCCCAGGTTCAGATGTGCCCCTTTCTCCAGCATTGGATCTTTCATAGAGTCACATGCTTAGAATATTCCCCGTCGTCAGGCTGGGAATCCCCGGTACATTATATAGACCCTTTCCCGTAGGAAAACTTTTTCGACGCTTATGCGTCCTATCCACCTCGTTTTGCATCATGCGTGCCCGCGCCGTCGGGGCGTCATGACACAAATACAGGCCCCGCCCCCGCGCTCCCTCAGATTTCAACCGTCTTTCAAAGTAGTGGGATCCTCGTGTTTTACTACTAGTGAAAACTAGGTTGTTTTGTCTGTTTCGCTTCGGCGAAGTTCAAATTCTGGAGAATTATGTCTGGAAAAGCGTTATTTCGCCCGTGTGCAACCTGTGGCCTCAAAAAGGTTTATGAAGGAGATGGCCACATGGACTGTATCTACTGTCTCCACCCGCACCACTCGGTGGATACATGTGAAATTTGTCAGGGTTTCTCCCAAAAAACCCTTAAGGACCGAAAAAGAAGGCTGGTCGACTGGCTTAATGACGGAGCAGGGGCCTACCCGGCTTCGGAAGTTGGCTCCACGGCCTCCAGGAGTAAGTCGGAACCTCCATCGAAGAAGGTACGGCCAGCTGAAATGCGCTCTGAGGACAAGCATAAGAGGAAACAGGATGGATCTTCCTCATCACATAAAAAGTCCTCCTCCTCCTCATCATCTAAGACGGAGAGGCTAGCGCTGTCAAAATCCTCCTCAGGGGACCGTCCCAGGTCTTCCATGAGTCGGGAAGCCTCAGCCGGGAAGTCGGCATCCAAATCGACGACGAAGTCTAAGGGCTCGACGACGACGACGACTTGCTCGTCGACCTCGGTGTCATTGACGATGCCTATTACCGTCCAAGCAGCAGCGGTGGGGATTCCCCCGTCGACGGAGACTCAGTCCATGGCTTGGCTGCCCGAGGTCTATGACCCGATCCCCCCGGAGGTCTTACTGCAGCCAGACACGGCCGGCTCGGCGGAAGGAGAAGGTGATCTGGTTCTGCAGCCATCGGATTTAGGCTTACGGCCTTCCACGTCGACGACGACGGCGACGAGTGCGAATGGGGGTATGGTACCGATATCGTCCACGTTATTGACCCCCCAGACGGTTTTGTCTCTGGATGTGCTTAATACTCTTCAGAAGCTCCTGCAGCGGCTGGATACGCAGTTCCCTCAGCCCGAGACTTCGTCACTTTTGTCTGTACCTTCCGTCGACGAGCAAACTTGTACGGCTCGATCGACGACGAAACACCCGTCGGCTCCCCAGGCAGTAAAAGATCGTCCTCGAGCACAGGAGGAGGGTGAGTTGTCGGAGTCCGATTCTGTACTGGGGGACTCAGGGTCAGACATCTCCCTGTCACCTTCGAGGGACCCAACATGGAATTCGGATGTAGAGTTAGAGTCTACGAGGAGCCAGTCACAGCCATCTCCCCCGGATGATGTGGGAGCCTTCCATGCAATGATGGGGAAAGCTTGTTCTGAATTCGGCTTGATTCCGGAGGAGCAGAAGAAAGACTGTTTCCTTTTTGACCATATGGGTCAAAGGAGAAAATCAGTATTTGCCATCCCAATCCTGGACCACGTGTGGCAAGAAGGTCTCAAGACGATGCGACATCCGTTCTCGGAGCCAGCCATAAAGGGACGGATCGAGAAAAAGTTTAAAGCTCCGGAGTCCACTCCAAAATGTCTAACATCGCAGCCTCTGTCTGACTCGGTGGTGTCGGCGGCAGCGGCTAGGAAGGCCAGGGTCCAGCAAAAATGTTCAACGCCACCTGAAAGCGAAGCTAGGAGACAGGACGCCTTTGGAAAGAAGGTGCTCTCGGTCGGAGCGACGACAGTAAGAGCAGCCAATTCCTTAGCGATCGTGTCACGATATGATAGGGAAAAGTGGCACAAACTAGCCCCTATCCTAGAACACCTGCCAGACGAACACCGGAAAGCAGCTATGTTACTGGTGCGGGACGGCGAAGAGGCCTCGAACCACGCTATCAATATCGCAGTTGACCTAGCAGAATCTGGGTTCAAACAAATCAACCATGGAGTAGTGCTTCGTCGGCAAGCGTGGCTCAAATGTACTACTTTCCGTCCTGAAGTACCGTACAAAGTCCTTGACATGCCATGCGAAGGGGAACACATGTTTGGCGAAAAGGTTGATGAAGCGCTGAAAGGGATGAAAGAAGACACGGATACTGCTAGGTCCCTCGGCGCCCTTCAAACGGGTAGAAATTTTCGTTCTTTTCGCCCCTTCAGGGGTGCTTCTGGAAACTCCCGCTTTGGAGCCTCGAGGGACCGTGGATTCAACAGGCCCTCTTACTCTTCACAAGGGTTCAGACGAGCGTCCCAGTCGGCACGTAGAAGCAGGGATTATCAAGCCTCCAGACGGCGAGGCTCAGGTCCGTCGTCAACGAAGACCAAGCAAACCAGCAACCAATGACGGCCTTCGGAACGTCCTGGGGGGTCGAGTCTCTCATCACTTCGACCGATGGAAATGCATCACCACAGATCGATGGGTCCTAGACACGATTCGCATGGGTCATGCGCTGCAATTCAAAGACAAGCCTCCGCGTCTTCCTCCTTTATTCTCGACACAGCCCCACCTCCGAATCCTACGACAAGAGGCGGCGCTTATGTTGCAAAAAGGGGCGGTAGAGAGAGTTCCTGTAGCACAGGAAGGACAAGGAGTTTATTCCAGGTTCTTTGTTGTAAAAAAGCCAAACGGCAAATGGAGGCCCATTCTCGACCTGAGGGTACTCAACAAGTGGCTAAAGAGCCTAAAATTCAAAATGCTAAAGCTCCAAGAGGTTATCAGGTCGGTGCAACCCATGGATTATCTATCATCACTAGACCTTCAAGATGCTTATTTTCACATTCCAATACGCCCACGACACAGGAGATATTTAAGATTCGTCGTCGGGAGAAAGCATTTTCAGTTCAAGGTCCTCCCGTTCGGGCTCAAGTCCTCCCCCAGGACGTTCACCAAGTGCTTGGCCCCTATAGCGGCCCATTTGAGGAAGGACGGTCATCATGTCTATCCATATCTAGACGACTGGCTGGTCAGAGGTTCATCCAAGGAACAAACACGAGACAGTCTACGAGCCACAATGTCCCTCTTACAGGAACTGGGCTTCGCAATAAACTTCAACAAGTCCTCCGTAGAGCCTTCGAGGACCTTGGTCTTCCTAGGAGCGGAGTTTCATACACACACAAGCCTGGTGAGACCATCCAGCGAAAGAATTCAAAAACTTCAAAACAAGGCCTCGGAATGGAGAGGCGGTACCAGGGTCTCGGTGCGCAAGTACATGTCCCTGCTAGGGACCATGTAGTCCTGCATTCCGCTAATAAACAACTGCCGTCTGTTTATGAGACCTTGCCAGGAATTTCTAGCGGACCGTTGGGCGCAGAGCCGAGGTCGCTGGTCCGACAGACTGGTCGTCGACGAACAACTAGTTCAAGCACTCGGCTGGTGGAGAGTGTCTACTCATCTAACGAAAGGGATGCCTCTACTGGAACCAGAGTTCCAAAAGACGGTGGTGACGGATGCATCGCTGAGCGGATGGGGAGCTCATCTGGATATGTTACAGGTACAAGGCCAGTGGTCCTTGCAGGAGTCCTCCCTGCATATCAACCTGATAGAACTGAGAGCAGTGCGATGGGCTCTAAAATCTTTTCTTCCGCAACTAAGGGACTCGGTGGTGCGTGTCATGACGGACAACACCACTACGATGTTCTACTTGAGAAAACAAGGAGGGACACGTTCCAGGTCCCTATCGACGGAGGCACAGAAAATCTGGCATTGGGCCCTACAACACAACATGCAAATCTTAGCGTTCCACCTACCAGGCGTGAGAAACGTGGAAGCCGATGCCCTCAGCAGAGAAATGAACGAAGTTCACGAGTGGGTACTGAATGACCAACAACTACAACAAATATTCAAGAAATGGGGACACCCGTCCATAGACCTGTTTGCAACGAAGAACAACAAAAAATGCCATCAGTACGCCAGCAGAAGGGCTCTCTGGGGGATGCGTTCTCCTTCCCATGGACGAACAAATTCATGTACGCATTCCCTCCATTTCCCCTGGTCCGGAGGACATTGCAATGGATCCTCAGGTACCCATGTCGTGTAATTCTGGTGGCCCCATACTGGGCCAGACAGGTGTGGTTTTCAGACCTGCTACACTTAGCGGCTGCGGAACCGATGAGATTCAAGAAGACCCCCGACCTTCTGTCTCGACAGGACGGTGTTGTTTGGCATCACGACCTGGACAGCCTCCAGTTGACGGCCTGGCTCCTGACTTTGCCGAATTTGGTCGGCTAACGATTCCGGAGGACTGTCGGCGTATCCTACAAGCTGCAAGAGCACCTTCCACAAACGCCTCATACGTGTACAAATGGAAAAATTTCTGTCAATGGTGTGAGGATCAACCAGGCTTGGCCCCGCAATCGATTAAGCCAGAACAGTTCCTTCCATACTTGCTGCTCTTAGCCCAAAAGGGCCTGTCGGTATCTTCAATAAAAGTACACCTAGCAGCCATTTCCAGGTTTACTCGTCGACGGCACTCGGCACCTTTGTTCAGCGACAGCCTGATTAAGCACTTCCTTAAAGGCCTCTTTCGGATTTTCCCTCCAGAGAAGAAATTTCCGCCGGAGTGGAGCCTCAATCTGGTCTTAACATCTCTTATGAAGCCTCCTTTTGAGCCAATGTCATCATCGTCTCTAAAGTTTCTGTCGTGGAAATTGGCCTTCCTGGTGGCCATCACTTCAGCACGACGCATTTCAGAAGTTCAGGCTCTAATGGTAGACCCACCATACTTACGATTTTTCAAGAACAAGGTAGTCCTAGCCACTAACCCGCAGTTTATACCAAAAGCTCCGTCGGTGTTCCATAAACACTCCTCTATTGTGTTGCCTGTTGTGAATCCATGAAAGATACCAATGCTGGAGAAATGGAGTTACAGGTAAGAAACTATTCCCATCTCCTCTTGACATGGTCAGATTCCTGACTCTGTCACAGTGGGAAAAACAATGGGTAACATCTTAGCAAATGAAAAATGATGCCTCATATTTTAAAAAATAAAACACAGTGTTTGATAATAGTATGAGCTATAGGGATCAAAATTAAGATTGGGTAAGCAGGAGCTAAAAGCCGCTCCTGGGTATCCAGTAGTAGCCAGTGAGCAGGACCTACCACTGGGGAACTGGGAAGCTAGCACAAAGTGTTCCGCAAATCTAACTTTCACATAAGATGCAAACGTAACATTGTATCCATTATTTATGACCATTTTTTATGACCCCTTATGCTTTATATGCCATGTAGATTTCTCCTAAATACACAGAGTTAATGTCATGTAGGTATGTTTCTTCAGCATCAGTTGGCTTGGGGAGCCAAATGTTGCTCTGTTTTGCTATTGGTAACCAGGCTCCTCTAGGCTACGAGCAGGAGCTAAATAGCTTTCAGCTCCCCTCAATTTTGAACCATGAGATACCACGTTTCTGTTCAAACGTTTACATAAATGACAATATGGTGTAAGGACACCATCTCCTAATTGTAGGAAGGAGCTGCAGGGTCAGAGGAAACTTTAAATATCTGGTGGCCCCACCTAGTAATACAGATGTACTGGGAAGAAGCCTCGAAATGCATGAACATTTTGAGCGCCCATCATGTATATGTCTGTGCACACACATCATAACTCAGCAGTAGTTTTTTAATGTATGTATACCAACACAGAAACCACCATGAACCCCCACAGCCTAGAGGATAAGGTATTTTTGCAACTGCATTTGTTATTTGGGCCAGGGTAGCACTTCTAACCCATCCCTCTCTACCTCTTGTCCTTAACCTTTCTTTCCTCTCCCTCTTATTGATTTTGCTATACAGTGTTGCATGTGACACCTATAAGCCAAAACGATTGCATTAGAGTACAGATAGGGAGTCATATGAGGAGGGACACACGGCTTCTAGGTGTTTGGTTATTTACCCACCCATTGTCTGCCCATGGTCATCCTAGTCACTATGGCCATTCAAATTCAGTTGCTGCCACTTCCCGCCCCAAAACATCTCCTCGTAGGCACTCTTTGAGCTCGGTTTACTCAAGCCTTACAATCAAACTTGGCAAGTGCCTGCCTGTGTTTTTTTAAAACCGGCTTCTGAGAGTTAATGACTTACCAGTCTGCCTTCAGCCACTCGATTTATAAGCACACTGCGTGTTCTTCACTGAAGTCCTGTTAAATAAAAAAGCATTGGCAAATCCAACCATTTTGCTGTCTAAATATGTATTAGGCATTTGCCAGGGACTGCTATTAGATACCCAGGTGCTCAATGGCCAATTAATACCACAATGGTTGTGCCTGGCAAGTGCCTTTCCCATGCCTACACAAACGCTCAAACAGTTGTCATTGCCAGTGCTTGTTAGTTTTGGGTATTTGGTGGTGCTTGCAACACTGCCTATAAGCCAATAAGCCAAAATGATTGGTATAGGAAGTGAAGCTAAGAGAGAGATGGGATGTTCTGTTAATCTGCGTTTAGACTCTGCCAAATCCTCACTGTAGTAGTATCAGATACCTAGACTTGGCCTTAGAGTGGCGTATTGTGCTCCACACAAAGGGTAGCCAGACCTCAGTCTGCTAAAGGAAAGAAATTAGCAAGGGAAAGGCTAAGATGATAGGAAAGAGGGAAAATGATGCTACAAACAGAGAGGTTGGAACGGATGCACCAGGGGAAGAATAGCTGGGTGCAGGCCAATCATAGGTCTGCAAAAGAGAAGAGGCAGTTATGTCAAAAAGTTTGGTTTTATTGGGTTGTGTTTCCAAGGTAGATTTGGAGAATTCTAAGTTATGCAATGTTGTATGTATGAGGGACTTCAGTGTCTGCTCAGGCAATCCGGAAATGTCTATATGTTGCACCCCAGGTCCTACTCCGGAATGTTAATTCTGTGGCTGCCAAGCCTGAGCCAAGGGTGGCGTAGTCCAGAATAGACTGTGCGTGAATGGGAATCCTGTTGTAACAAGGTAAGGAAATAGAATAGAAAAATCCTGGTTCCCCGATGTCCCATGTTGTTATTAAGAGTTTGTTCCATGTCGTAATTCTAGACTTTATTTTAGTTCATGGCAGGTAAGACAGGGTGCTTGCTGCCTTACTTGGGTGTTGGCTGTCCGAGTATAGTAACACATAACCATCATTGGTGATAAAACATAGCTTTAGCTACCTATGCAGGCGGAGTTCATTAGACTGAGTAAAAAGGCAGTGGTAGATGTGCGACAACAAGATAAGTGAGGAGCGAAGGGCCATATCTCTGTCTTTGTGTATGCTGTGAGCATCTGGTACACTTCTGTTATGTTGCTCTGCTTTCACTATTTCCATAAGGCTATGAAACCCTTTGTTGCTGAACAGTGCTTTATGCCACAATCAGGACACCTCAAAGGATTGAGGGGCCATAATCATAATAATAACTCGTTATTATATAGCGCTACAAACCCGCAGGTATCTGAGCGCTGCAATAACAGCTATTATCATCCCACTGCATGGTCAACCAGACAGTCGAGAGAATGTGTGTGAAACAGAAATTAATGTGCTTCAAAAACAGACTCCCAAGTAAGAGCATGGTGATCTATGCGGATTGTACACCTGGAAACCCTTTCACTAACGATGCTTTGGGATGGTTTGTATCTCGGAAATGCAAATTTGCCATGTTCAAAACTCCCTGAAAAATGTGTTTTTCCCCTTTTATTTTGCAAACGTTTTTATGCTGCACCAACTCACCACAGCTGCAGTTTCAGAGCATTTAGGCTGGTCATTTCTTGCATATTGTTTAAGGACACTGATCGCTTTTAAATAAACAGTAAAAGTTGCTCTTCCGAGGAGTGTAGAACCACTGACTAGTCCACCCCAGAGAAATAGCACACTGCTGAGATGCCATAGAAAACATTGTAAAAAAAGAACACAAATCATCCCATACCTGGAGTGAATCACGTCACTGCTCTTCTTCCTTTCCCTGTAAGAAAAATAAACCTTCTGCAGAGGAATGAGACAAAGACTCTTTTGGGAACATTTTTGACAACAAATGTGTGTCAAATTGACTTCTGCCCTGCAGGAGTACCCGGATGAGCAGAGGCTAAAATGCCCACTCAGCCCTTTGTGATGAATCCGATGGTGTAATCACTCCTTTCCCAGCAGTGACCTCTCCCCATGTGGCCATGGGACGATAGCCACTACCTGATCCTGACCCTAGGGGCGGCTGTATGAGGGAGGATCACATGGCGGGCGCAAACCCTCAAGGGAGTGACACATCATCGGACGAGATATGGTATCCCCTGTACCTTTTAGGGATACCCCCTCCGTTCCCCATGCCTTAATGGCACATTGATATCTTCCCATGCCCTATTTATAAGTCACCAAGAACTGACTTCTCTTTTAAAAGTACTGTGACG
Organism: Ambystoma mexicanum; assembly: GCF_040938575.1. Taxonomy (NCBI): domain Eukaryota; kingdom Metazoa; phylum Chordata; class Amphibia; order Caudata; family Ambystomatidae; genus Ambystoma; species Ambystoma mexicanum. The sequence goes on from NC_090926.1 coordinate 905,400,546, forward strand.
AGAAAGCTGAGTGGAGTAATGAAGATCAATAAAGACCAGAAGCACAAGCTGGGCTCTATTGGTTGCGAGTACATAATTTGTGCCGGGACATTTAAAACACTGAACCAGCTGACAGGAGGGAGACGCTAGCTGGTAGAATCTCGGCCTCTCTGCACTAACCAAGGGACCACTGTGCTGCTTGGAAGACTGTGGAGCCAACCTGCTCAAAGAGAAGGACAAGAAAAGAAGACTACAAGAGCCGGTCAGCCATGAGGATGCCACGAGAGAAAGAGAAAGGAACACTTCCTGGCATTTGCGGGTACCTTGGAGCAGCAACCACACCGCTGGAGCACAGAGAAGTGCGTAGCAGGCCAACGGGAGCTGCAAGGGATGCGGAAGCCACAAAGCAAGGTCGGCGGACCTAGGGAGAAGGAACAGGAAACCGAAGAGCCGCTGCATGCTTACTGCGATAGAGCCGAAGCATGCCACAGAGATCCGGTGAGTTCACAAGGGGAAGCTGGGACACCGGCCGCATCGGCAACACTTCCAAAGGCAAATAAGAATAAATGAAGCATTTAAGACAATTTGAGACTCTATATGTCATGAACTTCAGATCACGCCCCTTTTGGACCTCCTGGTCCTTGTCTCAACGGGGCTTACATTCCGTACTACTTCCAACATGGCCGTGCAGAGCTGAAGCCCTTGCTCGCTCCATGCGCTGAACGCGGCGTGATCTATTTATAGACCACGCCTTCCGCAGCTCCGCACGTCTCAATGCTATTGCAGAGTAGCCTCAGACGTGTGTTCGAAGCTCGCGGTATTGTTTCCTTTGTCCCAGTGCTATTACCTGCTCCTGACCCCCTTTCCCCCTTCCTGATTCCGAGCATTACTAGCTTTTCCCAGACTCCTGGATTCCTGGACTCCGTGCTCCTGGAACTAAACGTAACCTGGAACCAGACGAGACTCGACCAGCGCTGTTCAAGACCAGGAGCGTTCGCAAGAAGGCAGCGATCGAATACACCGGCTAACACCGGACCCCGGTGAGAAGGGGGGAACTCCTTGACACGATATTTCGAAAAAGAGAAATGATGGAATGAACAAAAGATATTGTTAAGTTTGCAAGTGTGTCAAGTGAAGCACATGAAAAAGCCCTGGCAGGAGAGTACATCAGGCAAAGTCAAGTTAGCAAGTGTGTCAAGTGAAGCCCATGAGAAAGCCCTGGCTGGAGAGTACATCCGGCAAAGTCAAGTTAGCAAGTGTGTCAAGTGAAGCCCATGAGAAAGCCCTGGCTGGAGAGTACATCAGGCAAAGTCAAGTTAGCAAGTGTGTAAAATGGATCACATGAGAAAGTCGTGATATGAGGATACATCAGGTATAGCCAAAGAGTGTGTAAGAGGAGACCACACCTGGAAAAGGAATGCACCAGGTATCCTACGAAATTAAGACTAACAGTCAAGTTGTTTAACATACAAACCATTTTAGCTGAACAGGGAGGTCTAAGGAAGGCTCCTACCCTCAGGAGTTTGGACATCTTTAAGAGGAAAACCTGGGGGAAGGGAACAATTCCCTAGAACTGTCAATTTTGTCCATTGGGAACATTTGTGTTGGAGGTGCATCTTCCTCTGGAGTTTGAACATTTGTGCACTTTCAAAGCGAAAAGGTACTACCCTTAACACCTTACTTTTAGAACTAGCTGTTCCTGGCGTAATGTTGAAATGATAGCTGTTGTTGAAGTGGGTGCTTTTTGCTATTTGGACAGCAGAGGACAACCTAACACTGATACATCAGCTGGGTACTGAAACATATATATATATATATATATATATATAAAACGAGTATATGGTCCACTCTGAATATTTCTGCAAAGTTTGGTGAGGTTTGGTCCGGGGGTGGGGGGGGAGTTATAGGGAGGGTCCCAAAACGTCTTTTTTCCCCATAGACTGAATGGGGAAAAACATTGCACACGCCTACAGCCAAAACCGCTGGACAGATTTTCACCAAATTTGCGGCAGGGGCTTGGTCTCGAAAGCGTGCTTTTGGTGAAAATCCGTCCAGTAGTTTTATTTAAAACAATCAAAAAGTGGGTCTCAAAAAATTTGTGATATCTATATCCGCTCCGCAGAGACACTTCCCTGTTCGCTCTGCGGGCAGGACACCGATTGGCTAATGGGCTTGCGTCATGTCCGCGGACATGCGCCATGTCCGCCGATTGGCTGGAGTGAGGCGTGATGTGCGTCAGATTGTTCCGATGCGCCCGCCATCTTGGATCTGCTGACAGCGCGGCGCCGAACAGAGGCAAAATGCAGTTTTGGGGAATGTTTTGGTGTGCAAGAGTGCTTGGGGAGGTTTAGGTAGGAAGAGATGGGTGAAATACTGTTTTTGATCAGGTGGCAGGTGCTACTGATGTATTAGCCATGCCCGTGCTGTCCGGGATGTTCGTAATTACTGAAAATGAGGGGTGTCCTAAGGATAGTATTCCCGTCCGTGCTGTGCGCAGGCAAGTTGAAACTGTTCTAAAATTGAGTATATGTCGCAGTTAAAATTTTGCAATCTATGCGTGTGATACTGAGTTATAAGTCAGCATGGGTGTGATATGCTGCGGTGGTTGCGGCCAGGGCCTAGAGTCTTGGGTGCCCTATCCTTTTTACTTCTGAAAGTTTGTCAAAGAGAATACTGACACACGTGGGTATGTTTGAAAGCCAGCAATTGTACCCAGTGCTCTATTAACTAGTCCTTGCTCCACATCAAGGTTACGTTTAAGCATTACTCTACAGTTTAAGGATAATTTTAATATTTTCTCCACCCCAGCTGTGTTGGAGATGGAATTTTCTAAGGTATTTAGTCTTGTTGTGGCTTGTTGACACATGGGTAGTGTCATACATATCATGTACGTCCAGTTTGTCTGTGGAGCAAATTTCAATTATTGGTTGCATTTCTTTTTTCAACATTTTTTCATTGAATTTGTAACAGCTTGCAAGCATTGGCATTAAGGACATACAATTGACATTTATGTGCGCTAATTGTTCCATAACATTAGTAGCACATGAGTTATCGCCATAAAGTGCATGGATGTGCCGGGTTTTTAATATTGCTTGTGCTTTTTGAGATAGTACACCAACTCTAATACTTTTTAAAATGTTGGCGTAAGTGAGGTCTGCAGATTGGCGCATGTTTTCTCTTAATTCTCTGTATTGGAAGTGTTGCCAAAGGTTGACATTTGCTATGCTGCCAACAGTTTTACGGCAGAGTTTGTGTGCTAAGGTTTTAAAAATAGGTTCACCTTTCACTGGTGTCAATTGAAGAACATCTCCGAAAACAATAATGTGTTTTCCTCCAAAGAGTTCTTTGTAGTTTATTTTAAGTACTTCTTGCAATCTTTAGGTGAATCAAAGCCAACATTAGGTTGGAGACCATGCTAACTTCATCTATAAGTAGCATTTTAATTTGTTTTAATACTCTGCGTAGTTCCATTGCAGCTTCTGTAGAAAGTTTGTAATAGTCTAATTTGTTTTGCTGTTGTAGTAATCGGTGTAAAGTGACACCACCTATGTTGTAGGCAGCTAAACCTGTGGGGGCAGTTACAGCTGACAGTTTGTTGTTTGTCATTTGTTGAAGGAACTTGGTGATGATTTTGATTAAGAATGTTTTGCCTGAACCAGCTTCACC